>NC_140176.1:85463038-85488557 GCF_963971535.1 Notolepis coatsorum | reverse complement strand
TCCACGCTGACAGTCTTCTATTGGAGGTTTATAACATCAACCCTCTCTGTGACTGGATCCTCAAACCTCGAGACCCCTGACACACACACACAGAGAGAGAAGATGGATGGATGGAGAGAGACTTTCTCCTCCTAACCCTAAAAGGACATGTTGAGTGTTGTTAGATTCTTGGTCTGTTGACGTTGTTGGACTGAAAACAACGATCCTCCTCTCACCATCAAGAACAAACAGTATTTATATATAAAATACCAAGGATATTGAGGGACACGGAAGTAGGTTCCTGACCGAGGGTAAAGCTAGTAACACCCTCCACCTTACGATAAGTAACGCATGCATGTTGTGATGTGATGTCATACAACTCTATAAACTACAGTTCTACAAACTACAAACATGGTGCTATAGACATAGATCATTCTTCAGCTGAATCCACTACCTGCGTCATGACCTCAACTAGTATAACTGATGCTTAGAAACACCAGGAAGATTCCTCTCACCCCTGAGTGTACAATGTTAGCAGTAACGGTTGGTGGCTGACTGCTGACATGACTCTAATGTAGCTACTGTTAGCACTCAGCACTGATGTTATTATCTTATAGCAACACACTATAAGGCTGAAAGACATCAAACATGGAGGCAGACATATTTAAGTCTCACATCGTTTGACGTGAAGTATTGATTACGTAACCATTCATATGGTCTCTGATTAGCTCTGTTGATGAGCTTTGTATGTATTACAGTATATGTATTAGGGGTGTAACGGTACACAACAACCACGGTTCGGTACGTACCTCGGCTTTGAAGTCACGGTTCACGGTTTATTTCGGTACAGTGGGGGAAAGTGTGTGTGTGTGGGGAGGGAAGTGTGTGTGGGGGGGAAAGTGTGTGTGGGGGGGGGATAGGTGTTGGCTAGCTCTGGCTTGTCGTTTGCATTCCCCATACTATGAGGCTAAATTACAGGTAATCTCTCAGTGGTGTGTGTGGGCTGAACGAACAACATCCTGCCCTTTGCGCAAGTCATATTTTGGTAAGGGGGGGGGGGGGGGGGGGGGGGCTTAAAGTTTTGAATAAAATTCTGCACTTAAAAATAATTTCAGCACGTTAGTGGTTAAAGTAACGTTGTATTCGTTTGGTACAGTGTGTACTGAACCGAAGGTCCCTTACTGAAACGGTTCGGTACGAATGTGTACTGTTACACCCCTAGTATGTATATATATACAAAGCTCTATAACAAACTGCAGCGGATCCTCCAGCCGAGCCGTGGTTTTCTGGGAAAGCTCGACGAACGCTCGGTGCTGATCTTATTGGCGACCGATCAGTGGTAGCAGCACCGAGCATTTGTCGACTGGAGGATTTGTAAGGAAACTCGGGAGAGAAAAGGGTGCTTGGAAAGTCCTTGAAATTCAAATCGACCAACCACATTAAGGATTTTTGTTCATCCATGACTGAATCAAGAAATTGAATTTATTTTTATTTATTTTTTTAATTAAGATAAAGCTGATTGTCAAAGATTGGCTTGGATCCGATTACATTTTTTCTCTATATTTATTATTATTTTTTTTGCTATAGAAAACAGCACTTAAAAGTGAACTGTATCCTTTTTTTTTTTTTTTTTTTGAGAAAGTCCTAGACTTTCTGTGGGAACCCTGGAGTGAGGGGGGGGGGCGGAAATATAAAATGTGTCATTCAATGTGTACTGTATTCCACTGTACCTTTGACGACTAATAAATAAATGTATAAAAAAAAAATTAAAAGGGAGAGAAATGTATAATGTATAAAAAAAAATTTAAAGGGAGAGAAAAGGGTAATCTTAGACTGTATTTCAGCAACGGCTTGTTTGAGCATTCTGTTGATCCCTTTGAAAACACAATGTAAACCTGCAATTATTAGTTCGGACACGTTTTGACTTAACGAATCCACAGCGTTTTGTTATAGAGCTTTGTATATATAATGCATACAACGCTTGTCAAGCTAGTCTCTGATTAACACTAGTGTTAGCTTTATGATTTGGTATCTTAGCTCTAATGGTTGGTAGCTAGTGTTAGCACTAATGCTAGCTTACAGAAAATCATGTTAGACACTTTGCATTGTGGGGTAGATTAGGATGACTGGAAATGGAAATCTTGTTAATGAGGGACCATGTTTTATGTTCAAACTCCATTCCTACAACCATCCTAGTATTCGACATATCCTACAACCATCCTAGTATTAGACATAGCCTACAACCATCCTAGTATTAGACATAGCCTACTTAGAGACCCCAGAACAGACTAATGAGGTAATTTTGATGATCTAAACCAGGGATCACTAACACTGTGCCTGCGGACAACAAGGTAGCCCCCAAGGACCACATGAGTAGCCCACGGCAAGCCTGTTGAATATTGATATTATCTGTTGCCCACCTTGTTCAGTCAATGTTAATTATAGTGAGAAATCATTAATGTGATCAGTGTCTTCACAAAGATGAGTATCATTTAGCATTGATAATAATATATAACTAAAGTCAAACTGAGAACATTTGTTATTTCAGAAGAGTATCAAACTGGTAGCCCTTCATATGACTCAGTACATGAAGTAGCTCTCGGTTTCAAAAAGGTTGGCGACCCCTGATCTAATGGAAGTTAATTTAAAAGTAATTTTTTTCTATTCAGGATGTTATTTTTGTTGTTTTTATTTAGAAGATAATGCTGCCCTCTATTCTGTGAACTACATTTTTTTTTCATTATTATTATTATGTTTTGTATGATTCTTGCCTGTATAAATTTGCCTGTCTGTGTGATGAGGCTGATAGTAAAAACACAACATGGTAGCAAACTAAACTACATTGACTTGACTTTTTGTCCTGGTGTAGGTCCGCTGTTATGGTTTTAACAGTGAGTTTCCTGTACTGCTGCCTGAAGATGTTGCCTTCTCAAAGTGTGCGAGATACATTCATCATCAGACATACTGAGGTCCTAATGTCCTACTGAGGTCATAATGTCTTACTCTGGCCTCATCTAATGTCCTACTGAGGTCATAATGTCTTACTGTGACCTCATCTAATGTCCTACTGAGGTCATAATGTCTTACTGTGACCTCATCTAATGTCCTAGTGAGCTCATAATGTCCTACTGTGGCCTCACCTAATGTCCTACTGAGGTCATAATGTCTTACTGTGGACTTTCAAGTACTTTTCCAAGCACAATTTTTCATTTAAAAAAGGCATTTAAAAGGATACAAATCACCTTTAATACATTAACGAGTTAACTCGTTATAGCCCGCCAATCGTTGGACGCCAACAACGAGTATACTCGTTATTATGATCGTTATTTATTTTATTCGCTATTTCCATTCATAATTCATCCTGCTGTGCTGTAGGACTGTGTGGCACTCTGTCTGAGACCGCAACGGTCCGATACCACAGCCTAACGCCTTGCGGCCGCTATTGCGCTCCATTTGAAACGATGTGGTTTGTTTTCCTGGCCGAGCTGCAGCGTGCAAGTGGGGTCTAAACACTCCAGCAAGACAAGCGGTTACAACAGATGCATCGAGTGTCCCCGCCCCCCCGTTCATTTTCTTTGGTGGATAATGTTGGACACACGACCGCGACCAGTATTTGGAATGGCGATCAGATAATTGGATTATTCTTTTTGCAGTACATCATGGACAAGGTAAGGACTATATATTATCAATCTTGCGTTGATCCGATAATCTTTTCCCCGCGATCGCGGGGATCAAAGCACAGAGGGCCGCCCCCCCCCCCCCCCCCCCTTCGTGCATGCATGATGAAACATAATACCGATAATCTAGCGTTGATTTCAGAGTGATTCAATAATCAGGCGATAAATGGCACGATTTATAATGAAATGTAGTAAAGCGCTGTTTGCCGGAGTTTCCTGGGATTACACAGGATCACTCTAAAACTACTCATATTCACCACGGTATAAAACGAAAATGTATGGATGAAAAAATTATCAGTTTTTTGCATGTTGACCGGAAGAAACTCACTGACAATCGACGTTATTAGATCCATAGCTACAATATTTAATATAGTTTTAGCACTACAAACACCGGCATCTACCCCCATTGCATTACAGCGCTGGCACAAACGGCCATACGCCCACAGCGCCATCTGGCGCTCAATGTGTTGAAGGCTGTTTTTTATAGAAAAAATAATCGGATCCAATATTTATGACTTAAAACCAATTTCCGACAATTAGTTACACTTTAAATTAAAGAAAATTCTTTTTTCAGAACAATGTTATAATGGATGAACAAAACTTTAAATGCGAATGGTTGATTTTAATTTCAAAGACTTTTTAAGCACCTTGTTAAAAAATTGTGTTTTCAAGGAATAATTTTTTTCAGAAAATCAAGCACTTTAACCCATTCTCCGCCAATCACGTGTTAAGGCGGGTTTCTCCGCCATGCGTTGTATGCCAATAACTCCGTAAGGCGTTTTTTAGATCAATATTTCATATTTTCGTCATGGTATTAATATTTCACCCACGGAGTCTTGGGTGATGCTGTCTGAGCCATCACAACTCTGCAACGCTTCAATACCGCCACCAGGTGGCCGATCGGCGAGTTGCCAAACCGGAAGTGCCCATTGTAGATCGGTCCGTCCTCTATTTTCGTCCGGCCACTCGCTTATCGTCCCGGGGCTCAATACAGACACCGTCGATATGGATCTTTGCCATAACTCAATAATCAACATGATTTGGACGTGTATTAGTAATATACAAACCGGAAATGGATCGCATCGATCAACATCCCATAATTGGGATCTGTTTGCTCCACTCTCATCGCTCAACGCTACGAGGAGACTGGGGTGAGTTTCAGCGTTTTTCTTTACCATTTTCGATACAAACTGCTCTGATCAATATATCACCCATACTACATAAATCATTTAATGTCGGTCATTGAATTATAAACGACCCCCCCCCCCCCCCCTCCGTTCACCCGCAGATGACCAGTCATGACGTTTAGGACCATGTACAGTTGAAATTTTTAATATAACGTTGATCGGTATCAAACTGCATTTGATCATCTAATATATGCATTTATGCCTATATCTCACGTTCTATGAAATACTGCAGAAAACGATAAAAACATATTTATACTCTAGACGGTATTTTAGTATGCATGTGTGAATGAAAAAGTAAAATGTTCCTACATCCTGAACGATAGATAATTGATGTTGAATGGGCCATAGTAATGTCAATTTAGCAATACAATTTAAAAAGTTATAGCCCTGCAAAGAAGGTGAACATCTCCATAGACTTATAGCGCTGGCAGAGAGGGTACAATGATGGGTACAATGCCCGGCAGAGAATGGGTTAAGCACTTCAAGGACCTTGTGCGAACCCTGGGTCCCACATAATGTCATATTGAGGTCCTAATGTCGTACTGAGGTCCCACATAATGCCACAAAAAAACAACAATTGAACATTTACATTGAACTTTATTTTCCCATGAATGCACAGAAATGGAATTATAAAACAAAAAAAACTGCTCTTTTTAGAGCATTATCAGAGCTTCTGAATGAAATTATTCTTATTTAGTATTTCTGTCAGACTAGACACGTTGGAACAATAAACTGCTACCAATGGAATGGTTCGAAGCATCAATTATCATTATCATTTCTATTTACAAGTGATTTATTCAATTCAGTCAATTAATCATCACACCCCTAATCTCTACGCAGTGTGGAATGTATCGGTGTGTTGTGTCTTTGCAGTCTAGTGTGTAGTATCTATGTTGTCTCTGCAGTCTAGTGTGTAGTACCTATGTGTTGTATCTCTATGTGGTCTAGTGTGTTATGTCTGTGTTGTATCTATGCAGTCTAGTGTGTAGTATCTATATGTTGTGTCTATGTGGTCTATTGTGTAGTATCTATGTGTTGTGTCTATGTTTTCTAGTGTGTAGTAATATGTGTTGTATCTCTATGCAGTCTAGTGTGGAGTATCTATGTTTTGTGTGTCTCTGTGTTGTATCTCTATGTGGTCTAGTCTAGTGTGTAGTATCTGTTGTGTATCTGCAGTCTAGTGTGTAGTATCTGTGTTGTGTCTATGTGGTCTAGTGTGTAGTATATTATGTGTTGTATCTATGCAATCTAGTGTAGTATCTATATGTTGTGTCTATGTGTTGTGTCTATGTGGTCTATTGTGTAGTATCTGGCGGCACGGTGGTGTAGGGGTTAACACTGTCGCCTCACAGCTAGAAGGTTGTGGATTCGATTCCCGCTTGGGGACCAGGTTGCCGTGTTGCCAGTTACCCAGGTGGGGGGGTATCTCCCGGGCCTTTCTGTGTGGAGTTTGCATGTTCTCTCCCCGTGCTCGCAAGGGTTTCCCCCCGATAAGATAAACCCAATGGAAAAACATGCACAACAGATCGCTAACGCTGTCGCGTCCCTGACGAAGACGGACAGGAGCACTTGGATTGGTCCCCGGGCGTGGCGCTCGCCGCAGCCCTTGTCTGCTCCCGGCTGCCCTTGGGGGAAAGGACGACGGGATGGGAGGTGCAGATAACATTTCGTCAGCGACTCAGTGCATGTGTGTGTGTGTGTGTTTTCCTGTGGGTCGCCCATCGCATGTGTGTGTGTGTGTGTGTTAATCTGATGACAAATAAAGACTTATTATCTATGTGTTGTGTATGTTTTATAGTGTTTAGTATCTATGTGTTGTGTATGTTTTATAGTGTTTAGTATCTATGTGTTGTGTGTCTATGTGATCTAGTGTGTAGTATCTATGTGCTGTATCTTTACGCTGCAGGACAGGAGTTGGCAGTGACTCCTGATTGGTTGAAGGCAGCAGACAGGTCCAGATCCTGGCTGACATGAGTCTTGCTGAGCCGAATGTTCCTCAAACAGCCTCGGAACCAGGTTCTGACAGACAGACAGTTCTGCTTCACTCCAACTGGAGGGGGGGGGGGGGGGGGGGAAGGGGGGAAAGCAGAAAGAGAGGGAGTGGGAGAAAATGGGAGGTGGGGGGAGGAACGGGAAAGAGAATGAAAGGTCAAAGGTCAAGATAACTTCAGTATGAAAGGGGGAATATGGTGTAATTTTTAAGCTAATTGTTGTTGTTGGTTTATGTACTATATATATAATATATATGTGTGTGTATATATGTATGTATATATATATATTTCTTACCTGGGTATCCTCCTATATAAACAGGGTTGTTGGTCTCTGCAGAGGTGGATTGTGGGTGAGGGTTGTGTGTGAGGCTGCTCAGCCCGTCCACAGTCAGACTCAGGGTGTGTTTAGTCTTCTTGGCCACCAGCTGGTGCCAGCGTCCATCACATACTCCGCCCGGCGACACCACAGATACACGACCAGCCCCGTTGTTGACGTGAAACACCACCTGCACACAGATAATAATTATTATTACCACTATAGGGAGGTGTAGTGGTTACGTCATTGCCGTTTTTCGTGTTCCACCCTCTGTCCAACCCAATGTATTTCCCCATTGCCCATTTCTAAATTGTCTCGTTTAAAACAAATAAAGCATGAACATTTGCATGGTGTACCTTTCTGTGCTTATTCATCCACAAGCTATAGCTCAACATGAAAATATTCGCAATTAATCATACAAAAAAAATCGCCAAATTTTATTTCAACCAAAAATGCTTAAAAAATAATGATAGTGATAGAAGGGAACTCATTTTATGCAAAAATGGAAAGCTTTTCAATTCCCATGCGGCAGAATTATTACAATAGCCGATAATCCATTTTCCCAATGATACATCCCTATACGGGTGGAACAACCAGTGACGTCAGACTACACCTCCCTATTAATATACTATTTACGTATGTAGAAGGTATATGGTCTATATATGGTATTTATACTTGATTGTATTTACTGAATGCTCTGAATGTTACACTCTTTTCATAAAACGGTTGTATATACCATTATGTAAATAATCTACAATATTCTGTACATAACTTCTATTTCACTGAGTGGGACTTTAAAGACCAAAGACCAGCCTAAACTAATGTGTTTGTTTGTAGGTAAATACGATGTGTGTTTGAGCTAATCTCAGCATACCTTACTGAACACCATTCACACTGTGATTGATTGATTGAAAAGTTTATTAACAGATTGCAGAATGGGTACAGTACAGTACAGCTCAATACATACATAAATGGGGTTGGGTGGGTTGGGTGAGGGCTGTACATTGGAGGTGGGGGGGGGTTGGGAAGGGGACACACACACATTTTACACTGTACATTGGAATATTGACAAAGCCTTACTTGGTCATTTACTGTACAACTAGGTTAGGACATTTGTAAAATGTAAAATACTCCGTGAGACTTGAGAGTTGAATGGTGTTTAGTAAGGTAAGGTAAGACCGGGACGATACTATCAGTTAACCTGATGAAGACATGTCACTATAGTTGTTATGATCAGGGCTTAAAGGTGTTGCATGTAGTTGTTATGGTTAAGATCAGGGCTTAGAGGTGTTGCATGTAGTTATGGTTATGATTTATGGCTCAGCAAATTAATAGAAGTCCAATAGAATGTCCCCACAAGACATGAAAACATCACTGTGAAAAGTGAAGACACATTCAAATTAAACAGTTAAAGGACCAATAGACTAATTCTGACTTCTCTCCATTATAGATTGAAAATACTATATAAATATATGTATTATAATTTGTAATGATCTCTTTGAATTCTAGTGTTGCCATTTCATCGTCCAGATGGTTACATTGACCCATGTCTGCTGTGGTCCATGCAGACTAAAGTTACGCCTACCTGTCCGTTGATGATCTCTAGTCCAATAGCGTCCACCTTGGCACTGCTGATGCCCAGCAGAACAGCTTCTGATTGGCTGGTCCGAAGCTCCATCGATACAGACATGTCAGACCCCACCTTATAGCCGTTACGCACTGATATACACACACACACAAAGCATACAATTGTTTAAATTAGTTACGTTTTAACAGAAAAAAGTGCACCAAGAAAAGTTAATCTCTCACACACAAGTACATACAAACACGATAATAATAATAATAATAATAATAATAATAATAATAATAATAATAATAATAATAATAATATTAATAATAAATAATAATAATAATAATAATAATAATAATAATAATAATAATAATAATAATAATAATAATAATAATAATAATAATAATAATAATAATATATTGATTTGTAGGGCGCTTTATAATTGTGGAGCAAATCTCAAAGTTCTACATTGTAAAAGAACATAAAAGCTAGCAAGAGAGTAAAAAAAGAATATAAAATAAGCAAGACTAAAACTAGTAAGGAGTAAAAAGAACACTAAAACTAGTAAAAGAGTAAAAAACATAAAATAAGAAGGGCTAAAACTGGTCAAAGAACATCAAATGTGTGGAGCTCAAACTAGATACAAATCAACAAAAGGCTCTTATTAAAAAGATGAGTTTTTCAGGCCCTTTTTTAAAAGCATCCACAGTCTGTGGTGCTCTCAGTTTGGGTCTCGGGCGCTGGAGGAGGTTTGCCTGGCCGCAGCAGAGAGGTCGTGAGGAGCACACACACACACACACACTCACTGAGAGCAGCGAATCCGGTGCCATCGAAGTAACTTCCTGTCTGGTCATCGGTGAAGCAGGAAGTAGTATTATGTTGGGAGGTGGGACTTGAGATGTTCAACTTTGTGTTGTTCATACTGACAGCCTGGAGACAACCTGGTAGACTGGCCGTTATCTAGAGAGAGTGATTGAGAGAGTTCAGTCAGTGTTTGTGGTCTATAGAGACCATCTGCTGGGGCTACTGTCGCTCCACTGACAAGACAGCCGGTCTATTATGAGCTTGTTGACGCAGCATGCTCCACCTAGGCGCAACATCTGTTCACCGTCAAAAACTACCTGTCGGACTGCCATCAAAACTACCTTTAGGACTGTCCCGTTTCTTTGTTTGGACCCACGGAAATATCAGTAACCATATTTAAGTTGTGCGTCAAACAAGTTTTCTCTAGTATCTCTGCTGCTCCATGAGAGCAAGGTCTCCCCTACATTTCAAAAGCCTAGAGAAAGCTTGTCTTAAGCTTGTCTTAAATCGCCGTCATGAGTTATGCATGTGAAATTAATTATATGTATTGCGTGCGTGTGCACTCCATAAAAATAATAATAAAACAGGCAAAAAAGTTCATGTCTACTATAACTTGTCAATATTTCTGTATTATTCAATGTCCCCCAGTTAAGGGGGGGGGGGGGGGGGGGGGCAGTTCATAACACTTAGTTTAGTTAAAAATAAGAATAAAGAGAGAGAGAGAGCACAAGTACAGATAACAAGTACAGTATGATGAGGTATACATATATATATTCATAATTCATTATATGTCAATATTGAATAAGTTTGATGCTTTGAAGGCACAACAATTGCATTTCCAATGAATATTAGGTTAGAAAATATATTTGCCGGATTTAACGTGACATCTGTTCCCATCTTGTATTGTATAAAACACACCCATTTCCAAATCCAAATCCAGATAATTGTGTTGGTTGAACAGATACAGATAATGACGGCTCTGCACACCGCTAGTGTGTATCATATTATTGCCTATCCGGTTAGCAGTGTATGTGTGAGTATCATATTATTGCCTATCCGGTTAGCAGTGTATGTGTGAGTATCATATTATTGCCTATCCGGTTAGCAGTGTATGTGTGAGTATCATACATTGCCTATCCTCTTAGCGGTGTATGTGTGCGGAAGTCCTCCCAGGTACAGAGTCGGCTGGACGTCCAGAGTGTTGCCCTTCACCGAGACTGGATCCGATGAAACACTGTCCAGAGACACCCGGATACTCCTCTTAGACAGATCAGTACGCACCTAGAGACGGAGAGAGAGAGAGAGAGAGAGAGAGAGAGAGAGAGAGAGAGAGAGAGAGAGAGAGAGAGAGAGAGAGAGAGAGATACTTTTATTGTCTTTTATGCCTATCCTTATGTCTGCAATTTATGCATTGTTTTTTATTCTGTCAATTTGTGTGCTGATTTTATGCCTATGTCCATTTTATTCTAATTGCTGTGGTGCACTCTGGACTGCGGTCCATGTGTGAAAAGTACTATAATATAGTTATTCATATTTATTATTGTTATATTGTAGAAATGTGTGCATTGAAATGTCTGTAAAGTCTCGACGACATTGAAAATGAGGGTGACCTCAATTGTCTTTTCAAGAATAAACAAAGGTTGATATACATACAAATAAGGTGTGTGTGTATATGTGTGTGTGTGTGTGTGTGTAACTCACAGTGTGCCACTGTCCATCACTAACGGGCTCAGTGGAGACGGACATGGCTCCTTTTCCCAGATCTACTGTGAACACCAGCCTCCCCCCTGCCAGCTGTAGAGTGGCGTAGTCCATCTGATTGGCATGGGCCATATAGTAGACCAAACCATTCTGGGCATGGGTACGCACAGACAATTTCACTGAGAAACTAGAGAGGAGAGGAAATAAGCAGATGAGAGGAGAAAGAGGAGATGAGAAGAGAGGAAAACCAACCTTACATTTCAAGAACATAATGTGTGTGTGTGTGTTAGGGGTGGAACGATTCACAAAAGTCATGGTTGGGTTCATATGGTTTTGGGTTCGGTACGGTTCAATGGGGAGAAAAGATTCCATTGCTAATAAAAAAATGTTTGCCCTCAATGCATGAGCTGAAAACATAAGGAACACATACTTGTCTATTATCAATTATTTGTTCATTATAGGTGGCTCCCATAAGTTCTCATTTGCATGTCTGCAAAACTGGCAGTCTGGTAACTTTGCTCTGAAGGTCAATCCCTCTGTGTAGACCAGAGCATGTGAGCGGCGCGGGGAGCGGAGCGGGTGGTTTTGAAGTGAGCGGCGGAGTGGATTTTAAAATGGGTCGGCGCGACTTCCGGAGCGAGAGTTCTCCTCCGCTCCAATCCGCTCCGGGCCGCTCACAGTGGTTTAACACTGATGTAATATACATGTAGTACAATGCCAAAGCAACAGGTGGCGATGTACAAACATGAAGGCCATTTTCAACCAATGAGAAGGGTGAACCGTCACTCACATCCTGCTAGACCAAAGTATATTCCACCATTGTTGTTGTTGTTAGCTTACATGCTAACGTGAATGGCAGCGACCATAGCATTGTGGCTAGGCTAGCTACCATCGCTTAGTAGAGCTAGTTGAATGGATATTACGTTATTTAACATTGCAGAATGGGTACAATTACAATACGGCTCAATACAAACAATTGTTAAGGGGCCCAGGGGGTGTAGACTGTTGTAGTTTGGTCAAATCAAGCTCATTTACATCATGCTCCAAAAAATATATTCTGCCGAGCGAGCTGTGGAGCGATGTGGAGCGGGGAGCGCTTGATTCGTAAATGAAGGTGAGCGGTGAGCGAGCTGGGGGCGGGGTCAACATGAGCGATTAGCGGAGCGGAACAAGCCGTCTAGAGCGAAGAGCTCTAGTGTAGACCTATAGTGGATGTGTTAGATAATTCCTTGACAATCCTGTTTATGTTTGGAAATTACATCGGTCATGGCGTGCTTTATCGGGGGGTGTCTTGGATGGGGATGTGGTAGGGATTGATGTGTGGGGTGTTGGGGGACTGGCTGTTCCAGGGGGGGTTCATATGCCTTCGAGCGACATTGCACTTATTTTATTCCTATTCTTAAGTCTGCACATTTACATTGCACTACTTTTATACCTATTCTTATGTCTGCAATTTATGCATTGTTTTTTTATTCTGTCAATTGTGTGCTGATTTTATGCCTATGTTCATTTTATACTAATTGCTGTGGGGCACTCTGGCCTGCGGTCCATGTGTGAAAAGTACTATATAGATAGTTATTCATATTTATTATTGTTATATTGTAGAAATGTATGCATTGAAATGTCTGTAAAGTCTCGACGACATTGAAAATTTAAAAAATCTTGTCTTTTCGAGAATAAATAAAGGTTTGAAATTAAATGAAACATGTTGCTGAAGTGACTATGAGAGGAAATATTAACGTTATGGCTCAACGTTATGACATGTTGCTGAAGTGACTATAAGAGGAAATATTAACGTTATGGCTCGATGTTATTCACCGAAATAACAAACACGACTGCATTTGTCTGCATATAGTTTGCTAGTTTGACAGTTTTGCCCTGTCAGAATCTAAATGCAGAGGTTGTTTGTGGTGGTAACGGACTGAGGCGAACTGGACCATAACATTAATGTTTATGTCCTTGACAGACTTATACATAAAGTATTACATAAATAAATCATTCAAATGTGTGTGTGTCTGTGTTACCTTTTGCGGACAGCGTTGGGGTTGATGGCGAGGGTCATGTGACTGTGTCTGGACAAACCAAACTGAATGCCTGATGACAGGAAGCCAGGCTCCACATCCAAAGCACACTGGAAGCAGATCAATAACCAATAAAATCATATATAATGAATCAATATGCATAGCATTAATCAATAATCATATCAATAACCAATGACCACACTTCAATAATCAATAACTATGCATTGACTAATAATTAGTCATCAATAACCAGCAATATGTCAATAACCAATAATCAATAACCAACAATAATCAACTGATATCACATAACAGTAACCAATAAACACACATCAATTATCAATTATTTACATTCTAATTTAAAATGTAATTTAATTGATACCCAATACTCAATACTTAAAATCAATAAGTAATAACAATATATCAATAATCAATAATATTACGCATCAATAATTACAATAATTACAATGATTGAAACTGAAACTAAAACTAGCCTATAATCACAAGCAATAACCTGCTATTAATAAGAAATAACATGTTATTAATAATCAAATACCCATTAACACTTTCTATGCCACTCACGAGTTTTCTCGGAATTATTAATATCTCGTTGAAAGCCACTCACAAGATTTCTCGGATATTTTTTTATAATTTTCTTTTAGCGATCTGAAATCATATTGCATCACGCGAGCCTACCCTAGTCTACCCGAGCGCCGCCGGCGATCAGATGTGGAAAAAAGCGCCCCCTATCGTCTCCCAGATGACATAAGGGATTTTGGAATGGACTCAATGAAAATGGATGGGGAAAAAAATCCTGTACTCCACATTTTCCAGTCCACTGATGCAGCCGGGGTTATCAGAGTTCATTCTGGATCCTCTGAGCCCCTTGGAATCATGTGTACTACTGTATCACGTTGGATCTATACACTTATCGATTTTTTCGAATGGTGATCAGGAATTGGAATATACCAGTTGGATACCATCTGATGTCAGGTAAGGAATCTATGTTATCAGTGTTAGGATAATCAGACTCATTTTGATGAAGATAAGCTGTTTTGTGAAATGGGCTCTATCGGTTTCACTGTAAAAATCCAAGAGGAAATGAACACGGCGATTATCCGTGCGCGGCTCGAATGTGCGTGCGTGCACGTATAATATTGATCATCTAGCGTTTATTTGAAAACGATTCATAAATAGGCCGACAAATATCAACGTTCTGGAATATTCCAGTAAAAGACGATTATCATAGAATGATCCAGAATGGACTGTTTTTTACCTCAAAACGGGTGCTTTTCAAAATGCTCTCAAACGGAAATGAAGCGATAAAAAACCAATCTGCCTTGACAGCACTGACTGGAAAAGGATTATTTGATAAGCGACGGGCAGATTAGACACATAGCCATAATTTAAAACATAGATTAGGCGATATTAAGCGTAACATTGGCGCCAATGGTGGCATTCAAGAGCTAACTCTGGCGCCACCTCGTGGCACTGAAAGTGTTAATAACCAATGACCCATTATTAATAACCAGTAGCAATGGCCAATATATTAGTAGGGCTGACCTTCGAAGCTTTTTTTGGCAATCGAAGCTTCGGGGCCGAGCTTCGATTTTAATTCGAAGCTTAAAAAAAAAAAAAAAAAAAAAATCTTATGTTGTGGGACTTGTACAGCACTTTGGTAAACTTTGTTGTTTTTAAATGTGCTCTATAAATAAAGTGGATTGGATTAATTAATTAAGTAGCCCCTTTCGTGACTGTGCCAACAAGGTTTCACTCGGCTGCGCTGCCTGGGTGCAGTGGGGCTGCTCTCACAGCCAACGACATGACATTACATAATTATGTTGCAACCTTCGTCTATCAAGCAAACAATTATATTATATTTAATTTATAATTTATAATTATATCAGACAATGCACCTACAAAAGCAGATGATTACAATTAAATTAGCCAACTTGGTAACACATTAGTCATAGCAGCATAGGCATAGCCTTATTAATGTTTTGTGTGGCGTCGCCGTCGTGTACAGGGACACAGCGGGGTCTGCAGCACCCCCACCTGGCAGGGAGTTGTAACTGCAAGGTTGTTTTGGCTTTTATTCCATTGTAATACCATATCCTACTCAATGTCATTGAGCGGCACTGCAGATTTACCCTACTCTTAGAATTCGGAAAAGATCCTCATAGGGGCGCTGTCTCGATAATGCAGTGTTCCCTGCTATACAGACCGGTGTTTAGGCATATAAACAAAGGGATCCCGAACGTGGAACTGAAAGTGGGTTAGGGAAAATCTTTACGCTACCAGGCTGCACCAGGCAGAAAAGATTATTGATGCCAAGACGAAACGTTGCATTTTGCTGCATTAAGGAGGTAAGACAATGGTTAATCTATTATTGGATGCCTTCATTTAAACACTTAATTTGCACTATATATTAAAAGAGGAAAAAAATTGCGCGCTGCGCGGCCATTGCCTCCCCTTCAGCGCAACCCGCCGGCGCCGCCTATGACGTTATTATAAATATCACTTATCTCAGCACCCCCAACGATAACTGAGTTCCCGCGGCCCTGGTCGTGTACAACGATACTTGCGTTTTTTAGGTGATTTGACAAAGTTGTTGTAGAGGCATTGTCTTTGCATATTTTAAAGTGTAACCACACGTCTGATGACTTCTTCGTCGACATGTCTGCTGCACATGTCCTTGTTGTTTTCAACACAGATAATCTCCATGTGCTTGTTGTAGAGAGGTGGAGTCGAGGCGCCGCTTACTTTCGTTTCATTGGAATGGAGGAGCAAGATTTTGGAGGCAAAAAAAAATTAAAATTCGAAGCTCGTGCCATCGAACGAAGCTTCGAAGCTTCGAAGTATTTAAGACAGCCCTATATATTAGAGCATTTTACCATTAGTGTGTTTGAATGTGTGTATTTGTGTTTGTATGTTTTGCCATTGGTGTGTGTGTGTGTTATTGTGTATGTGTGAGTTTTACCATTAGTGTGTGTGCGTGCATACAAGCGTTTTACCATTAGTGCGTGTGTGTGTTATTGTATGTGAGTTTTACCATTATTGTGTGTGCATGTTATTGTGTATGTGAGTTTTAACATTAGTGTGTGTGTATGTTATTGTGTATGTGTGAGTTTTACCATTAGTGTGTGTGTGTGTGTATGTGTGTTATTGTGTGTTTGAGTTTTGTTTGAGAGTGTGTGTGTGTGTGTGTGTGTCTGTGTGTGCATGCAAGCGTTTTACCATTAGAGTGTGTGTGTTATTGTATGTGAGTTTTACCATTATTGTGTTTGTGTGTTATTGTGTATGTGAGTTTTAACATCAGTGTGTGTGTATGTTATTGTGTATGTAGGAGTTTTACTATTAGTGTGTGTGTGTGTGTGTGTTTTACCGTCAGTGGTCCTGGCGTCAGAGCGTTGAGCTGGGTGGGCGGGGCCATTACCGGCTGGGCGGGGTCAGGAGTGGGTTCCACTTCCGGGTCATCAGGAAGAACTATCCTACTGGCCCTCTCCTCCAATAGGCAGCTGTCTAGCTCCACCCCCTCATACCTTACAGCCCTGGATAGGTCGATTAGCCTGTGGAGAACCATCAATCAATTAGAAGAGACTATCTTTTGCTAGCACTATTACTGTTTACCTTAAATACTGTGTTAGGTTAGTTAGAGCTTGCAGTCTGTTTATCTTAGAGCAGGGGTTCTCAAACAATACATTTGAATCGAATCTCATTTTGAAATCGCTACGCTGCCTATGGACACGACAGTGGCAGACAGCTTCGGAGGTGTGGCATTGCACCATGCTGATCCACTCAACAGGTAGCGATTTCAAAATGAGATTAGATTCAAATGTATTGTCATTATACAGCACAAGTACAATACACGATCCAACCAGAGTGGATAAATGAATTAACAACGTTAAAGAAAAGAAACTTTTGGAAGCAAGAGATTTGAACCTGTGACCATAGGATCCACTGCCAGTGGACTTACCAGTTGAGCTAATCGCTCAGTTGTTAACTGTGAGTGACTAATCCATCATTTACACTTGTGCCAATTGCATTTGTCCCTAATTTTTAGTATTGGCATTAATAAATCAGATGTCATGCTAATATGTCATGTTCTACAGTAGGACTTACTACTATGATACCCATTAAAACAGTCATTAGAATAATAATCTGTTCCTCCCTCCCCATCAACCTGGACCCTCTGCAATTTGCATATCGCCCCAACAGGTCCACGGAGGACGCCATAGCCCATGTGCTGCACACAGCAGCATCACATCTGGACAAGAGGCAGGGGAACTATGTGAGAATGCTGTTCATCGACTACAGCTCAGCATTCAATACCATAGTCCCCTCCAAACTCATAGCCAAGCTCAGGGACCTGGGCTTGAACTATGACCTGTGCCAGTGGGTCCTGGACTTCCTGACGGGCAGACCCCAGGTGGTAAGAGCCGGCAACTGCACCTCCTCATCCATCACGCTCAACATAGGGGCCCCCCAGGGCTGTGTTCTGAGCCCCCTCCTCTACTCCCTGTACACACATGACTGCGTAGCACAGCGGAACAACAACACCATCATCAAATTTGCTGATGACACAGTAGTGGTGGGCCTGATCTCTGCCAACGACGAAAGGGCCTACCTGGAAGAGGTAGAGAACCTGTCACAGTGGTGTCAGGAGAACTGCCTCTCCCTGAACGTCAGCAAAACAAAAGAGATGATTGTGGACTTCAGGAGGTCGGGGGTCAAGGACTACAGCCCCCTCAGCATCGACGGGGCACCGGTTGAGAGAGTGAACAGTTTCAAGTACCTCGGAGCCCACATATCCGAGGACTTGACATGGACCACACACATTGACAGTGTTGTGAAGAAGGCACGACAACGCCTCTACTTCCTCAGGCGCCTAAGGAAGTTCCAAGTCAGTCAGAAGATCCTTAGGAACTTCTACTCATGTACAATAGAGAGCATCCTGACCGGCAACATCACCTCCTGGTTTGGGAATAGCACTGCACAAGACCGTAGCAGACTACAAAGAGTGACACGTTCAGCCGAACGCACAATTAGAGGGGGGCTTCCCACCCTCCAGAACATTTACAACAAGCGGTGCAAGGGGAAGGCTAAGAGAATTATTAAGGACTCGAGCCACCCGAACAACTGCCTCTTTGAACTGCTGCCGTCAGGCAAGCGATACCGGAGTCTTAAGGCGAGCACAGAAAGACTCAGAAGGAGCTTCTATCCCCAGGCCATCAGGCTGCTAAACGAACAATAATCGCTAAACGAACAATAATCACTATGCAACAACCATCAAATGCACACAGCACACACACCCACACGCACACACTCACTCAAACAAACAACACACTGCAGCACCCACTCTCCACACTTTAGATCACACAAACACACTTACACTTTATATTTATTGATAAAGGATTTGCACTACAACTCGTACACCTACTGTGAATTGTACCTAAACTGCACCTCGTCCATTTATGCCTTGCACTATATAGTATTGTATATTAGTACACTGCACAGTATTGTATATTGTATGGTAACTACGTCTACGAACATTGTACATATGTCTAAACTGAACACTGTGACCTCTTTTTTTTTACTTCTAATTTTTACCATGTTTTTATTTCATACTTATCTTGTCATGCACAGTCTCTGGAGCGCAACAGTAAGAAGCATTTTGTACAAAAGTATTCTGTACTTCTGTATGACAACTATTAAAGAAACTTGAAACTTGAACTTGAATAAAAGTCTACTTTGCTGGAATGATTCAGTGTGTGTGCTTTTGTGTGTGCGCTCGCGCGTTGAGGCTCGCTAAGCCTTTCTCCACGCATTTCTGGAGCATTTCTTTATCCACTCTGGTTGGATGGTATATTGTACTTGTGCTGTATCATAACAATACATTTGAATCTAATCTCGTTTTGAGAGCAGTCGCAAATGGCTTCCTGTTGAATGGATCGGTTGAGTGCAATACCGACTCGCTACTTTCCCCCGTTTACTCGTCTTCAAAGCCTAGAATATGACACGCCCACTGATGATGTCACGGTTCGCGAGGAAAAAAACAACAATTTTCCGGTGCCAGCTGAGCACCGATTTGTCACGTTCTGAACCAATTAATCCCGGTCTGAACGCGCCGGCTGGTGCGAGATTACGTTCGGGAACCGGCTCCAGCACGGAGCCTGGCCGGTGTAAAAGGGCTGTCAGTGATAACGGTGTCATTCTGTGTTCAGGAATCCACTTGAGTAAATAAATTGCCTATACTGCCCCCACCGTTGTATAGTTTCACTTTCACTTCTAGAGTAGATTTTACTTCACGTGACGCAGAGAAAGACTAGAGAAGAGATGCCATGTTACACAACAATGAGAGGATTTATCAATATTTTGGATTTAAACACCGTAGCAGCTCGACTGGAGAAGAGCTCAAAGGACCAGTCCAGATCAGCAAAAGTACGTTTGCGTGTTTTTTCTCTCTCTGATCAGTTGGAAAGTAGCGCGGAAGAAAGTTGGTGTGTTTGTGTGTGTGCGTGTGTGTGTCTTTCCATTGGTTAACATTATTAGGCGAACAAGAAAACGATGAACATTTCCAGCCTATTGTATATGCTGTGTTACAAACATACTGTATCATTCATGGTTGGTTTTGTTTCAGTGACACCTGTAGGCAAGGGGAGGAGAGGAGGGGAGGAGAGGAGGGGAGAAACAGCCGAGTGCAGAGTGCACGTTCATTTGTTCTGTCGGCTTGTTCATGCCTTTACAAGCTTCAACGTTTTATTCATCATCTAAATGTGGCATTCCAAGCTTGATATGCAATGTTAAATGAATGACCTTCTGTGTTAAAACTATTAGTAAGCCAGTGTAAAGTAAAGTAAAGATATTGAGCATAGATTTGTAAAATGTGCAACCATAGTTTCACCTAGTGGTATGTATGAGACGTATTCTTCGTATGGCTGCACGTACCGCACCGTGAGCCACGTACCGTAAATTCGCGTGACGTATACACGTACCGTTACTCCCCTAGTATCGAGTCATTTCAACGTGGAATTAAGGAATATCAAAATAAAAGCACACGTTGTTGAACTTGATCATGCATATTTATTAGACATTTTTATTACAGCACTATGTTATCCATACACATTTATAAAACGAGGCATATTTAGCCAAAATATGTTGCCAGAACATACATTTAAATTTGTTTACACTGTCACCTACCCACAACCCCACTTTGGGTCACGACCCGTAGTTTGAGAACCGCTGCCTTAGAGGCTGTGTTGGCTAGGTGTGTGTGTGTGTGTGTGTGTGTGTGTGTGTGTGTGTGTGTGTGTGTGTGTATCTTACACTCCATCAACAGCGATGTTCCTGATACAGCCGTGGAATGACGTGGCGGTATCCTGTATTCTGCTTGGAAGAGGAAGTCCCTCCCCTTGGGGCAGCCCACCAATAAAAACCGAGGACAGAGATAGAGAGGCGGCTCCCCCCACTGACAGAGAGATTGACTCCTTGGGGTTCTCATCTACCTGCACTGACAGAGTCCTGAGAGAGAGAGAGAGAGAGAGAGAGAGAGAGAGAGAGAGAGAGAGAGAGAGAGAGAGAGAGAGAGAGAGAGAGAGAGAGAGAGAGAGAGAGAGAGAGAGAGAGAGAGAGAGAGAGAGAGAGAGAATTCAGATTTTGAGCTCAAACCCATTGATTCAAATAGGAGCTAAAACTCCAGTTAGATAAACAGACAAACTACAGCATAGAGAGAGAGATGGAGGGAGAGATAAACATAGAGAGAGATGGAGGGAGAGATAGACATAGAGAGAGATGGAGGGAGAGATAGACATAGAGAGAGATGGAGGGAGAGATAGACATAGAGAGAGAAATGAGAGGAGAGATGGACAGAGAGAGATGGAGGGGGTAGTGCGGAGAGATGCCGCACTACCAAACGGTTAACCCTTTCACTGCCACACAACAGCCGGTTAACCCTTTCAAGCATTTGGTATTTATTGCATTTAGTTTGGTCTGATGTGTGGAGTTAGGGGCACCTACATCCTGTTCATGGACACTTACTTCTTGTCTCTGCTAATGATGAGGGAGTGCTCCGTTCCGTCTGCCAACAATCCACTCCGTGGCTTCACCACCACCCTATGGCTGGCCCCGCCTCCAAGGCTTAGCTCCACCTCCATCCGCCCGGAAACCAGCTGGACAGCTAGGAAGGCCTGCACACACACACACACACAAAGTTAAGAGGGCAGATATGCATTTAAGCACTTAGAGGGGCGCTTCCATAGATATATATATATAAAGACTAGATGGCGCAAGGCGGAGTCTCCCGTGTAGTTCACGGGCGGCCATCTTGCTACGGTGCTACTGCTTTAAGGTGAGTGATCTGCACAAACAAAAATACTCTCGTTGAAATCTTAACATATTTACAAACGGTTTGGTTTATTACAAACGTTATTAACACTTTGCATGCCACGCCCGAGATTTCTCGGGTTTACCCCCCGCGGGTTGAATGCCCACTCACGAGAATTCTCGTATTTTCTCCTCTTTTTTTTTTCCCATCTGAAATCATATTTCATCAACCAAGTCTACCGTTGGAAATTCAGCTACCTCAGGCGCTCAGATGTGAAAAAAGCGCCCCCTATCGTCTCCCAGGTGGTAATTCACCCTTTTGGATTGAAAAAACCTGCACTCCACATTTTACTTCTCACTCACGCAGCCGGCATCTACCAGCTTCATGCTGGACTCTCGGAGCCGCGGGGAATATGTGTTTTACTGTACTGTATACACGGTGAATCAATAAAAATATAGATTTTTTCGAATGGCGATCAGGAATTGGAATAATCCATTTGGATACCATCTGATCTCAGGTAAGGAATCTATGTTACAAGTCTAAGGATAATCAGACTCGTTTTCACGGATATTATAAGCGTTTATGTGATTATGTGATATGGCTGTTTGACTATGCGCGCCGTCAGGAAATAGGAGAAGCGATTTTCAGCGCGCGCCACGAGCGTGCATGCGTACACATATACTATCGATAATCTAGCGTTTATTTGAAAACTATTCATAAATAGGCCGAACAATGACAACGTTCTAGAATATTCCTTTAAAAGGCGATTATCATGGAAACCTCTTTTTTCTCAGTGAAAACGAGGGTTTTTCTAAATGCTATGAAACGGAAATGAACCGATAAAAAAACAATCTGCTTCGACAATGTTGACTGGAAATAGGTCATTGATAATGTGACGGGCAGATTAGACACATAGCCATAATTTAAAACATAGATTAGGCGATATTAACGTTAACATTGAAGTGGCCTTGGGCATTCAAGGGGGTAAAAAGGAATTAAGCTTGGGCAGTGCAATCAAAGTGTTAACGTGGCTATGATTCTTGCCTGGAAGAATTTTTATTAAAAAAAACATATTTTCATATGAAAGTCCATTATAAGTATGCAGTATGATAACTACATCTCTGACGTTTTTTAACAAACCAAAATTTTGCAAGCTATGGTTATTTCATAGTACATGCACTATAGACATTCATGTTATGAGTGGGCATGCTACCCTGTAGCAAGATGGCCACCATGTGGCAACGTTGGTCTCCGTTGGCCAGCAGCACGGGTGAGTAATCTAGTCTTTATATATATCTATGTGTGCTTCACCCAAAATAAAAGTGAAAACGTATTTCCTCTCCCTCCCACTCCCTTCTCTCCCCTCCTCCTCTGTACCTGTTTAGCGTGTCTACGCCTCCTCAGAGCACTGGGTTTGGTGAATCCGGCCAGGATGAGTCCAGACTCGTTCCTGGTGGAGAAGGAGAGCAGTAGCTCCCCCTGCTGGCCCAGAGAGAGATCTGACAGCTGGACAAAACCTCCTCTCAACACAGACACACTCCTCACAGCCTAGAGAGAGAGAGAGAGAGAGAGAGAGAGAGAGAGAGAGAGAGAGAGAGAGAGAGAGAGAGAGAGAGAGAGAGAGAGAGAGAGAGAGAGAGAGGGAGAAAATGCCAGAGATGTTAAAACAAATAGAAGTTAAGAACAAAAGCGCATTATATCCATAACTGGTTAAATTAAATGAGAGAGAGAGGGGGGTGAGGTGGTCCTGTCATCTCACCTCCAGCACACAGCCCTTTTTGACCCCATAAGAGTCCCGTAGCAGGTCAAAGTTTGAACGAGCGATCTCCACGCTATTTATACAGCCAACATACGACCTGGATACTACCTGACGCCTAGAGAGAGAGAGACAAAAATACAGAGATAGATAGCGAGATAAACAGACCAAGAGAGAGAGGGAGAGAGAGAAAGAGAGTATAAGGGTTGAAAATGATTATTCCAAAAATCCAAAACATCCAAACTGTGGTCAGGTGATGGGAAACTCTTACCTGATTGGTCTAGAAGCAGGCAGTCCTCCGATGTAGATTGGGTCCAGGTCAGAGCGGTTGAGATCAGAGGCGGTTCCAGGAGACTCCGCCTCCACAACCTCTTTCTCTGATGATTGGTCAGCCGCCATGATGGACAGGTAGCCTGAACAAAGTTATTGTGTTAAGTTTTACAGATGGCATCAAACAGGTCATCTGGAGGTTAGAGTTGAAGAAACTAATTTCTTATGCAGATGTAATATTTGTAGCATTTAAATGTGTGAAATGTTGTGATGAATAGTAGTAGTTGTAGTAGTAGTGATAGTAGTCAGGGCCGCCTCAGGGGGTGTGTGAGCAGTGCGGTCGCACAGGGCCTCGCGGGAAGGGGGGCCTCGCACAAAAAAAAAAAAAAAATAATTAAAAAAAAATATTTTTTATTTATTATTATTATTATATTTTTTTTTGCGAGGCCCCCCTTCCCGCGAGGCCCTTTTTCATCACAGACCTAAAATCTAGTTTTGCTTATATGCTTATATATTTCACATTAGACACGTTTGTAGAATGTGTCTGACTTGTTCCTGGGTCTGCAGACATACTCACTATTGGAGCTCTGGGGCTCTGCAGCAGACATACTATTGGTTTCAACGAAGGGAGTGGTTACTTACATCATGTGTAGTACGCCGGCGTGCGTCAGCTGCGTTTGACTATTTCGCGCGTGCAGCTTTTGACTATTATGCTTAGTTATGCCAGCCAAGACGAAGAGGTCGGTCATTATCAGTCGGTCGGTCACCAAGGAACGTTGACGAAAGGCCTCTCGCTGGCGGGACAAATGGCCGGAGCCTTGTCATGGTGCAGTCGGGATATAGCCATGATGATGTCGGCTAGTAGCTAGCTTAGCTAAAGGCTAACTAGCGTTAGCTAACCTAGAGACAGCGCATGCAGCCAAGATGAAGAGGATGGTCGTTTGGCAGATGAACTTCGTCAACTCCACGCGGTTGTCTCCATCCTCTTGGACGTTTGGTGAGTTTTTAACCTATTCTATTAACTCTATTCTATTCCCGCCGTGGATATCTCTCTCTCTCTCTCTCTCTCTCTCTCTCTGGAGCCAAACTGGCCGACTAGCTGTTGTAGTACTACTAGTAGCTAACGGTGTGTGGCCTGGTGTCAGCACCTGTATGTAATAGCTTGCTTCTGCGTTAGCTAATGGTTAGCGATAGCCTGGTTGAGCTAACTGTTAGCCAGTTAGCTGTTTAGCTACGACGTTAGCTGTCGGCTCGGCTGGGAACGTTCGTTTGATGCTATCAGTTAGCCTAGAGACTAGTTAGCTGTTAGCTTGTGCTACGACCTTTGACATTAGCCGTGAGAATAGCAGGGGGTTCTGGCACTCTGACTACGACATCATCTTTGACAGAAGATGTAGTCGGGCCTGCACCATGACAAGGCTCTGGCCATAGCTTATTTTTGTCCCGCCAGCGAGAGGCCTTTTGTCAACGTGGAGACCTGTGTTGCGGCCTTTCGCCCTGCGTTCCTTGGTGCAGGTAAGATTAATGAAAATGTCATGACATTACCCCACTCTTCCTTCCTTCCCCTCCCGAATGTTTTGTTAATAACGATGTTTTTTTCCAGGCAAAACATATGTTACTTCACAACATTTGGAGATACGACATGTGCTGTGTGTGAATTCATTGTCTTGGTAGTTTGTGTAGCTTGGGTAGCGTTGGGCCGTTGGCCAAAGCTGTGTGTGGCCTGGTGTCAGTAGCCTACCTGGCTAGCCTTTAGCTGATGTCGGCCATTGGCTCCTTGCTGCTTTGTTTTCTCTGATATAGACCCTCTTCTCTTTGGATTTAAGTGTTGATCTTTGTCCTTTTGGATCTATGTATAATCATGTTGCCTTTGTGAAGTTATCTTTTCCTTCCGTTTTGTTCTTTCATTAAAAGTTGAATATCCTTT
>NC_140176.1:85060821-85462838 GCF_963971535.1 Notolepis coatsorum | reverse complement strand
TATAAAACAGGAGGGAAGACTGTCAAGTTTTAAACTGTGGATACCAAACAGAGAAGGTAAAGACGACTTTGAACTGTTGAACAGTAATCCAGAACTAGTTTATTGCACTGTAATTAAAAAAAATATTTCAATCTATTCTATTCTACAATTTTATTGCACTGCACTATTTTACTGTCTATTTTATCTTACTCTTTTTATTATTGTCTATAAACTGAATCAAACCATAAACAAGGTGGCCTGTTGGGATGTTAGATCCTAATGTGAAAAACTGTGATTTTATATGTCTGCACTTTGTGCTCATTTTATGCCTGTCTTTTTTCTGTTGTGAAGCACTTTGAGCTGCAGTTTCTGTATGAAAGGTGCTAAACAAATAACGTTGTTTATTATTATTATTATTATTATTATTATTATTATTATTATTATTATTATTATTATTATTATTATTATTATTATTATTATTATTATTATTATTGTTATTTTATTATTATTATTATTATTATTATTATTATTATTATTATTATTATTATTATTATTATTATTATTATTATTATTATTATTATTATTATACCTGAGGTCAACCCGTGCCCAGAGGAACGACCATGGCCGGAGGAATCTGCCCACCGCCTGGAGCTGGGAAGGTGTGCCGTTTGGTGTCGCCGGCCTCTGATCAATGCCGACCGCCGGAGGTGCTACAAGTGTGTGGAGACAGGTCTGGAACTGCCCATGACTGGGGGACGAGGGAGACACCTCCCATACTACCCAATGGGAAGGACACGCTGGCTCTATTAGGCTGAGGTTACACCTTTCGTATCATCTTCGTATTGTTTTCTTATACGCATCGCCGCGTATCGCCGCAACGTCATGCGCCTCGAGTCACACTTTCGTTTTTTTTTCGTTTTTGTCAGCCAAGCACACTGATGTAGTACACTGCCAAAGCAGTAGGTGGCAGTAGGTGGCAAACATGAAGGCAATTTCAACCAATCAGAACGAATGTGCCAATACACTTCCTGGTGGAAGCTCCAGCAAAGAACTGCTCCGTGCTGACTACACGCTGTATTCCTGGCGTTTTTTTTGCGTATCTCCAAACGCAAACACAATTTTGCGTTTCAGCCGTATCCACAAAAAAACGCCAAAAAACGCGTTTCTGTGTAGATAGGACATGATACGTCGTCAAAAACGTATAAAAAAACGCCAGGAATACACTAGTCTAACCTCAGCCTTAGACAGCAGCAGCAGCATGGTGACTTTGGTGAGGCCGGAGTTTACCTTCCCCACCTAGAGGGCACCATCAGGGTTACCTGGATCCACGGGGAGATCCGGCAATACCGCACCACCATGCTGGAGTTGAAGGCGGCTAAGGGAAGGTGGCCCCTGTAAATGTCCAAACCCAACCCCCTCCAATGTACAGTTTCCCCCCCCCACCCCACCCCGCCTACCCATCCCCCCCCCCCCCCCCCACCCACCAAACCACCTCCAATGTACAGTTTCCCACCCCACCTACCCAACCCCCTCCAATGTACAGTTTCCCCCCCACCCAATATAGCGTCGATCGGTATCAAACGGCATTTGATCATCTAATATATGCATTTATGCCTATATCTCACATTCTAGGAATTACTGCAGAAAACGATAAAAACATATTTATACTCTAGACGGTATTTTCGTATGAATGTGTGAATGAAAAAGTAAAACGTTCCTACATCCTGAACGATAGATAATCGATGTTGAATGGGCCATAGTAATGTCAATTTAGCAATACAATTTAAAAAGTTATAGCCCTGCAAAGAAGGTGAACATCTCCATAGACTTACAGTACTGGCAGAGAATGGTATAAGATGATCAAAGTGGTGGCAGGGAATGTGTTAACAATTGTGTGTATTGAGCTGTACTGTATTGTACCCATTCTGCAATCTGTTAATAAAGTTTTCAATCAATCAATCAATCAAAGGCACATGGGGCCAGCGGGAATGGTGCCGAACCTGTCGGTATCGGTCCTTATAGGATGAGACTAGGGATGTCCCGATCCGATGACGTGATCGGGATCGGGGGCCGATCACGTGATTTTCAGAAGATCGGGATAAAAAGAATAAAAAAATTACCATGTTCACGTCTTAAACTCATACTGAGGCCTTAGTTTTGGTTTTAAATTGCATATCATCATTCATTTATTTATTGTCACACAGAGCAGAAGAATTTTGTCAAAACAAACGCATTTCCTTTGATGTAATTATACATCAAATGATTTATGTCAAGGATGAGGGACATCCACTAGTTGCAGAACTTGCAGTCACCTGATTTTTACAGACGATGGCGCCATTGCTCTCATGAAGCAGCAGGTTGGAGGCTGAGTTTTTAGATTACTCCGGTTGCAATGCCTCGCTTGAATGAAGTTAACTTTTCACCTGGATAACGTCAACATTCAGGGTGAATGTAATGTGAGAAATTGGGATGGGAGAAAAAATAAATATATATATATTTTTTTATTATTAATTATTATTTTTTGGATCGGATCGGGAAAGATCGGTAGATACTCAAAATCACATGATCGGGAGCAAAAAAATGTGATCGGGACATCCCTAGATGAGACCTTCCCCTATTCTGTGGTTTCGCCTGGCTACAGGGAGCCAACGAAAGTCCAGAGGACACTGCTCCCCAATGAACCACAGACGGCATGTTGTGACTCCCGCCTCGTCGCCACTTGTCGAGCCTAATCAGGCGCAATTCGGAGCAGCCGGGCAGAGAAACAAGCAGCAAAAAAACAGCTAAAACACACATGTTCAGACAGGCTTTTGGTCATATATAGGCATCCTTTGTCCTCACTGTTCCTATAGTTTTTAGTTATTGACTGATGATTTTATTTAAATTCTTTTTATTTTATTTTATTTGGTTCACTGTTTTTAACTGATGTCTGTTATTGTTGTCTTTTATGTCAGATTTTTTTTTTATATGATATGCTGTAGTGTAAAGCACCCTGTGCATTCATGCTGTGAAGGGTGCTATATAAATAAAGGTCATTCATTCATTCATTCAGTTTAAGAAGCCCGACAGTCTGTCGCTCCGTGCTTGATCGCACTGATCACTTGTGGTTAGTCAAACTAAAGTATCTTCAAGTCTTAGTATACTGTATGTCTCATGTTGGATTCTACCCTGCTTCATTATTTTGTTTTCCCAGTGTTTGTTCTTTTTCAAGTTTTCAAGTTTCAAGTTTCAAGTTTCTTTAATAGTTGTCATACAGAAGTACAGAATACTTTTATACAAAATGCTTCTTTCTGTTACGCTCCAGAGACTGTGCTAGACAAAAGATAAGTATAAAATAAAATAAAATAGTATAGCATGTAAAAATAGAAGTAAAAATAGAAGTCACGTACGTAAACACAAATATATACAAATGTACAATGTTCAATGCAGAATAGAGTAACTGAGTTACCGTACAATATACAATATACTATGCAATATACTAATATACAATACTATATAGTGCAAAGCAGAAATGGGATGAGGTACAATTTAGGTACAATTTACAGTAAGGTGTACTGAGGTATGGGTTGTAGTGCAAATCCTTTACCAATAAATATAAAGTGTGTCTAGGTGTTCTAAAGTGTGGAGAGTGGGTGCTGCAGTGTGTTGTTTGTTTAAAGTGAGTGTGTGCGTCTGGATGTGTGTGTTGTGAGTGCATTTGATGGTTGTTGCATAGTGTTATTGTTCGTTGAGCAACCTGATGGCCTGGGGATAGAAGCTTCTTCTGAGTCTTTCTGTGCTTGCCATGAGACTCCGGTATCCCTAACCGGCGTTATTTTTCTCCTCTCTCCGTCAAGGAACCGAACTCCCCCTGGCAATCCCTGTGTCGCTCCCCGCTCTCTCTCTCTCTCTCTCTCTCTCTCCACCACTCGCACCACTGGAATTCTCTCCTTCTCCTCACGGACGGACCCCACTCCCCGGATTACCCCCTCACTCTGTTAAGACTGGACTGGTTAATAGACGCACACGAACAACATCCTTATCACATTTACATAACTACACCACATTATTTTTGCACGCTAGACACACGCACCCATACACATACTGTAAATTGTCTCACATCATCTCATTTACATTTTTCCGTTGGCATCCACACACTTCCCCCGACGTAGGCCCTGTTAGTGTAGGTTATTTTTGCTTATTGTTTTCTTTTATATATTCAATTTAATTATTGTATTCGTCTGTCTCCTGTGTCCGTCTGTCCTGGGGTTGGTTACTGGCTGCTCCGCTTTTCTGAAGAGTCGTGAGCTCCCTCATAACCCGACCTAGACTGTGCCGCATCACATATGATGATGTCACCGTCCTACTCTCTGCTTTACTCAACTTTTTCTTTTTTTTATCACCAGTCAACACACACATGATTGACCTCTATATGTATAAACTACACTACAGGAAGGACTCATTATTTATTCATTTCTCTCTCGCTCTTGAAACTTGACCTCATTGTATAAAATGCCCTATTGTGACCTCTAGGACAATCACGGCCTCATGAAACAACCACAAACTAGAGACCTTCAGAGTTAACCCTTTCACTACCACACTAACAGACGGTTAACCTATCTATTCTCAGACTCTGTTCTGCTACTGTGTTGCTCTATGTTCTACTCTACTGTGTTGCTCTATGTTCTGTTGCTGTGTTGCTCTATGTTCTACTCTACTGTGTTGCTCTATGTTCTACTCTACTGTGTTGCTCTATGTTCTACTGCTGTGTTGCTCTATGTTCTACTGTGTTGCTCTATGTTCTGCTGCTGTGTTGCTCTATGTTCTGCTGCTGTGTTGCTCTATGTTCTGTTGTGTTGCTCTATGTTCTGCTGTTGTGTTGCTCTATGTTCTGCTGCTGTGTTGCTCTATGTTCTGTTGTGTTGCTCTATGTTCTGCTGTTGTGTTGCTCTATGTTCTACTGCTGTGTTGCTCTATGTTCTACTGCTGTGTTGCTCTATGTTCTACTGCTGTGTTGCTCTATGTTCTACTGTTGTGTTGCTCTATGTTCTGCTGCTGTGTTGCTCTATGTTCTGCTGTGTTGCTCTATGTTCTGCTGTTGTGTTGCTCTATGTTCTGCTGTTGTGTTGCTCTATGTTCTGTTGTGTTGCTCTATGTTCTACTGCTGTGTTGCTCTATGTTCTGTTGTGTTGCTCTATGTTCTACTGTTGTGTTGCTCTATGTTCTGCTGCTGTGTTGCTCTATGTTCTGTTGTGTTGCTCTATGTTCTGCTGTTGTGTTGCTCTATGTTCTACTGCTGTGTTGCTCTATGTTCTACTGTTGTGTTGCTCTATGTTCTGCTGTGTTGCTCTATGTTCTGCTGTGTTGCTCTATGTTCTACTGCTGTGTTGCTCTATGTTCTGCTGTGTTGCTCTATGTTCTACTGTTGTGTTGCTCTATGTTCTGCTGCTGTGTTGCTCTATGTTCTGCTGTGTTGCTCTATGTTCTGTTGTGTTGCTCTATGTTCTACTGTGTTGCTCTATGTTCTACTGTGTTGCTCTATGTTCTACTGTGTTGCTCTATGTTCTACTGTGTTTCTCTATGTTCTGCTGTGTTGCTCTATGTTCTGCTGTGTTGCTCTATGTTCTGCTGTGTTGCTCTATGTTCTACTGTTGTGTTGCTCTATGTTCTACTGTTGTGTTGCTCTATGTTCTACTGTGTTGCTCTATGTTCTACTGTGTTGCTCTATGTTCTGCTGCTGTGTTGCTCTATATTCTGCTGCTGTGTTGCTCTATCTTCTGCTGCTGTGTTGCTCTATGTTCTGCTGCTGTGTTGCTCTATGTTATGTTGTGTTGCTCTATGTTATGTTGTGTTGCTCTATGTTCTGCTGCTGTGTTGCTCTATGTTCTGCTGCTGTGTTGCTCTATGTTCTGCTGTGTTGCTCTATGTTCTACTGCTGTGTTGCTCTATGTTCTGTTGTTGTGTTGCTCTATGTTCTGCTGCTGTGTTGCTCTATGTTCTGCTGCTGTGTTGCTCTATGTTCTGCTGTGTTGCTCTATGTTCTGCTGCTGTGTTGCTCTATGTTCTGCTGCTGTGTTGCTCTATGTTCTGCTGTGTTGCTCTATGTTCTGCTGTGTTGCTCTATGTTCTGCTGTGTTGCTCTATGTTCTACTGTGTTGCTCTATGTTCTGCTGCTGTGTTGCTCTATGTTCTGCTGTGTTGCTCTATGTTCTGTTGTGTTGCTCTATGTTCTGCTGTGTTGCTCTATGTTCTGCTGCTGTGTTGCTCTATGTTCTGCTGTGTTGCATTTAACATTTAACTGCCACCAATAACACGTTCTGAAGAAGCATCAATGGATGTATTTATTTTATTTATTTATTTATTATTTGAGTTTATGTAGTTATTTATTATTTTATTTTAGTATATAATTTTTTGTAATTGATTTATTTCATTCAGTAGATTCATTGTGACACCCCTAGTAGTGCACGACCATGTGCAACAGCATAAAACACTACAAAAACAGCACACTCGTCAGCATTGATGGACAGCCATGAACCGTGTGTGTGTCTGTCTGTCTGTCTGTCTGTCTGTCTGTCTGTCTGTCTGTCTGTCTGTCTGTCTGTCTGTCTGTCTGTCTGTGTGTGTGTGTGTGTGTGTGTGTGTGTGTGTGTGTGTGTGTGTGTGTGTGCGTGCGTGTGTGTGTGTGTACCTGGCTGCTGTATTCCAGTAGACTTTCTTCAGTGGAGGCAGATTATCCCTTGCTGTGCCATAGGAGGAGGTCTGGTAGGCCGTCAGGACCACGCCCCCCTTCCGCCCTACCAGTGCTGCCACGGACGTCCACACCAACATGTCTGCCATCTGCCGGTCCAACAGGAGAAACACACATTATTTTATGGTCCGTTATCTCACCCGAAGCATTCAATTAATTTCCACGCAGTAGATGAGGTACTGCATACACTCCCTGTACATTGGAAATTGAGTGAATGCAGCTGTGCTGCTAGATTTGGCTGCTCTGTGTGAGAACGGACCATTAATCACTCAACTGTCAACTTGACCCAGAGGGCCAGCCTACTATAGAGACTCTGACTGACTGACTGACTGACTGAGCATTAGGACCAAAATATCAAATCACAATAGTTTATCGTTTTGACGGTATATAACCGTATTTAGTTTCAGTACAAATTACAATGTGATGAGTGAATAATATTTCGTTTTTAATATTTTTTTTCTTGTAATGTAATTGTCATGGTACTATGTCATTCAAAATGGCAATGGTCTATTTTCCTTTTACTACTGCTTCAATTACTTTTTAATTAACTTAAATATACTGTACATTTTCTCCCCGATATGTTATAGCCTATTGTAAAAACCAATTATTTTGTATAGATCCATATTCTGTATACCTCAAGTCTCTTAATTGGTTTAGCCCTGGTCCCCACATGTGGTCATACTAGCAAACATTTAGCTTAGGCTTTTTGGCATTGTTTATTTTGTATGTAGGTACTGGTAAAACCCAGGCACAGAAGACAAACATTTTCTGTTAAATCATAACATGTTGTTAGGTGGATTTAAAGTGTTAACAAATACCCTGTTTGTCTGTGCTCCCACTTGATGTTAGGTGGATTTAAAGTGTTAACAAATACCCTGTTTGTCTGTGCTCCCACTTGGTTCATAGAATCTCTGGCTGCCCATTGCCCAACCAGAACTGGGAGAGGCCAAAGCCTTTTCTGGAGGGGAGATTTGGAAGGAACCAAGTGTGGTAGAGTACAGGGGGTGTTCATGATAAGGGAATAGACCTATACAGTGCCCTGAGCACTGTTTAGTGTTTGTGTGATGATAGGTCAGTATGTAGTATGGGGGTAGATTTCTATGTGGATTCTACTTTCGCGTTTATTTATTTTTGATAGAAATCTACCCCCATAGTATGGTATCATTTCGAACACTCTAGTACCGGTATACAGTGCAACCCTAAGACAGTAGCTGATTTAATATATTGAAATTCTTTATTTGGAATTACCCCTTGAGATTAACCATCTCGTTTTCAAGGGGGTCCACAGTTTACGAAATACATAAATTACATATCTGTAATAAACATAACAAAACAAAAAGAAACAAACAAAAACCAAACACAAAACAAGATAAAATTAATAATAAACAGGTTCAAACAACATCAAACAAGAGGAATATAAGACAAACAAACAACAAAACATAGAGCACATATTCAAGTGATTGCTTCAAAGATCTGTTATACTATTATTGGTGGTAACATGAACAAGTAATCTCAAGGTGAGAGGACAGCGCAGTTTTAAACAGTTGGGAGGATGTTATAGATCGAATATGAACTGGAAGATTATTCCAGTCAGATGGACCTTTGAACATGAATGATTTTTTTGCCAACTGAGGTGGTTACATTTGTTGGAACTTTAAAAAATAGCTGTGCACAGTGTCTCAGTTGATGTCTAGAGGTGAAAGGGTCCATATACTGTTTGAGATATTGCGGATAATTGAAGTGAATACATTTTAAAATGAACTGTAACCAGTGCTGCTGTCATCTTACTGTGGGAGATGGCAAATTAAGGTTTTCATACATGGTGCAGTGGTGTGTCAAATATGGGCAGCCAAGAGCAAATCTGCATAGACAGTTGAATAATGTGTTTAGTGGAAGAAGATTGGTTTTAGATGCAGTTTGGTAATTAATGTACACAAACATCAAACACAATTGAATAGAAAAACACACTCACACACAGGGGTGTAGCTCCAGATTCTGGGCCCCATGAAAGAATGTATTTGTAGGCCCCCAGTGAATGCGCGCGAAAATTTGTTGGCCATTTTTTTATTGATGAAAACGCATAATATGGTTTTTACCTATACATTCGGATCAGCAGTTCAGCACCTGCACTGTTGGTGGGTGAGCCTAGTAAAGGATGTCGCATTGCGTTCATCTTCAATGAATGGACCAATGCAATAGTCTACCAAAGCCCCCCCTCTCTCTCTATATATCTCACACACACACACACACACACACACACACACACACACACACACACACTTCAGAAACAAACATAGTATCAATGAGAGCATCAATAATACACCTGAGTGATGTCTAAAAAAAAAGAAAAAAAAAAAAAAAAAATTGGGGCCCCCTTCCAGTGCTGGGCCCTTGGAATAATCCTAAACTACCCCCCCCAGCTACGCCCTCACACACACACACATATATATTATTTGTTTCATCTTTCTACTATTACCCTGCCCATACCTGGCTGTACCTCCCCTCCCCCATGCTGTTATGGTGGCCAAATGTCCCCAAGGGGATCAATAAAGGAATATCTCATCTTATTCCTGTAGAATTTTTTTTACTAGGGAAATGTTACTAATCTACTGTAGAAACAGTGGACCTCATGATCGATTACGGGAAAGTTACAAACTAATTTCTTCATAATTAGATTTACGAACTTCTCGGGTCGATTTTGGCATGATCGAACAGTTTCTTTTCCGAGATTTGTTCGTAGCTATGAACAGGATTTACGAACAGGCAGTCGTAAGTCAGACAGACTGGTATGTGCCTATTCTTAACAGCTTCATTTGGTAGAAATCATTGGTGACTGCGTTCACTTCAATTCTACAGACATCCTCAGATTGCTCAAGGGCACTTCAGTGGTTGGTGTTAAGGGTATGGGAGAGAGTTATTAATTCACTTCCCCAGCCCAGACCTTTCCTGCCAGTTCGGGGGATCAAACCGGCGACCTTCCGGTCACAAACTTGCTTCTCTAACCTTTAGGCCACCGCTGCCCCTGACCACTGACCATAAAGGGTTTGGAATCCCCAACATAGTTTCACAAAATAGGGGCCCCAAACAACATTTAGTATAGGGCCCCCAAATAGCTAGACACGGCCCTGGTGCTACCTGTTGAATATTCCCCCCATAGGGGTCAGCACAACTCAAGGTGCAATGCTTAGCCTCTCCTTATAAAGAACTGGTGTACGAGAATGCACTTCCAGTTTAAGAATGACTACTTCATTCAGTGGAGAACATTTGCCTTTTACGAAGACAAGTTTCACACATCTGGAGGAGGATTCTTGTGAATGAAAGATAGTTAAGTACACGAGGTCCATTGACATGTCATCGCTTTGTATCGACTATTTGAATAAACCCAGCAGAAAATACCAAGGTTTCGAATAATTCCATCATCCATCTGTACGTATGAAGGAGAAACTGTAAAAATCTGTAGATATTCTGGTTAACATATAGGCCCCAATCATTATTGGTGTGTAGATTAGTAGAAAATAGTTCCTACATGAAACTGCTCACAAAGTCTGGTTTATCCTGAGTGAGTCATGCTTTTTTTTCATGAGACATTGCTTTCGAGTTTTCCTAAACCGTGATGCCACAAACCAAGTGCCCTTCAGCTCCCTTGGATCGAGTGACGAGCTCTACAGACATCTTGAAAACTAAGCAAATCACAGCAAAACTATCTGGATGGATAGATACTCTGTAAGAAGAAACATTTGGGGTAAACCTCCCCTTTAAGGCATGTCGTTTGTGTGTGCTAGCAGGGTAGCGAGTTTGTAGTTGATCAGAAGGACTTATCCAAAAGAGCATCTGCTGTAATGGTGAAGAACACTGGATGTTGCACCACGTTCTAGTGAATTAATTATGAAACAGTATTTTACTGGACACATCAGGAACTCCCCCTCAAGGACCCCAGACCCCACTGGTCTAGTCCCGCTTTATGAGGCTCAAGTGTCCTGCCTAAAGTGCTGCACCAGAGCCCAGGAACAAATCTAGATGGTCAGCATAATTTCTACTAAATGATCCAGATACATAAATGAGGTACCACACCAATGAGTACCATTACAAAAATATTTTATTTTCAAATACAGTCGATACAAGATTGTAGAGTGGAGACTTATTCAAAGTTGAAGTTTCTGAAAAAGAGTAAAACTGGGTTTTAAATACTGCCATTTTAGAGCTAGACTTATTAGAAGTGATTCAGGTAAAACTACAGACAGATCAGAAGTGATGTTTAAGGGAACATTTATTTACATTTTATTTTTCTATTAATCCATCCTGGATTAATAGAGCCAGCCTGGTTCCAACGCTCCTCATTCAGACCTGTGGAGTCAGAAGGAATAGTCAGACCCAGTTTCTCCTCGACAGTACGTCATAATGAAAGATTAGATTCAGTGTTTGACAGGAATCCCGTCTGCCCCACATTGAACATTTGACAAACTACACATTTAGAGCCAATATACAAACATTACAGGAACAGCCAACTATGGTTCCTAGGGTTGCTGCTGTAACTAGTCACCTGGAGCTGCTGGTTGGTCTGGTAGCAGTGCTGCAGGCTGCTTGTAGCTTGGCTGCTTCTGGTAACTTAGCCGTTGTGCAGGTTGCTGCTGTTGGTAACTAGGCTGCTGCTTGTAGCTCGGCTGCTGTGCAGGTTGTTGCTGTTGGTAGCTAGGCTGCTTGTGAGAGCTAAGCTGCTGTGAAGGTTGCTGCTGTTGGTAGCTAGGCTGCTTGTGAGAGCTAAGCTGCTGTGCAGGTTGCTGCTGTTGGTAGCTAGGCTGCTGTGCAGGTTGCTGCCGTTGGTAGCTAGGCTGCTTGTTGTAGCTAGGCTGTGCAGGTTGCTGCTGTTGGTAGCTAGGCTGCTGTGCAGGTTGTTGCCGTTGGTAGCTAGGCTGCTGTGCAGGTTGCTGCCGTTGGTAGCTAGGCTGCTGTGCAGGTTGCTGCTGTTGGGAGCTAGGTTGCTTGTTGTAGCTAGGCCGCTGTGCAGGTTGTTGCTGTTGGTTGCTAGGCTGCTTTTGAGAGCTAAGCTGCTGTGCAGGTTGCTGCTGTTGGTAGCTAGGCTGCTTGTGGGAGCTAAGCTGCTGTGCAGGTTGCTGCTGTTGGTAGCTAGGCTGTGAAGGTTGCTGCTGTTGGTAGCTAGGCTGCTTGTTGTAGCTAGGCTGCTGTGCAGGTTGTTGCCGTTGGTAGCTAGGCTGCTTGTTGTAGCTAGGCTGCTTGTGGGAGCTAAGTTGCTGCGCAGGTTGCTGCTGGTGGGAGCTAGGCTGCTTGTTGTAGCTAGGCTGCTGTGCAGGTTGTTGCTGTTGGTTGCTAGGCTGCTTTTGAGAGCTAAGCTGCCGTGCAGGTTGCTGCTGTTGAGAGCTAAACTGCTGTGCAGGTTGCTGCTGTTGAGAGCTAGGCTGCTCTGCAGGTTGCTGCTGTTGAGAGCTAAGCTGCTTGTTGTAGCTAGGCTGTGCAGGTTGCTGCCGTTGGTAGCTAGGCTGCTTGTGGGAGCTAAGTTGCTGTGCAGGTTGCTGCTGTTGGGAGCTAGGCTGTTGTTGCTGTTGGTAGCTAGGCTGCTTGTTGTAGCTAAGCTGCTGTGCAGGTTGCTGCTGTTGGGTGCTAGGCTGCCGTTGGTAGCTAGGCTGTGCAGGTTGCTGCTGTTGGGAGCTAGGCTGCTTGTGGTAGCTAAGCTGCTGTGCAGGTTGCTGCTGTTGGGAGCTAGGCTGCTGTTGGTAGCTAGGCTGTGCAGGTTGCTGCTGTTGGGAGCTAGGATGTGCAGGTTGCTGCTGTTGGGAGCTAGGCTGCTTGTTGTAGCTAGGCTGCTGTGCAGGTTGCTGCTGTTGGGAGCTAGGATGTGCAGGTTGCTGCTGTTGGGAGCTAGGCTGCTTGTTGTAGCTAGGCTGCTGTGCAGGTTGTTGCTGTTGGTAGCTAGGCTGCTTATGGGAGCTAGGCTGCTGTACAGGTTGTTTCTGGTGGGAGCTAAGCTGCTGTGCAGATAGCTGCTGTTGGGAGATAGGCAGCCTGTTGTAGCTAGGCTGCTGTGCAGGTTGCTGCTGTTGGTCGCTAGGCTGCTTGTGGTAGCTAAGCTGCTGTGCAGGTTGCTGCTGTTGAGAGCTAGGCTGCTGTTGGTAGCTAGGCTGCTTGTTGTAGCTAGGCTGCTGTGCAGTCTGCTGCTGTTGGTAGCTAAGCTGTGCAGGTTGCTGCTGTTGGGAGCTAGGCTGCTGTTGGTAGCTAGGATGTGCAGGTTGCTGCTGTTGGGAGCTAGGCTGCTTGTTGTAGCTAGGCTGCTGTGCAGGTTGTTGCTGTTGGTAGCTAGGCTGCTTTTGGGAGCTAGGCTGCTGTGCAGGTTGCTGCTGTTGGGAGCTAGGCTGCTTGTTGTAGCTAGGCTGCTGCTGTTGGTAGCTAGGCTGCTTGTGGGAGCTAGGCTGTGCAGATTGCTGCTGTTGGTCGCTAGGCTGCTTGTGGTCGCTAAGCTGCTGTGCAGGTTGCTGCTGTTGGGAGCTAGGTTGCTGTTGGTAGCTAGGCTGTGCAGGTTGCTGCTGTTGGGAGCTAGGCTGCTTGTTGTAGCTAGGCTGCTGTGCAGGTTGCTGCTGTTGGGAGCTAGGCTGCTGTTGGGAGCTAGGCTGTGCAGGTTGCTGCTGTTGGGAGCTAGGCTGCTTGTTGTAGCTAGGCTGTGCAGGTTGCTGCTGTTGGTAGCTAGGCTGCTGTGCAGGTTGCTGCCGTTTGTAGCTAGGCTGCTGTGCAGGTTGCTGCTGTTGGGAGCTAGGTTGCTTGTTGTAGCTAGGCCGCTGTGCAGGTTGTTGCTGTTGGTTGCTAGGCTGCTTTTGAGAGCTAAGCTGCTGTGCAGGTTGCTGCTGTTGGTAGCTAGGCTGCTTGTGGGAGCTAAGCTGCTGTGCAGGTTGCTGCTGTTGGGAGCTAGGCTGCTTGTTGTAGCTAGGCTGCTGTGCAGTCTGCTGCTGTTGGTAGCTAGGCTGTGCAGGTTGCTGCTGTTGGGAGCTAGGCTGCTTGTTGTAGCTAGGCTGCTGTGCAGGTTGTTGCCGTTGGTAGCTAGGCTGCTTGTTGTAGCTAGGCTGCTGTGCAGGTTGTTGCTGTTGGTAGCTAGGCTGCTTTTGGGAGCTAGGCTGCTGTGCAGGTTGCTGCTGTTGGGAGCTAGGCTGCTTGTTGTAGCTAGGCTGCTGCCGTTGGTAGCTAGGCTGTGCAGATTGCTGCTGTTGGTCGCTAGGCTGCTTGTGGTCGCTAAGCTGCTGTGCAGGTTGCTGCTGTTGGGAGCTAGGTTGCTGTTGGTAGCTAGGCTGTGCAGGTTGCTGCTGTTGGGAGCTAGGCTGCTTGTTGTAGCTAGGCTGCTGTGCAGGTTGCTGCCGTTGAGAGCTAGGCTGCCGTTGGTAGCTAGGCTGCTTGTGGGAGCTAGGCTGTGCAGGTTGCTGCTGTTGGTCGCTAGGCTGCTTGTGGTAGCTAAGCTGCTGTGCAGGTTGCTGCTGTTGGGAGCTAGGCTGCTGTTGGTAGCTAGGCTGTGCAGGTTGCTGCTGTTGGGAGCTAGGCTGCTTGTTGTAGCTAGGCTGCTGTGCAGGTTGCTGCTGTTGGGAGCTAGGCTGCTTGTGGTAGCTAAGCTGCTGTGCAGGTTGCTGCTGTTGAGAGCTAGGCTGCTGTTGGTAGCTAGGCTGTGCAGGTTGCTGCTGTTGGGAGCTAGGCTGCTTGTTGTAGCTAGGCTGCTGTGCAGTCTGCTGCTGTTGGTAGCTAAGCTGTGCAGGTTGCTGCTGTTGGGAGCTAGGCTGCTGTTGGTAGCTAGGATGTGCAGGTTGCTGCTGTTGGGAGCTAGGCTGCTTGTTGTAGCTAGGCTGCTGTGCAGGTTGTTGCTGTTGGTAGCTAGGCTGCTTTTGGGAGCTAGGCTGCTGTGCAGGTTGCTGCTGTTGAGAGCTAGGCTGCTTGTTGTAGCTAGGCTGCTGCTGTTGGTAGCTAGGCTGCTTGTGGGAGCTAGGCTGTGCAGATTGCTGCTGTTGGTCGCTAGGCTGCTTGTGGTCGCTAAGCTGCTGTGCAGGTTGCTGCTGTTGGGAGCTAGGTTGCTGTTGGTAGCTAGGCTGTGCAGGTTGCTGCTGTTGGGAGCTAGGCTGCTTGTTGTAGCTAGGCTGCTGTGCAGGTTGCTGCTGTTGGGAGCTAGGCTGCTGTTGGGAGCTAGGCTGTGCAGGTTGCTGCTGTTGGGAGCTAGGCTGCTTGTTGTAGCTAGGCTGTGCAGGTTGCTGCTGTTGGTAGCTAGGCTGCTGTGCAGGTTGCTGCCGTTTGTAGCTAGGCTGCTGTGCAGGTTGCTGCTGTTGGGAGCTAGGTTGCTTGTTGTAGCTAGGCCGCTGTGCAGGTTGTTGCTGTTGGTTGCTAGGCTGCTTTTGAGAGCTAAGCTGCTGTGCAGGTTGCTGCTGTTGGTAGCTAGGCTGCTTGTGGGAGCTAAGCTGCTGTGCAGGTTGCTGCTGTTGGGAGCTAGGCTGCTTGTTGTAGCTAGGCTGCTGTGCAGTCTGCTGCTGTTGGTAGCTAGGCTGTGCAGGTTGCTGCTGTTGGGAGCTAGGCTGCTTGTTGTAGCTAGGCTGCTGTGCAGGTTGTTGCCGTTGGTAGCTAGGCTGCTTGTTGTAGCTAGGCTGCTGTGCAGGTTGTTGCTGTTGGTAGCTAGGCTGCTTTTGGGAGCTAGGCTGCTGTGCAGGTTGCTGCTGTTGGGAGCTAGGCTGCTTGTTGTAGCTAGGCTGCTGCCGTTGGTAGCTAGGCTGTGCAGATTGCTGCTGTTGGTCGCTAGGCTGCTTGTGGTCGCTAAGCTGCTGTGCAGGTTGCTGCTGTTGGGAGCTAGGTTGCTGTTGGTAGCTAGGCTGTGCAGGTTGCTGCTGTTGGGAGCTAGGCTGCTTGTTGTAGCTAGGCTGCTGTGCAGGTTGCTGCTGTAGAGAGCTAGGCTGCTGTTGGGAGCTAGGCTGTGCAGGTTGCTGCTGTTGGGAGCTAGGCTGCTTGTTGTAGCTAGGCTGCTGTGCAGGTTGCTGCCGTTGAGAGCTAGGCTGCCGTTGGTAGCTAGGCTGCTTGTGGGAGCTAGGCTGTGCAGGTTGCTGCTGTTGGTCGCTAGGCTGCTTGTGGTAGCTAAGCTGCTGTGCAGGTTGCTGCTGTTGGGAGCTAGGCTGCTGTTGGTAGCTAGGCTGTGCAGGTTGCTGCTGTTGGGAGCTAGGCTGCTTGTTGTAGCTAGGCTGCTGTGCAGGTTGCTGCTGTTGGGAGCTAGGCTGCTTGTTGTATCTAGGTTTCTGCTGTCGAGAGCTAGGCTGCTTTTGGTAGCTAAGCTGTTGGGCAGGTTGCTGCTGTTGGTCGCTAGGCTGCTTGTGGTAGCTAAGCTGCTGTGCAGGTTGCTGCTGTTGGGAGCTAGGCTGCTGTTGGTAGCTAGGCTGTGCAGGTTGCTGCTGTTGGTAGCTAAGCTGCTGTGCAGGTTGCTGCTGTTGGGAGCTAGGCTGCTGTTGGTAGCTAGGCTGTGCAGGTTGCTGCTGTTGGGAGCTAGGCTGCTTGTTGTAGCTAGGCTGCTGTGTAGGTTGCTGCTGTTGGGAGCTAGGATGTGCAGGTTGCTGCTGTTGGGAGCTAGGCTGCTGTGCAGGTTGTTGTCGTTGGTAGCTAGGCTGCTTGTTGTAGCTAGCCTGCTGTGCAGGTTGTTGCTGTTGGTAGCTAGGCTGCTTTTGGGAGCTAGGCTGCTGTACAGGTTGTTGCTGGTGGGAGCTAAGCTGTTGTGCAGATTGCTGCTGTTGGGAGCTAGGCTGCTTGTTGTAGCTAGGCTGCTGCTGTTGAGAGCTAGGCTGCTGTTGGTAGCTAGGCTGTGCAGGTTGCTGCTGTTGGTCGCTCGGCTGCTTCTGGTAGCTAAGCTGCTGTGCAGGTTGCTGCTGTTGGGAGCTAGGCTGCTTGTTGTAGCTAGGCTGCTGTGCAGGTTGCTGCTGTTGGGAGCTAGGCTGCTGTTGGGAGCTAGGCTGCTGTTGGGAGCTAGGCTGTGCAGGTTGCTGCTGTTGGTAGCTAGGCTGCTTGTTGTAGCTAGGTTTCTGCTGTCGAGAGCTAGGCTGCTTTTGGTAGCTAAGCTGCTGTGCAGGTTGCCGCTGTTGGGAGCTAGGCTGCTTGTTGTAGCTAGGCTGTGCAGGTTGCTGCTGTTGGGAGCTAGGCTGCTTTCTGTAGCTAAGGTGCTGTGCAGGTTGCTGCTTTTGGGAGCTAGGCTGCTTGTTGTAGCTAGGCTGTGCAGGTTGCTGACGTTGGGAGCTAGGCTGTGCAGGTTGACGCTGTTGGGAGCTAGGCTGCTTGTTGTAGCTAGGCTGTGCAGGTTGCTGCTGTTGGGAGCCAACCTGTTGGGAGCTATGCTGCTGCGCAGGTTGCTGCCGTTGGTAGCTATGTTGTGTTTTATAGCTAGACTGCTTGCGGGAGCTAAGCTGCTGTGCAGGTTGATGCTGTTGGGAGCTAGGCTGCTTGTTGTAGCTAGGTTGTGCAGGTTGCTGCCGTTGGTAGCTAGGTTGTGTTTTATAGCTAGGCTGCTTTCTGTAGCTAAGCTGCTGTGCAGGTTGCTGCTTTTGGGAGCTAGGCTGTGCAGGTTGCTGCTGTTGGGAGCTAGGCTGCTGTGCAGGTTGCTGCTTTTGGTAGCTAGGCTGCTTGTTGTAGCTAGGCTGCTGGTCACTAGGCTGCTGTTGGGAGCTAGGCTGCTGCTGGTATCCATGTCGAGGCCTCTGGTAACTAGGTGGACTGTTGCTACTTTCTTGACTAGCAAATGAACCCGACTGGGAAGAATATCCAGTGCTAGTTAGAGTGTCACTGTAGTCATGTGAGCCAAGACCAGAACTAACAAGCGATTTACTGGGATCATAACTGTTGAAACCTGAGCTTGGACCATAACTACCAACAAGTGATTCATCACGAACATTAGAGCTACTGTAGGCAGGCTGGTAGCTCAATTCTGGCCCTGTAGCATCTCCAAGAATTTTAGCCTTGGTTACAGATGCAGACCTGTAAGCTGTTGATAGAAACAATATCACATCAAGTTAATTCACAAGCCTGACAATCAGGTAGTTCTTGAATGTGTAATAATCAGGTTGTTCTTGAAAGGGGTTAACTCACCGCTTGCATGATGTCTTCCAGTCAGCGAAGACAACAGCACCACTCTAAACAAAAAGAAGTTTATTTAGATTAAACATAACTTATATCAGAATCACAACATTCCAACACAATGGATCAAAACTTTACCTTAGAACAAGTCCTACAGCTTTAGCCATAGTATGCATCTATTCCAAAAGCTACAGAAATCCTGGCCCCTTTGTCCACTTTCAGCAAACCCACACTGAGCTGTCTTATCTCACAGGTTCAGGTGCTGTGCAGATTTGACAGCCAATCATCTTTCTCTTTGTCTAATTAGTTGATTGGAAACAGGTGGATGTCGTGGTAAAGGTGTATGTGTTAATTGACTCTGGTGTTGGATTGATATCAATTGTTTTTTAACTCAGTCCATTTACATCATTGACAGGCATTTTCAATTTATTTTAATGTATTAATGTGAGTCAGGAGGCTACATGATTTCTTCAGGGCTCAATGAAGAGCAGCATACAGACACCCTGTACTGGATTGATAGCTAACGAGAGTTACAAGCAGCTGGGATGATTAGGTTCAGAGGAGGTCCATGAAGACCCTAGAGTAAACAACACTATCTACTACAACACTATACTAGTCAAACTATCCCCAAGACAGTATAGGGTTGTCACGATACCACATTTTTTGTTTTGATACTATACCAATATGAATTTAGATACTTTTCGATACTTTTCCTCAAAATCAGGGAAACACTCTCAGATGTCATTATTGTTCTTTATTTTAAAACACAACAATGAACAATGACAAGAATAAATAAATTAAATAAAATTAAAGCAATGGCATTCAAAATGCTGGATAACTTTTTTTGCACTCAAAACAGTTGCTGTACAAGGTTTCTGAACCCAGCTTTCTCAACTGTATATATATTGGAACTTGGTCCACACAGATGAACTCTGAGACTGCCCTGTTGAGCCTTTTATCATCTTTGGACTAATTTGTGTACTTAATATGCTGCTCAACAAAAGCTGGGAGGTTAGGTTGCTTCTGAGTGGGGGGAGTCACTCTGTGAGCCAAATGCAACAGACTTCTGTAGTTAAAAATAATTCAAGGGCTGGGGTAGAAAAAGTATGGTTGTATTATTATTATACATTTGTCATAGCAGAGGGCCTAATTAGTTTGAGATACCATAACCTAGAAAACATTTTGATGAGTGAGACTGATTATATATAGCCTAGATGTAATGTTTGTATATTGGCTCTAAATGTGTAGTTTGTCAAATGTTCAATGTGGGGCAGACGGGATTCCTGTCAAACACTGAATCTAATCTTTCATTATGACGTACTGTCGAGGAGAAACTGGGTCTGACTATTCCTTCTGACTCCACAGGTCTGAATGAGGAGCGTTGGAACCAGGCTGGCTCTATTAATCCAGGATGGATTAATAGAAAAATAAAATGTAAATTTATTTTTTCCCTTAAACATCACTTCTGATCTGTCATCTATCATAATCTAGAACTAGGTTATGTCATATTGTAGGCTGTTTAACAAAAATAAAATAGATTTCCGTTGTCTTTATACAGTATGTATGAACCATTAAATGGGCAATTGTCAAATGTCTCTGCATAAATCACGTTTGTGACTAAGCTATAGAGATGCACATGTGCATCAATTCATTTCTGTTGTGGTTAGGCAACAGGGGATGCTGTGTTTACTAGCTTTCAGCACGGCAGTTTAGGCTATGTATAGCTTATTATTGGGCTTTTCAATTTATTTTCTATTTTTGCGAATAGCATTGTGGACATTTTCTAATGCTCGTATAAGGAACTGTATAGTCACGAGAGCTAGCATAGCTCATCCAACGAATGTTGGCATCAATGGCATGACTACAGTACTGATAGGAGCTACTGTAGCATTAACGTAACGTTAGTTATCATACCATACCATCGGCAATTGCAGTGAGGATCTTTATTAACGTTAGCTAGCTAGCACATTTTGCATAGAATAAACTCGGCTAACGTTAGCTTATAGGGCTAGCAAACTATAATTCTAGTTAAAGCTAGCTAGCTAACGTTAATCAATAAAGATCCTCACTACGATTGCTGATGGTTATGATTGATAACTAACGTTACGTTAATGCTAGCTCTCGTAACTACAGTTCCTTATACGAGCATTAGAAAATGTCTACAATGCTATTCGCAAGAATAGAAATCTCAATCTCTCTCCATCAGAGCTCTCTCTTCCGGTAAACTAGCGCAACGTCATCACTGACAGCAGCGCTGTGCTCCAATAGGAAGGCATTTGCATGCATAAATGAATAAATTAAAGGGGGAAAAAATACAGTTTTTTTCCAAACGCAGTATAGTATAATTTCGAACACTCTAGTACCGCGGTACTATACTAATACCGGTATACCGTGCAACCCTAAGACAGTAGCTGATTTAATATATTGAAATTCTTTATTTGGAATTACCCCTTGAGATTAACCATCTCATTTTCAAGGGTGTCCACAGCTTACGAAATACATAAATTACATATCTGTAATAAACATAACAAAACAAAAAGAAACAAACAAAAACCAAACACAAAACAAGATAAAATTAATAATAAACAGGTTCAAACAACATCAAACAAGAGACAAATAAGACAAATAAGACAATAAGACAAACAAACAACAAAACATAGAGCACATATTCAAGTGATTGCTTCAAAGATCTGTTATACTATTATTGGTGGTAACATGAACAAGTAATCTCAAGGTGAGAGGACAGCGCAGTTTTAAACAGTTGGGAGGATGTTATAGATCGAATATGAACTGGAAGATTATTCCAGTCAGATGGACCTTTGAACATGAATGATTTTTTTGCCAACTGAGGTGGTTACATTTGTTGGAACTTTAAAAAATAGCTGTGCACAGTGTCTCAGTTGATGTCTAGAGGTGAAAGGGTCCATATACTGTTTGAGATATTGCGGATAATTGAAGTGAATACATTTTAAAATGAACTGTAACCAGTGCTGCTGTCATCTTACTGTGGGAGATGGCAAATTAAGGTTTTCATACATGGTGCAGTGGTGTGTCAAATATGGGCAGCCAAGAGCAAATCTGCATAGACGGTTGAATAATGTGTTTAGTGGAAGAAGATTGGTTTTAGATGCAGTTTGGTAATTAATGTACACAAACATCAAACACAATTGAATAGAAAAACACACTCACACACAGGGGTGTAGCTCCAGATTCTGGGCCCCATGAAAGAATGTATTTGTAGGCCCCCAGTGAATGCGCGCGAAAATTTGTTGGCCATTTTTTTATTGATGAAAACGCATAATATGGTTTTTACCTATACATTCGGATCAGCAGTTCAGCACCTGCACTGTTGGTGGGTGAGCCTAGTAAAGGATGTCGCATTGCGTTCATCTTCAATGAATGGACCAATGCAATAGTCTACCAAAGCCCCCCCTCTCTCTCTATATATCTCACACACACACACACACACACACACACACACACACACACTTCAGAAACAAACATAGTATCAATGAGAGCATCAATAATACACCTGAGTGATGTCTAAAAAAAAAAAAAAATTTGGGGCCCCCTTCCAGTGCTGGGCCCTTGGAATAATCCTAAACTACCCCCCCCCCCCCAGCTACGCCCCTGCTCACACACACATATATATTATTTGTTTCATCTTTCTACTATTACCCTGCCCATACCTGGCTGTACCTCCCCTCCCCCATGCTGTTATGGTGGCCAAATGTCCCCAAGGGGATCAATAAAGGAATATCTCATCTTATTCCTGTAGAATTTTTTTTACTAGGGAAATGTTACTAATCTACTGTAGAAACAGTGGACCTCATGATCGATTACGGGAAAGTTACAAACTAATTTCTTCATAATTAGATTTACGAACTTCTCGGGCCGATTTTGGCATGATCGAACAGTTTCTTTTCCGAGATTTGTTCGTAGCTATGAACAGGATTTACGAACAGGCAGTCGTAAGTCAGACAGACTGGTATGTGCCTATTCTTAACAGCTTCATTTGGTAGAAATCATTGGTGACTGCGTTCACTTCAATTCTACAGACATCCTCAGATTGCTCAAGGGCACTTCAGTGGTTGGTGTTAAGGGTATGGGAGAGAGTTATTAAGTCACTTCCCCAGCCCAGACCTTTCCTGCCAGTTCGGGGGATCAAACCGGCGACCTTCCGGTCACAAACTTGCTTCTCTAACCTTTAGGCCACCGCTGCCCCTGACCACTGACCATAAAGGGTTTGGAATCCCCAACATAGTTTCACAAAATAGGGGCCCCAAACAACATTTAGTATAGGGCCCCCAAATAGCTAGACACGGCCCTAGTGCTACCTGTTGAATATTCCCCCCATAGGGGTCAGCACAACTCAAGGTGCAATGCTTAGCCTCTCCTTATAAAGAACTGGTGTATGAGAATGCACTTCCAGTTTAAGAATGACTACTTCATTCAGTGGAGAACATTTGCCTTTTACGAAGACAAGTTTCACACATCTGGAGGAGGATTCTTGTGAATGAAAGATAGTTAAGTACACGAGGTCCATTGACATGTCATCGCTTTGTATCGACTATTTGAATAAACCCAGCAGAAAATACCAAGGTTTCGAATAATTCCATCATCCATCTGTACGTATGAAGGAGAAACTGTAAAAATCTGTAGATATTCTGGTTAACATATAGGCCCCAATCATTATTGGTGTGTAGATTAGTAGAAAATAGTTCCTACATGAAACTGCTCACAAAGTCTGGTTTATCCTGAGTGAGTCATGATTTCCAGAATGAGACATTGCTTTAGAGTTTTCCTAAAACGTGATGCCACAAACCAAGTGCCCTTCAGCTCCCTTGGATCGAGTGACGAGCTCTACAGACATCTTGAAAACTAAGCAAATCACAGCAAAACTATCTGGATGGATAGATACTCTGTAAGAAGAAACATTTGGGGTAAACCTCCCCTTTAAGGCATGTCGTTTGTGTGTGCTAGCAGGGTAGCGAGTTTGTAGTTGATCAGAAGGACTTATCCAAAAGAGCATCTGCTGTAATGGTGAAGAACACTGGATGTTGCACCACGTTCTAGTGAATTAATTATGAAACAGTATTTTACTGGACACATCAGGAACTCCCCCTCAAGGACCCCAGACCCCACTGGTCTAGTCCCGCTTTATGAGGCTCAAGTGTCCTGCCTAAAGTGCTGCACCAGAGCCCAGGAACAAATCTAGATGGTCAGCATAATTTCTACTAAATGATCCAGATACATAAATGAGGTACCACACCAATGAGTACCATTACAAAAATATTTTATTTTCAAATACAGTCGATACAAGATTGTAGAGTGGAGACTTCTTCAAAGTTGAAGTTTCTGAAAAAGAGTAAAACTGGGTTTTAAATACTGCCATTTTAGAGCTAGACTTATTAGAAGTGATTCAGGTAAAACTACAGACAGATCAGAAGTGATGTTTAAGGGAACATTTATTTACATTTTATTTTTCTATTAATCCATCCTGGATTAATAGAGCCAGCCTGGTTCCAACGCTCCTCATTCAGACCTGTGGAGTCAGAAGGAATAGTCAGACCCAGTTTCTCCTCGACAGTACGTCATAATGAAAGATTAGATTCAGTGTTTGACAGGAATCCCGTCTGCCCCACATTGAACATTTGACAAACTACACATTTAGAGCCAATATACAAACATTACAGGAACAGCCAACTATGGTTCCTAGGGTTGCTGCTGTAACTAATCACCTGGAGCTGCTGGTTGGTCTGGTAGCAGTGCTGCAGGCTGCTTGTAGCTTGGCTGCTTCTGGTAGCTTAGCCGTTGTGCAGGTTGCTGCTGTTGGTAACTAGGCTGCTGCTTGTAGCTCGGCTGCTGTGCAGGTTGTTGCTGTTGGTAGCTAGGCTGCTTGTGAGAGCTAAGCTGCTGTGCAGGTTGCTGCTGTTGGTAGCTAGGCTGCTTGTGAGAGCTAAGCTGCTGTGCAGGTTGCTGCTGTTGGTAGCTAGGCTGCTGTGCAGGTTGCTGCCGTTGGTAGCTAGGCTGCTTGTTGTAGCTAGGCTGTGCAGGTTGCTGCTGTTGGTAGCTAGGCTGCTGTGCAGGTTGCTGCCGTTGGTAGCTAGGCTGCTGTGCAGGTTGCTGCTGTTGGGAGCTAGGTTGCTTGTTGTAGCTAGGCCGCTGTGCAGGTTGTTGCCGTTGGTTGCTAGGCTGCTTTTGAGAGCTAAGCTGCTGTGCAGGTTGCTGCTGTTGGTAGCTAGGCTGCTTGTGGGAGCTAAGCTGCTGTGCAGGTTGCTGCTGTTGGTAGCTAGGATGTGAAGGTTGCTGCTGTTGGGAGCTAGGCTGCTGTTGGTAGCTAGGCTGCTTGTTGTAGCTAGGCTGCTGTGCAGGTTGCTGCTGTTGGGAGCTAGGCTGCTGTTGGGAGCTAGGCTGTGCAGGTTGCTGCTGTTGGGAGCTAGGCTGCTTGTTGTAGCTAGGCTGCTGTGCAGGTTGCTGCCGTTGAGAGCTAGGCTGCCGTTGGTAGCTAGGCTGCTTGTGGGAGCTAGGCTGTGCAGGTTGCTGCTGTTGGTCGCTAGGCTGCTTGTGGTAGCTAAGCTGCTGTGCAGGTTGCTGCTGTTGGGAGCTAGGCTGCTGTTGGTAGCTAGGCTGTGCAGGTTGCTGCTGTTGGGAGCTAGGCTGCTTGTTGTAGCTAGGCTGCTGTGCAGGTTGCTGCTGTTGTATCTAGGTTTCTGCTGTCGAGAGCTAGGCTGCTTTTGGTAGCTAAGCTGTTGTGCAGGTTGCTGCTGTTGGTCGCTAGGCTGCTTGTGGTAGCTAAGCTGCTGTGCAGGTTGCTGCTGTTGGGAGCTAGGCTGCTGTTGGTAGCTAGGCTGTGCAGGTTGCTGCTGTTGGTAGCTAAGCTGCTGTGCAGGTTGCTGCTGTTGGGAGCTAGGCTGCTGTTGGTAGCTAGGCTGTGCAGGTTGCTGCTGTTGGGAGCTAGGCTGCTTGTTGTAGCTAGGCTGCTGTGTAGGTTGCTGCTGTTGGGAGCTAGGATGTGCAGGTTGCTGCTGTTGGGAGCTAGGCTGCTGTGCAGGTTGTTGTCGTTGGTAGCTAGGCTGCTTGTTGTAGCTAGCCTGCTGTGCAGGTTGTTGCTGTTGGTAGCTAGGCTGCTTTTGGGAGCTAGGCTGCTGTACAGGTTGTTGCTGGTGGGAGCTAAGCTGTTGTGCAGATTGCTGCTGTTGGGAGCTAGGCTGCTTGTTGTAGCTAGGCTGCTGCTGTTGAGAGCTAGGCTGCTGTTGGTAGCTAGGCTGCTTGTGGGAGCTAGGCTGTGCAGGTTGCTGCTGTTGGTCGCTCGGCTGCTTCTGGTAGCTAAGCTGCTGTGCAGGTTGCTGCTGTTGGGAGCTAGGCTGCTTGTTGTAGCTAGGCTGCTGTGCAGGTTGCTGCTGTTGGGAGCTAGGCTGCTGTTGGGAGCTAGGCTGCTGTTGGGAGCTAGGCTGTGCAGGTTGCTGCTGTTGGTAGCTAGGCTGCTTGTTGTAGCTAGGTTTCTGCTGTCGAGAGCTAGGCTGCTTTCTGTAGCTAAGGTGCTGTGCAGGTTGCTGCTTTTGGGAGCTAGGCTGCTTGTTGTAGCTAGGCTGTGCAGGTTGCTGACGTTGGGAGCTAGGCTGTGCAGGTTGACGCTGTTGGGAGCTAGGCTGCTTGTTGTAGCTAGGCTGTGCAGGTTGCTGCTGTTGGGAGCCAACCTGTTGGGAGCTATGCTGCTGCGCAGGTTGCTGCCGTTGGTAGCTATGTTGTGTTTTATAGCTAGACTGCTTGCGGGAGCTAAGCTGCTGTGCAGGTTGATGCTGTTGGGAGCTAGGCTGCTTGTTGTAGCTAGGTTGTGCAGGTTGCTGCCGTTGGTAGCTAGGTTGTGTTTTATAGCTAGGCTGCTTTCTGTAGCTAAGCTGCTGTGCAGGTTGCTGCTTTTGGGAGCTAGGCTGTGCAGGTTGCTGCTGTTGGGAGCTAGGCTGCTGTGCAGGTTGCTGCTTTTGGTAGCTAGGCTGCTTGTTGTAGCTAGGCTGCTGGTCACTAGGCTGCTGTTGGGAGCTAGGCTGCTGCTGGTATCCATGTCGAGGCCTCTGGTAACTAGGTGGACTGTTGCTACTTTCTTGACTAGCAAATGAACCCGACTGGGAAGAATATCCAGTGCTAGTTAGAGTGTCACTGTAGTCATGTGAGCCAAGACCAGAACTAACAAGCGATTTACTGGGATCATAACTGTTGAGGGAACCTGAGCTTGGACCATAACTACCAACAAGCGATTCATCACGAACATTAGAGCTACTGTAGGCAGGCTGGTAGCTCAATTCTGGCCCTGTAGCATCTCCAAGAATTTTAGCCTTGGTTACAGATGCAGACCTGTAAGCTGTTGATCAAGTTAATTCACAAGCCTGACAATCAGGTAGTTCTTGAATGTGTAATAATCAGGTTGTTCTTGAAAGGGGTTAACTCACCGCTTGCATGATGTCTTCCAGTCAGCGAAGACAACAGCACCACTCTAAACAAAAAGAAGTTTATTTAGATTAAACATAACTTATATCAGAATCACAACATTCCAACACAATGGATCAAAACTTTACCTTAGAACAAGTCCTACAGCTTTAGCCATAGTATGCATCTATTCCAAAAGCTACAGAAATCCTGGCCCCTTTGTCCACTTTCAGCAAACCCACACTGAGCTGTCTTATCTCACAGGTTCAGGTGCTGTGCAGATTTGACAGCCAATCATCTTTCTCTTTGTCTAATTAGTTGATTGGAAACAGGTGGATGTCGTGGTAAAGGTGTATGTGTTAATTGACTCTGGTGTTGGATTGATATCAATTGTTTTTTTAACTCAGTCCATTTACATCATTGACAGGCATTTTCAATTTATTTTAATGTATTAATGTGAGTCAGGAGGCTACATGATTTCTTCAGGGCTCAATGAAGAGCCGCATACAGACACCCTGTACTGGATTGATAGCTAACGAGAGTTACAAGCAGCTGGGATGATTGCTGCTGTTGGGAGCTAGGCTGCTGTTGGTAGCTAGGCTGTGCAGGTTGCTGCTGTTGGGAGCTAGGCTGCTTGTTGTAGCTAGGCTGCTGTGCAGGTTGCTGCTGTTGGGAGCTAGGATGTGCAGGTTGCTGCTGTTGGGAGCTAGGCTGCTGTGCAGGTTGTTGTCGTTGGTAGCTAGGCTGCTTGTTGTAGCTAGCCTGCTGTGCAGGTTGTTGCTGTTGGTAGCTAGGCTGCTTTTGGGAGCTAGGCTGCTGTACAGGTTGTTGCTGGTGGGAGCTAAGCTGTTGTGCAGATTGCTGGTGTTGGGAGCTAGGCTGCTTGTTGTAGCTAGGCTGCTGCTGTTGAGAGCTAGGCTGCTGCTGGTAGCTAGGCTGCTGTTGGTAGCTAGGCTGTGCAGGTTGCTGCTGTTGGTCGCTAGGCTGCTTGTGGGAGCTAAGCTGCTTGTTGTAGCTAGGCTGTGCAGGTTGCTGCTGTTGGTCGCTCGGCTGCTTCTGGTAGCTAAGCTGCTGTGCAGGTTGCTGCTGTTGGGAGCTAGGCTGCTTGTTGTAGCTAGGCTGCTGTGCAGGTTGCTGCTGTTGGGAGCTAGGCTGCTGTTGGGAGCTAGGCTGTGCAGGTTGCTGCTGTTGGTAGCTAGGCTGCTTGTTGTAGCTAGGTTTCTGCTGTCGAGAGCTAGGCTGCTTTTGGTAACTAAGCTGCTGTGCAGGTTGCCGCTGTTGGGAGCTAGGCTGCTTGTTGTAGCTAGGCTGTGCAGGTTGCTGCTGTTGGGAGCTAGGCTGCTTTCTGTAGCTAAGGTGCTGTGCAGGTTGCTGCTTTTGGGAGCTAGGCTGCTTGTTGTAGCTAGGCTGTGCAGGTTGCTGACGTTGGGAGCTAGGCTGTGCAGGTTGACGCTGTTGGGAGCTAGGCTGCTTGTTGTAGCTAGGCTGTGCAGGTTGCTGCTGTTGGGAGCCAACCTGTTGGGAGCTATGCTGCTGCGCAGGTTGCTGCCGTTGGTAGCTATGTTGTGTTTTATAGCTAGACTGCTTGCGGGAGCTAAGCTGCTGTGCAGGTTGATGCTGTTGGGAGCTAGGCTGCTTGTTGTAGCTAGGTTGTGCAGGTTGCTGCCGTTGGTAGCTAGGTTGTGTTTTATAGCTAGGCTGCTTTCTGTAGCTAAGCTGCTGTGTAGGTTGCTGCTTTTGGGAGCTAGGCTGTGCAGGTTGCTGCTGTTGGGAGCTAGGCTGCTGTGCAGGTTGCTGCTTTTGGTAGCTAGGCTGCTTGTTGTAGCTAGGCTGCTGGTCACTAGGCTGCTGTTGGGAGCTAGGCTGCTGCTGGTATCCATGTCGAGGCCTCTGGTAACTAGGTGGACTGTTGCTACTTTCTTGACTAGCAAATGAACCCGACTGGGAAGAATATCCAGTGCTAGTTAGAGTGTCACTGTAGTCATGTGAGCCAAGACCAGAACTAACAAGCGATTTACTGGGATCATAACTGTTGAGGGAACCTGAGCTTGGACCATAACTACCAACAAGCGATTCATCACGAACATTAGAGCTACTGTAGGCAGGCTGGTAGCTCAATTCTGGCCCTGTAGCATCTCCAAGAATTTTAGCCTTGGTTACAGATGCAGACCTGTAAGCTGTTGATAGAAACAATATCACATCAAGTTAATTCACAAGCCTGACAATCAGGTAGTTCTTGAATGTGTAATAATCAGGTTGTTCTTGAAAGGGGTTAACTCACCGCTTGCATGATGTCTTCCAGTCAGCGAAGACAACAGCACCACTCTAAACAAAAAGAAGTTTATTTAGATTAAACATAACTTATATCAGAATCACAACATTCCAACACAATGGATCAAAACTTTACCTTAGAACAAGTCCTACAGCTTTAGCCATAGTATGCATCTATTCCAAAAGCTACAGAAATCCTGGCCCCTTTGTCCACTTTCAGCAAACCCACACTGAGCTGTCTTATCTCACAGGTTCAGGTGCTGTGCAGATTTGACAGCCAATCATCTTTCTCTTTGTCTAATTAGTTGATTGGAAACAGGTGGATGTCGTGGTAAAGGTGTATGTGTTAATTGACTCTGGTGTTGGATTGATATCAATTGTTTTTTAACTCAGTCCATTTACATCATTGACAGGCATTTTCAATTTATTTTAATGTATTAATGTGAGTCAGGAGGCTACATGATTTCTTCAGGGCTCAATGAAGAGCAGCATACAGACACCCTGTACTGGATTGATAGCTAACGAGAGTTACAAGCAGCTGGGATGATTAGGTTCAGAGGAGGTCCATGAAGACCCTAGAGTAAACAACACTATCTACTACAACACTATACTAGTCAAACTATCCCCAAGACAGTATAGGGTTGTCACGATACCACATTTTTTGTTTTGATACTATACCAATATGAATTTAGATACTTTTCGATACTTTTCCTCAAAATCAGGGAAACACTCTCAGATGTCATTATTGTTCTTTATTTTAAAACACAACAATGAACAATGACAAGAATAAATAAATTAAATAAAATTAAAGCAATGGCATTCAAAATGCTGGATAACTTTTTTTGCACTCAAAACAGTTGCTGTACAAGGTTTCTGAACCCAGCTTTCTCAACTGTATATATATTGGAACTTGGTCCACACAGATGAACTCTGAGACTGCCCTGTTGAGCCTTTTATCATCTTTGGACTAATTTGTGTACTTAATATGCTGCTCAAAAAAAGCTGGGAGGTTAGGTTGCTTCTGAGTGGGGGGAGTCACTCTGTGAGCCAAATGCAACAGACTTCTGTAGTTAAAAATAATTCAATGGCTGGGGTAGAAAAAGTATGGTTGTATTATTATTATACATTTGTCATAGCAGAGGGCCTAATTAGTTTGAGATACCATAACCTAGAAAACATTTTGATGAGTGAGACTGATTATATATAGCCTATCATAATCTAGAACTAGGTTATGTCATATTGTAGGCTGTTTAACAAAAATAAAATAGATTTCCGTTGTCTTTATACAGTATGTATGAACCATTAAATGGGCAATTGTCAAATGTCTCTGCATAAATCACGTTTGTGACTAAGCTATAGAGATGCACATGTGCATCAATTCATTTCTGTTGTGGTTAGGCAACAGGGGATGCTGTGTTTACTAGCTTTCAGCACGGCAGTTTAGGCTATGTATAGCTTATTATTGGGCTTTTCAATTTATTTTCTATTTTTGCGAATAGCATTGTGGACATTTTCTAATGCTCGTATAAGGAACTGTATAGTCACGAGAGCTAGCATAGCTCATCCAACGAATGTTGGCATCAATGGCATGACTACAGTACTGATAGGAGCTACTGTAGCATTAACGTAACGTTAGTTATCATACCATACCATCGGCAATTGCAGTGAGGATCTTTATTAACGTTAGCTAGCTAGCACATTTTGCATAGAATAAACTCGGCTAACGTTAGCTTATAGGGCTAGCAAACTATAATTCTAGTTAAAGCTAGCTAGCTAACGTTAATCAATAAAGATCCTCACTACGATTGCTGATGGTTATGATTGATAACTAACGTTACGTTAATGCTAGCTCTCGTAACTACAGTTCCTTATACGAGCATTAGAAAATGTCTACAATGCTATTCGCAAGAATAGAAATCTCAATCTCTCTCCATCAGAGCTCTCTCTTCCGGTAAACTAGCGCAACGTCATCACTGACAGCAGCGCTGTGCTCCAATAGGAAGGCATTTGCATGCATAAATGAATAAATTAAAGGGGGAAAAAATACAGTTTTTTTCCAAACGCAGTATAGTATAATTTCGAACACTCTAGTACCGCGGTACTATACTAATACCGGTATACCGTGCAACCCTAAGACAGTAGCTGATTTAATATATTGAAATTCTTTATTTGGAATTACCCCTTGAGATTAACCATCTCGTTTTCAAGGGTGTCCACAGCTTACGAAATACATAAATTACATATCTGTAATAAACATAACAAAACAAAAAGAAACAAACAAAAACCAAACACAAAACAAGATAAAATTAATAATAAACAGGTTCAAACAACATCAAACAAGAGACAAATAAGACAAATAAGACAATAAGACAAACAAACAACAAAACATAGAGCACATATTCAAGTGATTGCTTCAAAGATCTGTTATACTATTATTGGTGGTAACATGAACAAGTAATCTCAAGGTGAGAGGACAGCGCAGTTTTAAACAGTTGGGAGGATGTTATAGATCGAATATGAACTGGAAGATTATTCCAGTCAGATGGACCTTTGAACATGAATGATTTTTTTGCCAACTGAGGTGGTTACATTTGTTGGAACTTAAAAAAATAGCTGTGCACAGTGTCTCAGTTGATGTCTAGAGGTGAAAGGGTCCATATACTGTTTGAAATATTGCGGATAATTGAAGTGAATACATTTTAAAATGAACTGTAACCAGTGCTGCTGTCATCTTACTGTGGGAGATGGCAAATTAAGGTTTTCATACATGGTGCAGTGGTGTGTCAAATATGGGCAGCCAAGAGCAAATCTGCATAGACGGTTGAATAATGTGTTTAGTGGAAGAAGATTGGTTTTAGATGCAGTTTGGTAATTAATGTACACAAACATCAAACACAATTGAATAGAAAAACACACTCACACACAGGGGTGTAGCTCCAGATTCTGGGCCCCATGAAAGAATGTATTTGTAGGCCCCCAGTGAATGCGCGCGAAAATTTGTTGGCCATTTTTTTATTGATGAAAACGCATAATATGGTTTTTACCTATACATTCGGATCAGCAGTTCAGCACCTGCACTGTTGGTGGGTGAGCCTAGTAAAGGATGTCGCATTGCGTTCATCTTCAATGAATGGACCAATGCAATAGTCTACCAAAGCCCCCCCTCTCTCTCTATATATCTCACACACACACACACACACACACACACACACACACACACACTTCAGAAACAAACATAGTATCAATGAGAGCATCAATAATACACCTGAGTGATGTCTTAAAAAAAAAAAAAAAAAAAAAAAATGTGGGGCCCCCTTCCAGTGCTGGGCCCTTGGAATAATCCTAAACTACCCCCCCCCCCCAACTACGCCCCTGCTCACACACACATATATATTATTTGTTTCATCTTTCTACTATTACCCTGCCCATACCTGGCTGTACCTCCCCTCCCCCATGCTGTTATGGTGGCCAAATGTCCCCAAGGGGATCAATAAAGGAATATCTCATCTTATTCCTGTAGAATTTTTTTTACTAGGGAAATGTTACTAATCTACTGTAGAAACAGTGGACCTCATGATCGATTACGGGAAAGTTACAAACTAATTTCTTCATAATTAGATTTTTACGAACTTCTCGGGCCGATTTTGGCATGATCGAACAGTTTCTTTTCCGAGATTTGTTCGTAGCTATGAACAGGATTTACGAACAGGCAGTCGTAAGTCAGACAGACTGGTATGTGCCTATTCTTAACAGCTTCATTTGGTAGAAATCATTGGTGACTGCGTTCACTTCAATTCTACAGACATCCTCAGATTGCTCAAGGGCACTTCAGTGGTTGGTGTTAAGGGTATGGGAGAGAGTTATTAAGTCACTTCCCCAGCCCAGACCTTTCCTGCCAGTTCGGGGGATCAAACCGGCGACCTTCCGGTCACAAACTTGCTTCTCTAACCTTTAGGCCACCGCTGCCCCTGACCACTGACCATAAAGGGTTTGGAATCCCCAACATAGTTTCACAAAATAGGGGCCCCAAACAACATTTAGTATAGGGCCCCCAAATAGCTAGACACGGCCCTGGTGCTACCTGTTGAATATTCCCCCCATAGGGGTCAGCACAACTCAAGGTGCAATGCTTAGCCTCTCCTTATAAAGAACTGGTGTACGAGAATGCACTTCCAGTTTAAGAATGACTACTTCATTCAGTGGAGAACATTTGCCTTTTACGAAGACAAGTTTCACACATCTGGAGGAGGATTCTTGTGAATGAAAGATAGTTAAGTACACGAGGTCCATTGACATGTCATCGCTTTGTATCGACTATTTGAATAAACCCAGCAGAAAATACCAAGGTTTCGAATAATTCCATCATCCATCTGTACATATGAAGGAGAAACTGTAAAAATCTGTAGATATTCTGGTTAACATATAGGCCCCAATCATTATTGGTGTGTAGATTAGTAGAAAATAGTTCCTACATGAAACTGCTCACAAAGTCTGGTTTATCCTGAGTGAGTCATGATTTCCAGAATGAGACATTGCTTTCGAGTTTTCCTAAACCGTGATGCCACAAACCAAGTGCCCTTCAGCTCCCTTGGATCGAGTGACGAGCTCTACAGACATCTTGAAAACTAAGCAAATCACAGCAAAACTATCTGGATGGATAGATACTCTGTAAGAAGAAACATTTGGGGTAAACCTCCCCTTTAAGGCATGTCGTTTGTGTGTGCTAGCAGGGTAGCGAGTTTGTAGTTGATCAGAAGGACTTATCCAAAAGAGCATCTGCTGTAATGGTGAAGAACACTGGATGTTGCACCACGTTCTAGTGAATTAATTATGAAACAGTATTTTACTGGACACATCAGGAACTCCCCCTCAAGGACCCCAGACCCCACTGGTCTAGTCCCGCTTTATGAGGCTCAAGTGTCCTGCCTAAAGTGCTGCACCAGAGCCCAGGAACAAATCTAGATGGTCAGCATAATTTCTACTAAATGATCCAGATACATAAATGAGGTACCACACCAATGAGTACCATTACAAAAATATTTTATTTTCAAATACAGTCGATACAAGATTGTAGAGTGGAGACTTCTTCAAAGTTGAAGTTTCTGAAAAAGAGTAAAACTGGGTTTTAAATACTGCCATTTTAGAGCTAGACTTATTAGAAGTGATTCAGGTAAAACTACAGACAGATCAGAAGTGATGTTTAAGGGAAAAAATAAATTTACATTTTATTTTTCTATTAATCCATCCTGGATTAATAGGGCCAGCCTGGTTCCAACGCTCCTCATTCAGACCTGTGGAGTCAGAAGGAATAGTCAGACCCAGTTTCTCCTCGACAGTACGTCATAATGAAAGATTAGATTCAGTGTTTGACAGGAATCCCGTCTGCCCCACATTGAACATTTGACAAACTACACATTTAGAGCCAATATACAAACATTACAGGAACAGCCAACTATGGTTCCTAGGGTTGCTGCTGTAACTAATCACCTGGAGCTGCTGGTTGGTCTGGTAGCAGTGCTGCAGGCTGCTTGTAGCTTGGCTGCTTCTGGTAGCTTAGCCGTTGTGCAGGTTGCTGCTGTTGGTAACTAGGCTGCTGCTTGTAGCTCGGCTGCTGTGCAGGTTGTTGCTGTTGGTAGCTAGGCTGCTTGTGAGAGCTAAGCTGCTGTGCAGGTTGCTGCTGTTGGTAGCTAGGCTGCTTGTGAGAGCTAAGCTGCTGTGCAGGTTGCTGCTGTTGGTAGCTAGGCTGCTGTGCAGGTTGCTGCCGTTGGTAGCTAGGCTGCTTGTTGTAGCTAGGCTGTGCAGGTTGCTGCTGTTGGTAGCTAGGCTGCTGTGCAGGTTGCTGCCGTTGGTAGCTAGGCTGCTGTGCAGGTTGCTGCTGTTGGGAGCTAGGTTGCTTGTTGTAGCTAGGCCGCTGTGCAGGTTGTTGCCGTTGGTTGCTAGGCTGCTTTTGAGAGCTAAGCTGCTGTGCAGGTTGCTGCTGTTGGTAGCTAGGCTGCTTGTGGGAGCTAAGCTGCTGTGCAGGTTGCTGCTGTTGGTAGCTAGGCTGTGAAGGTTGCTGCTGTTGGGAGCTAGGCTGCTTGTTGTAGCTAGGCTGCTGTGCAGGTTGTTGCCGTTGGTAGCTAGGCTGCTTGTTGTAGCTAGGCTGCTTGTGGGAGCTAAGTTGCTGCGCAGGTTGCTGCTGGTGGGAGCTAGGCTGCTTGTTGTAGCTAGGCTGCTGTGCAGGTTGTTGCTGTTGGTTGCTAGGCTGCTTTTGGGAGCTAAGCTGCCGTGCAGGTTGCTGCTGTTGGGAGCTAAACTGCTGTGCAGGTTGCTGCTGTTGAGAGCTAGGCTGCTCTGCAGGTTGCTGCTGTTGGTCGCTAAGCTGCTTGTTGTAGCTAGGCTGTGCAGGTTGCTGCCGTTGGTAGCTAGGCTGCTTGTGGGAGCTAAGTTGCTGTGCAGGTTGCTGCTGTTGGGAGCTAGGCTGTTGTTGCTGTTGGTAGCTAGGCTGCTTGTTGTAGCTAAGCTGCTGTGCAGGTTGCTGCTGTTGGGAGCTAGGCTGCCGTTGGTAGCTAGGCTGTGCAGGTTGCTGCTGTTGGGAGCTAGGCTGCTTGTGGTAGCTAAGCTGCTGTGCAGGTTGCTGCTGTTGGGAGCTAGGCTGCTGTTGGTAGCTAGGCTGTGCAGGTTGCTGCTGTTGGGAGCTAGGATGTGCAGGTTGCTGCTGTTGGGAGCTAGGCTGCTTGTTGTAGCTAGGCTGCTGTGCAGGTTGCTGCTGTTGGGAGCTAGGATGTGCAGGTTGCTGCTGTTGGGAGCTAGGCTGCTTGTTGTAGCTAGGCTGCTGTGCAGGTTGTTGCTGTTGGTAGCTAGGCTGCTTATGGGAGCTAGGCTGCTGTACAGGTTGTTTCTGGTGGGAGCTAAGCTGCTGTGCAGATAGCTGCTGTTGGGAGCTAGGCAGCCTGTTGTAGCTAGGCTGCTGTGCAGGTTGCTGCTGTTGGGAGCTAGGCTGCTGTTGGTAGCTAGGCTGTGCAGGTTGCTGCTGTTGGGAGCTAGGCTGCTTGTTGTAGCTAGGCTGCTGTGCAGTCTGCTGCTGTTGGTAGCTAGGCTGTGCAGGTTGCTGCTGTTGGGAGCTAGGCTGCTGTTGGTAGCTAGGATGTGCAGGTTGCTGCTGTTGGGAGCTAGGCTGCTTGTTGTAGCTAGGCTGCTGTGCAGGTTGTTGCCGTTGGTAGCTAGGCTGCTTGTTGTAGCTAGGCTGCTGTGCAGGTTGTTGCTGTTGGTAGCTAGGCTGCTTTTGGGAGCTAGGCTGCTGTGCAGGTTGCTGCTGTTGGGAGCTAGGCTGCTTGTTGTAGCTAGGCTGCTTGTGGGAGCTAGGCTGTGCAGATTGCTGCTGTTGGTCGCTAGGCTGCTTGTGGTCGCTAAGCTGCTGTGCAGGTTGCTGCTGTTGGGAGCTAGGTTGCCGTTGGTAGCTAGGCTGTGCAGGTTGCTGCTGTTGGGAGCTAGGCTGCTTGTTGTAGCTAGGCTGCTGTGCAGGTTGCTGCTGTTGGGAGCTAGGCTGCTGTTGGGAGCTAGGCTGTGCAGGTTGCTGCTGTTGGGAGCTAGGCTGCTTGTTGTAGCTAGGCTGCTGTGCAGGTTGCTGCCGTTGAGAGCTAGGCTGCCGTTGGTAGCTAGGCTGCTTGTGGGAGCTAGGCTGTGCAGGTTGCTGCTGTTGGTCGCTAGGCTGCTTGTGGTAGCTAAGCTGCTGTGCAGGTTGCTGCTGTTGGGAGCTAGGCTGCTGTTGGTAGCTAGGCTGTGCAGGTTGCTGCTGTTGGGAGCTAGGCTGCTTGTTGTAGCTAGGCTGCTGTGCAGGTTGCTGCTGTTGGGAGCTAGGCTGCTTGTTGTATCTAGGTTTCTGCTGTCGAGAGCTAGGCTGCTTTTGGTAGCTAAGCTGTTGTGCAGGTTGCTGCTGTTGGTCGCTAGGCTGCTTGTGGTAGCTAAGCTGCTGTGCAGGTTGCTGCTGTTGGGAGCTAGGCTGCTGTTGGTAGCTAGGCTGTGCAGGTTGCTGCCGTTGGTCGCTAGGCTGCTTGTGGTAGCTAAGCTGCTGTGCAGGTTGCTGCTGTTGGGAGCTAGGCTGCTGTTGGTAGCTAGGCTGTGCAGGTTGCTGCTGTTGGGAGCTAGGCTGCTTGTTGTAGCTAGGCTGCTGTGCAGGTTGCTGCTGTTGGGAGCTAGGATGTGCAGGTTGCTGCTGTTGGGAGCTAGGCTGCTGTGCAGGTTGTTGTCGTTGGTAGCTAGGCTGCTTGTTGTAGCTAGCCTGCTGTGCAGGTTGTTGCTGTTGGTAGCTAGGCTGCTTTTGGGAGCTAGGCTGCTGTACAGGTTGTTGCTGGTGGGAGCTAAGCTGTTGTGCAGATTGCTGGTGTTGGGAGCTAGGCTGCTTGTTGTAGCTAGGCTGCTGCTGTTGAGAGCTAGGCTGCTGTTGGTAGCTAGGCTGCTGTTGGTAGCTAGGCTGTGCAGGTTGCTGCTGTTGGTCGCTAGGCTGCTTGTGGGAGCTAAGCTGCTTGTTGTAGCTAGGCTGTGCAGGTTGCTGCTGTTGGTCGCTCGGCTGCTTCTGGTAGCTAAGCTGCTGTGCAGGTTGCTGCTGTTGGGAGCTAGGCTGCTTGTTGTAGCTAGGCTGCTGTGCAGGTTGCTGCTGTTGGGAGCTAGGCTGCTGTTGGGAGCTAGGCTGTGCAGGTTGCTGCTGTTGGTAGCTAGGCTGCTTGTTGTAGCTAGGTTTCTGCTGTCGAGAGCTAGGCTGCTTTTGGTAGCTAAGCTGCTGTGCAGGTTGCCGCTGTTGGGAGCTAGGCTGCTTGTTGTAGCTAGGCTGTGCAGGTTGCTGCTGTTGGGAGCTAGGCTGCTTTCTGTAGCTAAGGTGCTGTGCAGGTTGCTGCTTTTGGGAGCTAGGCTGCTTGTTGTAGCTAGGCTGTGCAGGTTGCTGACGTTGGGAGCTAGGCTGTGCAGGTTGACGCTGTTGGGAGCTAGGCTGCTTGTTGTAGCTAGGCTGTGCAGGTTGCTGCTGTTGGGAGCCAACCTGTTGGGAGCTATGCTGCTGCGCAGGTTGCTGCCGTTGGTAGCTATGTTGTGTTTTATAGCTAGACTGCTTGCGGGAGCTAAGCTGCTGTGCAGGTTGATGCTGTTGGGAGCTAGGCTGCTTGTTGTAGCTAGGTTGTGCAGGTTGCTGCCGTTGGTAGCTAGGTTGTGTTTTATAGCTAGGCTGCTTTCTGTAGCTAAGCTGCTGTGCAGGTTGCTGCTTTTGGGAGCTAGGCTGTGCAGGTTGCTGCTGTTGGGAGCTAGGCTGCTGTGCAGGTTGCTGCTTTTGGTAGCTAGGCTGCTTGTTGTAGCTAGGCTGCTGGTCACTAGGCTGCTGTTGGGAGCTAGGCTGCTGCTGGTATCCATGTCGAGGCCTCTGGTAACTAGGTGGACTGTTGCTACTTTCTTGACTAGCAAATGAACCCGACTGGGAAGAATATCCAGTGCTAGTTAGAGTGTCACTGTAGTCATGTGAGCCAAGACCAGAACTAACAAGCGATTTACTGGGATCATAACTGTTGAGGGAACCTGAGCTTGGACCATAACTACCAACAAGCGATTCATCACGAACATTAGAGCTACTGTAGGCAGGCTGGTAGCTCAATTCTGGCCCTGTAGCATCTCCAAGAATTTTAGCCTTGGTTACAGATGCAGACCTGTAAGCTGTTGATAGAAACAATATCACATCAAGTTAATTCACAAGCCTGACAATCAGGTAGTTCTTGAAAGGGGTTAACTCACCGCTTGCATGATGTCTTCCAGTCAGCGAAGACAACAGCACCACTCTAAACAAAAAGAAGTTTATTTAGATTAAACATAACTTATATCAGAATCACAACATTCCAACACAATGGATCAAAACTTTACCTTAGAACAAGTCCTACAGCTTTAGCCATAGTATGCATCTATTCCAAAAGCTACAGAAATCCTGGCCCCTTTGTCCACTTTCAGCAAACCCACACTGAGCTGTCTTATCTCACAGGTTCAGGTGCTGTGCAGATTTGACAGCCAATCATCTTTCTCTTTGTCTAATTAGTTGATTGGAAACAGGTGGATGTCGTGGTAAAGGTGTATGTGTTAATTGACTCTGGTGTTGGATTGATATCAATTGTTTTTTAACTCAGTCCATTTACATCATTGACAGGCATTTTCAATTTATTTTAATGTATTAATGTGAGTCAGGAGGCTACATGATTTCTTCAGGGCTCAATGAAGAGCAGCATACAGACACCCTGTACTGGATTGATAGCTAACGAGAGTTACAAGCAGCTGGGATGATTAGGTTCAGAGGAGGTCCATGAAGACCCTAGAGTAAACAACACTATCTACTACAACACTATACTAGTCAAACTATCCCCAAGACAGTATAGGGTTGTCACGATACCACATTTTTTGTTTTGATACTATACCAATATGAATTTAGATACTTTTCGATACTTTTCCTCAAAATCAGGGAAACACTCTCAGATGTCATTATTGTTCTTTATTTTAAAACACAACAATGAACAATGACAAGAATAAATAAATTAAATAAAATTAAAGCAATGGCATTCAAAATGCTGGATAACTTTTTTTGCACTCAAAACAGTTGCTGTACAAGGTTTCTGAACCCAGCTTTCTCAACTGTATATATATTGGAACTTGGTCCACACAGATGAACTCTGAGACTGCCCTGTTGAGCCTTTTATCATCTTTGGACTAATTTGTGTACTTAATATGCTGCTCAACAAAAGCTGGGAGGTTAGGTTGCTTCTGAGTGGGGGGAGTCACTCTGTGAGCCAAATGCAACAGACTTCTGTAGTTAAAAATAATTCAATGGCTGGGGTAGAAAAAGTATGGTTGTATTATTATTATACATTTGTCATAGCAGAGGGCCTAATTAGTTTGAGATACCATAACCTAGAAAACATTTTGATGAGTGAGACTGATTATATATAGCCTATCATAATCTAGAACTAGGTTATGTCATATTGTAGGCTGTTTAACAAAAATAAAATAGATTTCCGTTGTCTTTATACAGTATGTATGAACCATTAAATGGGCAATTGTCAAATGTCTCTGCATAAATCACGTTTGTGACTAAGCTATAGAGATGCACATGTGCATCAATTCATTTCTGTTGTGGTTAGGCAACAGGGGATGCTGTGTTTACTAGCTTTCAGCACGGCAGTTTAGGCTATGTATAGCTTATTATTGGGCTTTTCAATTTATTTTCTATTTTTGCGAATAGCATTGTGGACATTTTCTAATGCTCGTATAAGGAACTGTATAGTCACGAGAGCTAGCATAGCTCATCCAACGAATGTTGGCATCAATGGCATGACTACAGTACTGATAGGAGCTACTGTAGCATTAACGTAACGTTAGTTATCATACCATACCATCGGCAATTGCAGTGAGGATCTTTATTAACGTTAGCTAGCTAGCACATTTTGCATAGAATAAACTCGGCTAACGTTAGCTTATAGGGCTAGCAAACTATAATTCTAGTTAAAGCTAGCTAGCTAACGTTAATCAATAAAGATCCTCACTACGATTGCTGATGGTTATGATTGATAACTAACGTTACGTTAATGCTAGCTCTCGTAACGACAGTTCCTTATACGAGCATTAGAAAATGTCTACAATGCTATTCGCAAGAATAGAAATCTCAATCTCTCTCCATCAGAGCTCTCTCTTCCGGTAAACTAGCGCAACGTCATCACTGACAGCAGCGCTGTGCTCCAATAGGAAGGCATTTGCATGCATAAATGAATAAATTAAAGGGGGAAAAAATACAGTTTTTTTCCAAACGCAGTATAGTATAATTTCGAACACTCTAGTACCGCGGTACTATACTAATACCGGTATACCGTGCAACCCTAAGACAGTAGCTGATTTAATATATTGAAATTCTTTATTTGGAATTACCCCTTGAGATTAACCATCTCGTTTTCAAGGGTGTCCACAGCTTACGAAATACATAAATTACATATCTGTAATAAACATAACAAAACAAAAAGAAACAAACAAAAACCAAACACAAAACAAGATAAAATTAATAATAAACAGGTTCAAACAACATCAAACAAGAGACAAATAAGACAAATAAGACAATAAGACAAACAAACAACAAAACATAGAGCACATAATAAGTGATTGCTTCAAAGATCTGTTATACTATTATTGGTGGTAACATGAACAAGTAATCTCAAGGTGAGAGGACAGCGCAGTTTTAAACAGTTGGGAGGATGTTATAGATCGAATATGAACTGGAAGATTATTCCAGTCAGATGGACCTTTGAACATGAATGATTTTTTTGCCAACTGAGGTGGTTACATTTGTTGGAACTTAAAAAAATAGCTGTGCACAGTGTCTCAGTTGATGTCTAGAGGTGAAAGGGTCCATATACTGTTTGAGATATTGCGGATAATTGAAGTGAATACATTTTAAAATGAACTGTAACCAGTGCTGCTGTCATCTTACTGTGGGAGATGGCAAATTAAGGTTTTCATACATGGTGCAGTGGTGTGTCAAATATGGGCAGCCAAGAGCAAATCTGCATAGACGGTTGAATAATGTGTTTAGTGGAAGAAGATTGGTTTTAGATGCAGTTTGGTAATTAATGTACACAAACATCAAACACAATTGAATAGAAAAACACACTCACACACAGGGGTGTAGCTCCAGATTCTGGGCCCCATGAAAGAATGTATTTGTAGGCCCCCAGTGAATGCGCGCGGAAATTTGTTGGCCATTTTTTTATTGATGAAAACGCATAATATGGTTTTTACCTATACATTCGGATCAGCAGTTCAGCACCTGCACTGTTGGTGGGTGAGCCTAGTAAAGGATGTCGCATTGCGTTCATCTTCAATGAATGGACCAATGCAATAGTCTACCAAAGCCCCCCCTCTCTCTCTATATATCTCACACACACACACACACACACACACACACACACACACACACACACACACACTTCAGAAACAAACATAGTATCAATGAGAGCATCAATAATACACCTGAGTGATGTCTAAAAAAAATAAAAAAATAAAAATTTGGGGCCCCCTTCCAGTGCTGGGCCCTTGGAATAATCCTAAACTACCCCCCCCCCCCCAGCTACGCCCCTGCTCACACACACATATATATTATTTGTTTCATCTTTCTACTATTACCCTGCCCATACCTGGCTGTACCTCCCCTCCCCCATGCTGTTATGGTGGCCAAATGTCCCCAAGGGGATCAATAAAGGAATATCTCATCTTATTCCTGTAGAATTTTTTTTACTAGGGAAATGTTACTAATCTACTGTAGAAACAGTGGACCTCATGATCGATTACGGGAAAGTTACAAACTAATTTCTTCATAATTAGATTTACGAACTTCTCGGGCCGATTTTGGCATGATCGAACAGTTTCTTTTCCGAGATTTGTTCGTAGCTATGAACAGGATTTACGAACAGGCAGTCGTAAGTCAGACAGACTGGTATGTGCCTATTCTTAACAGCTTCATTTGGTAGAAATCATTGGTGACTGCGTTCACTTCAATTCTACAGACATCCTCAGATTGCTCAAGGGCACTTCAGTGGTTGGTGTTAAGGGTATGGGAGAGAGTTATTAAGTCACTTCCCCAGCCCAGACCTTTCCTGCCAGTTCGGGGGATCAAACCGGCGACCTTCCGGTCACAAACTTGCTTCTCTAACCTTTAGGCCACCGCTGCCCCTGACCACTGACCATAAAGGGTTTGGAATCCCCAACATAGTTTCACAAAATAGGGGCCCCAAACAACATTTAGTATAGGGCCCCCAAATAGCTAGACACGGCCCTGGTGCTACCTGTTGAATATTCCCCCCATAGGGGTCAGCACAACTCAAGGTGCAATGCTTAGCCTCTCCTTATAAAGAACTGGTGTACGAGAATGCACTTCCAGTTTAAGAATGACTACTTCATTCAGTGGAGAACATTTGCCTTTTACGAAGACAAGTTTCACACATCTGGAGGAGGATTCTTGTGAATGAAAGATAGTTAAGTACACGAGGTCCATTGACATGTCATCGCTTTGTATCGACTATTTGAATAAACCCAGCAGAAAATACCAAGGTTTCGAATAATTCCATCATCCATCTGTACATATGAAGGAGAAACTGTAAAAATCTGTAGATATTCTGGTTAACATATAGGCCCCAATCATTATTGGTGTGTAGATTAGAAAATAGTTCCTACATGAAACTGCTCACAAAGTCTGGTTTATCCTGAGTGAGTCATGATTTCCAGAATGAGACATTGCTTTCGAGTTTTCCTAAACCGTGATGCCACAAACCAAGTGCCCTTCAGCTCCCTTGGATCGAGTGACGAGCTCTACAGACATCTTGAAAACTAAGCAAATCACAGCAAAACTATCTGGATGGATAGATACTCTGTAAGAAGAAACATTTGGGGTAAACCTCCCCTTTAAGGCATGTCGTTTGTGTGTGCTAGCAGGGTAGCGAGTTTGTAGTTGATCAGAAGGACTTATCCAAAAGAGCATCTGCTGTAATGGTGAAGAACACTGGATGTTGCACCACGTTCTAGTGAATTAATTATGAAACAGTATTTTACTGGACACATCAGGAACTCCCCCTCAAGGACCCCAGACCCCACTGGTCTAGTCCCGCTTTATGAGGCTCAAGTGTCCTGCCTAAAGTGCTGCACCAGAGCCCAGGAACAAATCTAGATGGTCAGCATAATTTCTACTAAATGATCCAGATACATAAATGAGGTACCACACCAATGAGTACCATTACAAAAATATTTTATTTTCAAATACAGTCGATACAAGATTGTAGAGTGGAGACTTCTTCAAAGTTGAAGTTTCTGAAAAAGAGTAAAACTGGGTTTTAAATACTGCCATTTTAGAGCTAGACTTATTAGAAGTGATTCAGGTAAAACTACAGACAGATCAGAAGTGATGTTTAAGGGAAAAAATAAATTTACATTTTATTTTTCTATTAATCCATCCTGGATTAATAGGGCCAGCCTGGTTCCAACTCTCCTCATTCAGACCTGTGGAGTCAGAAGGAATAGTCAGACCCAGTTTCTCCTCGACAGTACGTCATAATGAAAGATTAGATTCAGTGTTTGACAGGAATCCCGTCTGCCCCACATTGAACATTTGACAAACTACACATTTAGAGCCAATATACAAACATTACAGGAACAGCCAACTATGGTTCCTAGGGTTGCTGCTGTAACTAATCACCTGGAGCTGCTGGTTGGTCTGGTAGCAGTGCTGCAGGCTGCTTGTAGCTTGGCTGCTTCTGGTAGCTTAGCCGTTGTGCAGGTTGCTGCTGTTGGTAACTAGGCTGCTGCTTGTAGCTCGGCTGCTGTGCAGGTTGTTGCTGTTGGTAGCTAGGCTGCTTGTGAGAGCTAAGCTGCTGTGCAGGTTGCTGCTGTTGGTAGCTAGGCTGCTTGTGAGAGCTAAGCTGCTGTGCAGGTTGCTGCTGTTGGTAGCTAGGCTGCTGTGCAGGTTGCTGCCGTTGGTAGCTAGGCTGCTTGTTGTAGCTAGGCTGTGCAGGTTGCTGCTGTTGGTAGCTAGGCTGCTGTGCAGGTTGCTGCCGTTGGTAGCTAGGCTGCTGTGCAGGTTGCTGCTGTTGGGAGCTAGGTTGCTTGTTGTAGCTAGGCCGCTGTGCAGGTTGTTGCCGTTGGTTGCTAGGCTGCTTTTGAGAGCTAAGCTGCTGTGCAGGTTGCTGCTGTTGGTAGCTAGGCTGCTTGTGGGAGCTAAGCTGCTGTGCAGGTTGCTGCTGTTGGTAGCTAGGCTGTGAAGGTTGCTGCTGTTGGGAGCTAGGCTGCTTGTTGTAGCTAGGCTGCTGTGCAGGTTGTTGCCGTTGGTAGCTAGGCTGCTTGTTGTAGCTAGGCTGCTTGTGGGAGCTAAGTTGCTGCGCAGGTTGCTGCTGGTGGGAGCTAGGCTGCTTGTTGTAGCTAGGCTGCTGTGCAGGTTGTTGCTGTTGGTTGCTAGGCTGCTTTTGGGAGCTAAGCTGCCGTGCAGGTTGCTGCTGTTGGGAGCTAAACTGCTGTGCAGGTTGCTGCTGTTGAGAGCTAGGCTGCTCTGCAGGTTGCTGCTGTTGGTCGCTAAGCTGCTTGTTGTAGCTAGGCTGTGCAGGTTGCTGCCGTTGGTAGCTAGGCTGCTTGTGGGAGCTAAGTTGCTGTGCAGGTTGCTGCTGTTGGGAGCTAGGCTGCCGTTGGTAGCTAGGCTGTGCAGGTTGCTGCTGTTGGGAGCTAGGCTGCTTGTGGTAGCTAAGCTGCTGTGCAGGTTGCTGCTGTTGGGAGCTAGGCTGCTGTTGGTAGCTAGGCTGTGCAGGTTGCTGCTGTTGGGAGCTAGGATGTGCAGGTTGCTGCTGTTGGGAGCTAGGCTGCTTGTTGTAGCTAGGCTGCTGTGCAGGTTGCTGCTGTTGGGAGCTAGGATGTGCAGGTTGCTGCTGTTGGGAGCTAGGCTGCTTGTTGTAGCTAGGCTGCTGTGCAGGTTGTTGCTGTTGGTAGCTAGGCTGCTTATGGGAGCTAGGCTGCTGTACAGGTTGTTTCTGGTGGGAGCTAAGCTGCTGTGCAGATAGCTGCTGTTGGGAGCTAGGCAGCCTGTTGTAGCTAGGCTGCTGTGCAGGTTGCTGCTGTTGGGAGCTAGGCTGCTGTTGGTAGCTAGGCTGTGCAGGTTGCTGCTGTTGGGAGCTAGGCTGCTTGTTGTAGCTAGGCTGCTGTGCAGTCTGCTGCTGTTGGTAGCTAGGCTGTGCAGGTTGCTGCTGTTGGGAGCTAGGCTGCTGTTGGTAGCTAGGATGTGCAGGTTGCTGCTGTTGGGAGCTAGGCTGCTTGTTGTAGCTAGGCTGCTGTGCAGGTTGTTGCCGTTGGTAGCTAGGCTGCTTGTTGTAGCTAGGCTGCTGTGCAGGTTGTTGCTGTTGGTAGCTAGGCTGCTTTTGGGAGCTAGGCTGCTGTGCAGGTTGCTGCTGTTGGGAGCTAGGCTGCTTGTTGTAGCTAGGCTGCTGCCGTTGGTAGCTAGGCTGCTTGTGGGAGCTAGGCTGTGCAGATTGCTGCTGTTGGTCGCTAGGCTGCTTGTGGTCGCTAAGCTGCTGTGCAGGTTGCTGCTGTTGGGAGCTAGGTTGCTGTTGGTAGCTAGGCTGTGCAGGTTGCTGCTGTTGGGAGCTAGGCTGCTTGTTGTAGCTAGGCTGCTGTGCAGGTTGCTGCTGTTGGGAGCTAGGCTGCTGTTGGGAGCTAGGCTGTGCAGGTTGCTGCTGTTGGGAGCTAGGCTGCTTGTTGTAGCTAGGCTGCTGTGCAGGTTGCTGCCGTTGAGAGCTAGGCTGCCGTTGGTAGCTAGGCTGCTTGTGGGAGCTAGGCTGTGCAGGTTGCTGCTGTTGGTCGCTAGGCTGCTTGTGGTAGCTAAGCTGCTGTGCAGGTTGCTGCTGTTGGGAGCTAGGCTGCTGTTGGTAGCTAGGCTGTGCAGGTTGCTGCTGTTGGGAGCTAGGCTGCTTGTTGTAGTTAGGCTGCTGTGCAGGTTGCTGCTGTTGGGAGCTAGGCTGCTTGTTGTATCTAGGTTTCTGCTGTCGAGAGCTAGGCTGCTTTTGGTAGCTAAGCTGTTGTGCAGGTTGCTGCTGTTGGTCGCTAGGCTGCTTGTGGTAGCTAAGCTGCTGTGCAGGTTGCTGCTGTTGGGAGCTAGGCTGCTGTTGGTAGCTAGGCTGTGCAGGTTGCTGCCGTTGGTCGCTAGGCTGCTTGTGGTAGCTAAGCTGCTGTGCAGGTTGCTGCTGTTGGGAGCTAGGCTGCTTGTTGTAGCTAGGCTGCTGTGCAGGTTGCTGCTGTTGGGAGCTAGGATGTGCAGGTTGCTGCTGTTGGGAGCTAGGCTGCTGTGCAGGTTGTTGTCGTTGGTAGCTAGGCTGCTTGTTGTAGCTAGCCTGCTGTGCAGGTTGTTGCTGTTGGTAGCTAGGCTGCTTTTGGGAGCTAGGCTGCTGTACAGGTTGTTGCTGGTGGGAGCTAAGCTGTTGTGCAGATTGCTGCTGTTGAGAGCTAGGCTGCTGTTGGTAGCTAGGCTGCTGTTGGTAGCTAGGCTGTGCAGGTTGCTGCTGTTGGTCGCTAGGCTGCTTGTGGGAGATAAGCTGCTTGTTGTAGCTAGGCTGTGCAGGTTGCTGCTGTTGGTCGCTCGGCTGCTTCTGGTAGCTAAGCTGCTGTGCAGGTTGCTGCTGTTGGGAGCTAGGCTGCTTGTTGTAGCTAGGCTGCTGTGCAGGTTGCTGCTGTTGGGAGCTAGGCTGCTGTTGGGAGCTAGGCTGTGCAGGTTGCTGCTGTTGGTAGCTAGGCTGCTTGTTGTAGCTAGGTTTCTGCTGTCGAGAGCTAGGCTGCTTTTGGTAGCTAAGCTGCTGTGCAGGTTGCCGCTGTTGGGAGCTAGGCTGCTTGTTGTAGCTAGGCTGTGCAGGTTGCTGCTGTTGGGAGCTAGGCTGCTTTCTGTAGCTAAGGTGCTGTGCAGGTTGCTGCTTTTGGGAGCTAGGCTGCTTGTTGTAGCTAGGCTGTGCAGGTTGCTGACGTTGGGAGCTAGGCTGTGCAGGTTGACGCTGTTGGGAGCTAGGCTGCTTGTTGTAGCTAGGCTGTGCAGGTTGCTGCTGTTGGGAGCCAACCTGTTGGGAGCTATGCTGCTGCGCAGGTTGCTGCCGTTGGTAGCTATGTTGTGTTTTATAGCTAGACTGCTTGCGGGAGCTAAGCTGCTGTGCAGGTTGATGCTGTTGGGAGCTAGGCTGCTTGTTGTAGCTAGGTTGTGCAGGTTGCTGCCGTTGGTAGCTAGGTTGTGTTTTATAGCTAGGCTGCTTTCTGTAGCTAAGCTGCTGTGCAGGTTGCTGCTTTTGGGAGCTAGGCTGTGCAGGTTGCTGCTGTTGGGAGCTAGGCTGCTGTGCAGGTTGCTGCTTTTGGTAGCTAGGCTGCTTGTTGTAGCTAGGCTGCTGGTCACTAGGCTGCTGTTGGGAGCTAGGCTGCTGCTGGTATCCATGTCGAGGCCTCTGGTAACTAGGTGGACTGTTGCTACTTTCTTGACTAGCAAATGAACCCGACTGGGAAGAATATCCAGTGCTAGTTAGAGTGTCACTGTAGTCATGTGAGCCAAGACCAGAACTAACAAGCGATTTACTGGGATCATAACTGTTGAGGGAACCTGAGCTTGGACCATAACTACCAACAAGCGATTCATCACGAACATTAGAAGAAGGGAAGGAGGAGGTTGGGAATGCCGAAATATCGGATGTGTTGTGGTGGTAGTGTTGACGATTGGAGTTTGGGCGACGATGGTTGTAAGATTTGCGACTTGTGTTCACATGTTGACGAGTTGATGGTATGGGATTTGCCGTATCAGAGCCCTGTTTCCCCCAAGGGTTTGAGGTCGGGAGCTAGAAGTAGGAGTAGGAGTAGGAGTGAACGAAGCATGTCGCCGTTTCCGGGCACTAGTTCCCCCCGGGGTTCGACGTCGGGAGCCAGGGGCGGTGGAGCAAGTGGTGGCCGTGATGAAGGAGAGGGTGTGGATAGGGATATGGAGTGTAGAGTAGGTGAGGAAAACGGGGGAGAGGGGTGGGAGAAGGTGGGGAAAAAGAGCAGGGAAAGTGGGGGGAAGGGGAGTAAGAGGAAGAAAGAGGGGGGAGATAGCTTGAGTGGGTCAGAGGATGAGGGTAGAGAGAAAGAGTTTGTAGGTTTGAATGTAGTGGTGCGATTCGAGGGAGTAGACGGAGTTAGGAACATAGAGCCGAGTCAGCTGTCAAACCTCATTAGAGCACAGTTAGGAGAGGTAAGGTACGGAAAGGTGTTAGATGATGGGAACTTATTTATAGGGTGTGTAAGTGTAGTGCAGGTAGAGAAGGCTAGGGAAATGAAGAGCATTGGCAAAGTGAAGGTCTGTGGAGTAGGGATAGTAGGGGAGAAAAGGGATGGTGGGTGCAAGGGGGTGATTAGTGGAATTCCAATTAAAGTTAGTATGGAGCAGCTGTTAGAAGAGTTGAGGAGTGACAAACGTAATGGGAAAGTTAAGAGTGTAGTTAGGATGAAGAGAGGTGTAGAGAAGGAGGAGACAGGGACGATAGTTATTCAGTTTGAGGGTGAGGTTAGTCAGAGAGTATTTTTAGGGTTTTTGGCATATAGGGTTAGGGAGTTTGTGCCAAAACCGTTGAGATGTTACAGGTGCCAGGAGTTTGGTCATATAGCTAGGTCATGTAGGAAGGGACAGAGATGTGGTAGATGTAGTGGGGAGCATGAGTATGGGGAGTGTGACATGGGAGTGGAGCCGAGGTGTTGTAGTTGTGGTGGGAAGCATAGTGTAGCGTATTGGGGTTGTGAGGCGATGAAGCGAGAGGTAGTGGTCCAGCAGGTGAGAAGGGATGATAGGATTTCGTATGCAGAGGCAGTTAGGAAGGTAGGTCAGGGAAAGCAAGGTAAGGAAGGAGAAGGGCATTTGGCAGTAAGGGTAGTGCAGGAGGATCAGGGGAAGCAAGGTGAGGATCAGGGGTTTAGAAAAGGGCATTTGTCAGTAGAGGAAGTACAGGAGGAGAAAGAGAGGGTGTGGGGGGAGAAGTTGGAGATAGTGGCATTTGTGACAAGAGTAGTGAATACAATAGTGATGGTTAGCAGTAGGACAGAGAGGTTAAAGTTAGTAGTTGAAGCAGCAGTACTAGACATGGGTATGAAGGGGTTGACAATGGGGCAAGTAACACAGGAGTTAGGGAAGTTAGGGAAGAAGGTGGTTGTGAGTGATCAAGTAAGAGAGTTAGGGAAGGTGGTGGTGAGTGTAGAAAAAGCCAGAGTCAGCCCACAGGAGGCAATGAATGACTCGTAGATTAGGATTGGATAGGGTGGTGATGTTAGGGAAGGGGTTTTGTTTTGGGTATTATGGGGTTTAATGGATCGTACAGTATGTGGCGGTATGCGCCTTCAGTGGTCGCGATCTGCCATTAACTCATGGAAGAAGAAGAAGAAGAAGATCACGAACATTAGAGCTACTGTAGGCAGGCTGGTAGCTCAATTCTGGCCCTGTAGCATCTCCAAGAATTTTAGCCTTGGTTACAGATGCAGACCTGTAAGCTGTTGATAGAAACAATATCACATCAAGTTAATTCACAAGCCTGACAATCAGGTAGTTCTTGAATGTGTAATAATCAGGTTGTTCTTGAAAGGGGTTAACTCACCGCTTGCATGATGTCTTCCAGTCAGCGAAGACAACAGCACCACTCTAAACAAAAAGAAGTTTATTTAGATTAAACATAACTTATATCAGAATCACAACATTCCAACACAATGGATCAAAACTTTACCTTAGAACAAGTCCTACAGCTTTAGCCATAGTATGCATCTATTCCAAAAGCTACAGAAATCCTGGCCCCTTTGTCCACTTTCAGCAAACCCACACTGAGCTGTCTTATCTCACAGGTTCAGGTGCTGTGCAGATTTGACAGCCAATCATCTTTCTCTTTGTCTAATTAGTTGATTGGAAACAGGTGGATGTCGTGGTAAAGGTGTATGTGTTAATTGACTCTGGTGTTGGATTGATATCAATTGTTTTTTAACTCAGTCCATTTACATCATTGACAGGCATTTTCAATTTATTTTAATGTATTAATGTGAGTCAGGAGGCTACATGATTTCTTCAGGGCTCAATGAAGAGCAGCATACAGACACCCTGTACTGGATTGATAGCTAACGAGAGTTACAAGCAGCTGGGATGATTAGGTTCAGAGGAGGTCCATGAAGACCCTAGAGTAAACAACACTATCTACTACAACACTATACTAGTCAAACTATCCCCAAGACAGTATAGGGTTGTCACGATACCAAATTTTTTGTTTTGATACTATACCAATATGAATTTAGATACTTTTCGATACTTTTCCTCAAAATCAGGGAAACACTCTCAGATGTCATTATTGTTCTTTATTTTAAAACACAACAATGAACAATGACAAGAATAAATAAATTAAATAAAATTAAATCAATGGCATTCAAAATGCTGGATAACTTTTTTTGCACTCAAAACAGTTGCTGTACAAGGTTTCTGAACCCAGCTTTCTCAACTGTATATATATTGGAACTTGGTCCACACAGATGAACTCTGAGACTGCCCTGTTGAGCCTTTTATCATCTTTGGACTAATTTGTGTACTTAATATGCTGCTCAACAAAAGCTGGGAGGTTAGGTTGCTTCTGAGTGGGGGGAGTCACTCTGTGAGCCAAATGCAACAGACTTCTGTAGTTAAAAATAATTCAATGGCTGGGGTAGAAAAAGTATGGTTGTATTATTATTATACATTTGTCATAGCAGAGGGCCTAATTAGTTTGAGATACCATAACCTAGAAAACATTTTGATGAGTGAGACTGATTATATATAGCCTATCATAATCTAGAACTAGGTTATGTCATATTGTAGGCTGTTTAACAAAAATAAAATAGATTTCCGTTGTCTTTATACAGTATGTATGAACCATTAAATGGGCAATTGTCAAATGTCTCTGCATAAATCACGTTTGTGACTAAGCTATAGAGATGCACATGTGCATCAATTCATTTCTGTTGTGGTTAGGCAACAGGGGATGCTGTGTTTACTAGCTTTCAGCACGGCAGTTTAGGCTATGTATAGCTTATTATTGGGCTTTTCAATTTATTTTCTATTCTTGCGAATAGCATTGTGGACATTTTCTAATGCTCGTATAAGGAACTGTATAGTCACGAGAGCTAGCATAGCTCATCCAACGAATGTTGGCATCAATGGCATGACTACAGTACTGATAGGAGCTACTGTAGCATTAACGTAACGTTAGTTATCATACCATACCATCGGCAATTGCAGTGAGGATCTTTATTAACGTTAGCTAGCTAGCACATTTTGCATAGAATAAACTCGGCTAACGTTAGCTTATAGGGCTAGCAAACTATAATTCTAGTTAAAGCTAGCTAGCTAACGTTAATCAATAAAGATCCTCACTACGATTGCTGATGGTTATGATTGATAACTAACGTTACGTTAATGCTAGCTCTCGTAACTACAGTTCCTTATACGAGCATTAGAAAATGTCTACAATGCTATTCGCAAGAATAGAAATCTCAATCTCTCTCCATCAGAGCTCTCTCTTCCGGTAAACTAGCGCAACGTCATCACTGACAGCAGCGCTGTGCTCCAATAGGAAGGCATTTGCATGCATAAATGAATAAATTAAAGGGGGAAAAAATACAGTTTTTTTCCAAACGCAGTATAGTATAATTTCGAACACTCTAGTACCGCGGTACTATACTAATACCGGTATACCGTGCAACCCTAAGACAGTAGCTGATTTAATATATTGAAATTCTTTATTTGGAATTACCCCTTGAGATTAACCATCTCGTTTTCAAGGGTGTCCACAGCTTACGAAATACATAAATTACATATCTGTAATAAACATAACAAAACAAAAAGAAACAAACAAAAACCAAACACAAAACAAGATAAAATTAATAATAAACAGGTTCAAACAACATCAAACAAGAGACAAATAAGACAAATAAGACAATAAGACAAACAAACAACAAAACATAGAGCACATATTCAAGTGATTGCTTCAAAGATCTGTTATACTATTATTGGTGGTAACATGAACAAGTAATCTCAAGGTGAGAGGACAGCGCAGTTTTAAACAGTTGGGAGGATGTTATAGATCGAATATGAACTGGAAGATTATTCCAGTCAGATGGACCTTTGAACATGAATGATTTTTTTGCCAACTGAGGTGGTTACATTTGTTGGAACTTTAAAAAATAGCTGTGCACAGTGTCTCAGTTGATGTCTAGAGGTGAAAGGGTCCATATACTGTTTGAGATATTGCGGATAATTGAAGTGAATACATTTTAAAATGAACTGTAACCAGTGCTGCTGTCATCTTACTGTGGGAGATGGCAAATTAAGGTTTTCATACATGGTGCAGTGGTGTGTCAAATATGGGCAGCCAAGAGCAAATCTGCATAGACGGTTGAATAATGTGTTTAGTGGAAGAAGATTGGTTTTAGATGCAGTTTGGTAATTAATGTACACAAACATCAAACACAATTGAATAGAAAAACACACTCACACACAGGGGTGTAGCTCCAGATTCTGGGCCCCATGAAAGAATGTATTTGTAGGCCCCCAGTGAATGCGCGCGAAAATTTGTTGGCCATTTTTTTATTGATGAAAACGCATAATATGGTTTTTACCTATACATTCGGATCACTAGTTCAGCACCTGCACTGTTGGTGGGTGAGCCTAGTAAAGGATGTCGCATTGCGTTCATCTTCAATGAATGGACCAATGCAATAGTCTACCAAAGCCCCCCCTCTCTCTCTATATATCTCACACACACACACACACACACACACACACACACACACACACACACACACACTTCAGAAACAAACATAGTATCAATGAGAGCATCAATAATACACCTGAGTGATGTCTAAAAAAAATAAAAAAATAAAGATTTGGGGCCCCCTTCCAGTGCTGGGCCCTTGGAATAATCCTAAACTACCCCCCCCCCCCAGCTACGCCCCTGCTCACACACACATATATATTATTTGTTTCATCTTTCTACTATTACCCTGCCCATACCTGGCTGTACCTCCCCTCCCCCATGCTGTTATGGTGGCCAAATGTCCCCAAGGGGATCAATAAAGGAATATCTCATCTTATTCCTGTAGAATTTTTTTTACTAGGGAAATGTTACTAATCTACTGTAGAAACAGTGGACCTCATGATCGATTACGGGAAAGTTACAAACTAATTTCTTCATAATTAGATTTACGAACTTCTCGGGCCGATTTTGGCATGATCGAACAGTTTCTTTTCCGAGATTTGTTCGTAGCTATGAACAGGATTTACGAACAGGCAGTCGTAAGTCAGACAGACTGGTATGTGCCTATTCTTAACAGCTTCATTTGGTAGAAATCATTGGTGACTGCGTTCACTTCAATTCTACAGACATCCTCAGATTGCTCAAGGGCACTTCAGTGGTTGGTGTTAAGGGTATGGGAGAGAGTTATTAAGTCACTTCCCCAGCCCAGACCTTTCCTGCCAGTTCGGGGGATCAAACCGGCGACCTTCCGGTCACAAACTTGCTTCTCTAACCTTTAGGCCACCGCTGCCCCTGACCACTGACCATAAAGGGTTTGGAATCCCCAACATAGTTTCACAAAATAGGGGCCCCAAACAACATTTAGTATAGGGCCCCCAAATAGCTAGACACGGCCCTGGTGCTACCTGTTGAATATTCCCCCCATAGGGGTCAGCACAACTCAAGGTGCAATGCTTAGCCTCTCCTTATAAAGAACTGGTGTACGAGAATGCACTTCCAGTTTAAGAATGACTACTTCATTCAGTGGAGAACATTTGCCTTTTACGAAGACAAGTTTCACACATCTGGAGGAGGATTCTTGTGAATGAAAGATAGTTAAGTACACGAGGTCCATTGACATGTCATCGCTTTGTATCGACTATTTGAATAAACCCAGCAGAAAATACCAAGGTTTCGAATAATTCCATCATCCATCTGTACATATGAAGGAGAAACTGTAAAAATCTGTAGATATTCTGGTTAACATATAGGCCCCAATCATTATTGGTGTGTAGATTAGTAGAAAATAGTTCCTACATGAAACTGCTCACAAAGTCTGGTTTATCCTGAGTGAGTCATGATTTCCAGAATGAGACATTGCTTTCGAGTTTTCCTAAACCGTGATGCCACAAACCAAGTGCCCTTCAGCTCCCTTGGATCGAGTGACGAGCTCTACAGACATCTTGAAAACTAAGCAAATCACAGCAAAACTATCTGGATGGATAGATACTCTGTAAGAAGAAACATTTGGGGTAAACCTCCCCTTTAAGGCATGTCGTTTGTGTGTGCTAGCAGGGTAGCGAGTTTGTAGTTGATCAGAAGGACTTATCCAAAAGAGCATCTGCTGTAATGGTGAAGAACACTGGATGTTGCACCACGTTCTAGTGAATTAATTATGAAACAGTATTTTACTGGACACATCAGGAACTCCCCCTCAAGGACCCCAGACCCCACTGGTCTAGTCCCGCTTTATGAGGCTCAAGTGTCCTGCCTAAAGTGCTGCACCAGAGCCCAGGAACAAATCTAGATGGTCAGCATAATTTCTACTAAATGATCCAGATACATAAATGAGGTACCACACCAATGAGTACCATTACAAAAATATTTTATTTTCAAATACAGTCGATACAAGATTGTAGAGTGGAGACTTCTTCAAAGTTGAAGTTTCTGAAAAAGAGTAAAACTGGGTTTTAAATACTGCCATTTTAGAGCTAGACTTATTAGAAGTGATTCAGGTAAAACTACAGACAGATCAGAAGTGATGTTTAAGGGAAAAAATAAATTTACATTTTATTTTTCTATTAATCCATCCTGGATTAATAGGGCCAGCCTGGTTCCAACGCTCCTCATTCAGACCTGTGGAGTCAGAAGGAATAGTCAGACCCAGTTTCTCCTCGACAGTACGTCATAATGAAAGATTAGATTCAGTGTTTGACAGGAATCCCGTCTGCCCCACATTGAACATTTGACAAACTACACATTTAGAGCCAATATACAAACATTACAGGAACAGCCAACTATGGTTCCTAGGGTTGCTGCTGTAACTAATCACCTGGAGCTGCTGGTTGGTCTGGTAGCAGTGCTGCAGGCTGCTTGTAGCTTGGCTGCTTCTGGTAGCTTAGCCGTTGTGCAGGTTGCTGCTGTTGGTAACTAGGCTGCTGCTTGTAGCTCGGCTGCTGTGCAGGTTGTTGCTGTTGGTAGCTAGGCTGCTTGTGAGAGCTAAGCTGCTGTGCAGGTTGCTGCTGTTGGTAGCTAGGCTGCTTGTGAGAGCTAAGCTGCTGTGCAGGTTGCTGCTGTTGGTAGCTAGGCTGCTGTGCAGGTTGCTGCCGTTGGTAGCTAGGCTGCTTGTTGTAGCTAGGCTGTGCAGGTTGCTGCTGTTGGTAGCTAGGCTGCTGTGCAGGTTGCTGCCGTTGGTAGCTAGGCTGCTGTGCAGGTTGCTGCTGTTGGGAGCTAGGTTGCTTGTTGTAGCTAGGCCGCTGTGCAGGTTGTTGCCGTTGGTTGCTAGGCTGCTTTTGAGAGCTAAGCTGCTGTGCAGGTTGCTGCTGTTGGTAGCTAGGCTGCTTGTGGGAGCTAAGCTGCTGTGCAGGTTGCTGCTGTTGGTAGCTAGGCTGTGAAGGTTGCTGCTGTTGGGAGCTAGGCTGCTTGTTGTAGCTAGGCTGCTGTGCAGGTTGTTGCCGTTGGTAGCTAGGCTGCTTGTTGTAGCTAGGCTGCTTGTGGGAGCTAAGTTGCTGCGCAGGTTGCTGCTGGTGGGAGCTAGGCTGCTTGTTGTAGCTAGGCTGCTGTGCAGGTTGTTGCTGTTGGTTGCTAGGCTGCTTTTGGGAGCTAAGCTGCCGTGCAGGTTGCTGCTGTTGGGAGCTAAACTGCTGTGCAGGTTGCTGCTGTTGAGAGCTAGGCTGCTCTGCAGGTTGCTGCTGTTGGTCGCTAAGCTGCTTGTTGTAGCTAGGCTGTGCAGGTTGCTGCCGTTGGTAGCTAGGCTGCTTGTGGGAGCTAAGTTGCTGTGCAGGTTGCTGCTGTTGGGAGCTAGGCTGCCGTTGGTAGCTAGGCTGTGCAGGTTGCTGCTGTTGGGAGCTAGGCTGCTTGTGGTAGCTAAGCTGCTGTGCAGGTTGCTGCTGTTGGGAGCTAGGCTGCTGTTGGTAGCTAGGCTGTGCAGGTTGCTGCTGTTGGGAGCTAGGATGTGCAGGTTGCTGCTGTTGGGAGCTAGGCTGCTTGTTGTAGCTAGGCTGCTGTGCAGGTTGCTGCTGTTGGGAGCTAGGATGTGCAGGTTGCTGCTGTTGGGAGCTAGGCTGCTTGTTGTAGCTAGGCTGCTGTGCAGGTTGTTGCTGTTGGTAGCTAGGCTGCTTATGGGAGCTAGGCTGCTGTACAGGTTGTTTCTGGTGGGAGCTAAGCTGCTGTGCAGATAGCTGCTGTTGGGAGCTAGGCAGCCTGTTGTAGCTAGGCTGCTGTGCAGGTTGCTGCTGTTGGGAGCTAGGCTGCTGTTGGTAGCTAGGCTGTGCAGGTTGCTGCTGTTGGGAGCTAGGCTGCTTGTTGTAGCTAGGCTGCTGTGCAGTCTGCTGCTGTTGGTAGCTAGGCTGTGCAGGTTGCTGCTGTTGGGAGCTAGGCTGCTGTTGGTAGCTAGGATGTGCAGGTTGCTGCTGTTGGGAGCTAGGCTGCTTGTTGTAGCTAGGCTGCTGTGCAGGTTGTTGCCGTTGGTAGCTAGGCTGCTTGTTGTAGCTAGGCTGCTGTGCAGGTTGTTGCTGTTGGTAGCTAGGCTGCTTTTGGGAGCTAGGCTGCTGTGCAGGTTGCTGCTGTTGGGAGCTAGGCTGCTTGTTGTAGCTAGGCTGCTGCCGTTGGTAGCTAGGCTGCTTGTGGGAGCTAGGCTGTGCAGATTGCTGCTGTTGGTCGCTAGGCTGCTTGTGGTCGCTAAGCTGCTGTGCAGGTTGCTGCTGTTGGGAGCTAGGTTGCTGTTGGTAGCTAGGCTGTGCAGGTTGCTGCTGTTAGGAGCTAGGCTGCTTGTTGTAGCTAGGCTGCTGTGCAGGTTGCTGCTGTTGGGAGCTAGGCTGCTGTTGGGAGCTAGGCTGTGCAGGTTGCTGCTGTTGGGAGCTAGGCTGCTTGTTGTAGCTAGGCTGCTGTGCAGGTTGCTGCCGTTGAGAGCTAGGCTGCCGTTGGTAGCTAGGCTGCTTGTGGGAGCTAGGCTGTGCAGGTTGCTGCTGTTGGTCGCTAGGCTGCTTGTGGTAGCTAAGCTGCTGTGCAGGTTGCTGCTGTTGGGAGCTAGGCTGCTGTTGGTAGCTAGGCTGTGCAGGTTGCTGCTGTTGGGAGCTAGGCTGCTTGTTGTAGTTAGGCTGCTGTGCAGGTTGCTGCTGTTGGGAGCTAGGCTGCTTGTTGTATCTAGGTTTCTGCTGTCGAGAGCTAGGCTGCTTTTGGTAGCTAAGCTGTTGTGCAGGTTGCTGCTGTTGGTCGCTAGGCTGCTTGTGGTAGCTAAGCTGCTGTGCAGGTTGCTGCTGTTGGGAGCTAGGCTGCTGTTGGTAGCTAGGCTGTGCAGGTTGCTGCCGTTGGTCGCTAGGCTGCTTGTGGTAGCTAAGCTGCTGTGCAGGTTGCTGCTGTTGGGAGCTAGGCTGCTTGTTGTAGCTAGGCTGCTGTGCAGGTTGCTGCTGTTGGGAGCTAGGATGTGCAGGTTGCTGCTGTTGGGAGCTAGGCTGCTGTGCAGGTTGTTGTCGTTGGTAGCTAGGCTGCTTGTTGTAGCTAGCCTGCTGTGCAGGTTGTTGCTGTTGGTAGCTAGGCTGCTTTTGGGAGCTAGGCTGCTGTACAGGTTGTTGCTGGTGGGAGCTAAGCTGTTGTGCAGATTGCTGCTGTTGAGAGCTAGGCTGCTGTTGGTAGCTAGGCTGCTGTTGGTAGCTAGGCTGTGCAGGTTGCTGCTGTTGGTCGCTAGGCTGCTTGTGGGAGATAAGCTGCTTGTTGTAGCTAGGCTGTGCAGGTTGCTGCTGTTGGTCGCTCGGCTGCTTCTGGTAGCTAAGCTGCTGTGCAGGTTGCTGCTGTTGGGAGCTAGGCTGCTTGTTGTAGCTAGGCTGCTGTGCAGGTTGCTGCTGTTGGGAGCTAGGCTGCTGTTGGGAGCTAGGCTGTGCAGGTTGCTGCTGTTGGTAGCTAGGCTGCTTGTTGTAGCTAGGTTTCTGCTGTCGAGAGCTAGGCTGCTTTTGGTAGCTAAGCTGCTGTGCAGGTTGCCGCTGTTGGGAGCTAGGCTGCTTGTTGTAGCTAGGCTGTGCAGGTTGCTGCTGTTGGGAGCTAGGCTGCTTTCTGTAGCTAAGGTGCTGTGCAGGTTGCTGCTTTTGGGAGCTAGGCTGCTTGTTGTAGCTAGGCTGTGCAGGTTGCTGACGTTGGGAGCTAGGCTGTGCAGGTTGACGCTGTTGGGAGCTAGGCTGCTTGTTGTAGCTAGGCTGTGCAGGTTGCTGCTGTTGGGAGCCAACCTGTTGGGAGCTATGCTGCTGCGCAGGTTGCTGCCGTTGGTAGCTATGTTGTGTTTTATAGCTAGACTGCTTGCGGGAGCTAAGCTGCTGTGCAGGTTGATGCTGTTGGGAGCTAGGCTGCTTGTTGTAGCTAGGTTGTGCAGGTTGCTGCCGTTGGTAGCTAGGTTGTGTTTTATAGCTAGGCTGCTTTCTGTAGCTAAGCTGCTGTGCAGGTTGCTGCTTTTGGGAGCTAGGCTGTGCAGGTTGCTGCTGTTGGGAGCTAGGCTGCTGTGCAGGTTGCTGCTTTTGGTAGCTAGGCTGCTTGTTGTAGCTAGGCTGCTGGTCACTAGGCTGCTGTTGGGAGCTAGGCTGCTGCTGGTATCCATGTCGAGGCCTCTGGTAACTAGGTGGACTGTTGCTACTTTCTTGACTAGCAAATGAACCCGACTGGGAAGAATATCCAGTGCTAGTTAGAGTGTCACTGTAGTCATGTGAGCCAAGACCAGAACTAACAAGCGATTTACTGGGATCATAACTGTTGAGGGAACCTGAGCTTGGACCATAACTACCAACAAGCGATTCATCACGAACATTAGAAGAAGGGAAGGAGGAGGTTGGGAATGCCGAAATATCGGATGTGTTGTGGTGGTAGTGTTGACGATTGGAGTTTGGGCGACGATGGTTGTAAGATTTGCGACTTGTGTTCACATGTTGACGAGTTGATGGTATGGGATTTGCCGTATCAGAGCCCTGTTTCCCCCAAGGGTTTGAGGTCGGGAGCTAGAAGTAGGAGTAGGAGTAGGAGTGAACGAAGCATGTCGCCGTTTCCGGGCACTAGTTCCCCCCGGGGTTCGACGTCGGGAGCCAGGGGCGGTGGAGCAAGTGGTGGCCGTGATGAAGGAGAGGGTGTGGATAGGGATATGGAGTGTAGAGTAGGTGAGGAAAACGGGGGAGAGGGGTGGGGAAAAAGAGCAGGGAAAGTGGGGGGAAGGGGAGTAAGAGGAAGAAAGAGGGGGGAGATAGCTTGAGTGGGTCAGAGGATGAGGGTAGAGAGAAAGAGTTTGTAGGTTTGAATGTAGTGGTGCGATTCGAGGGAGTAGACGGAGTTAGGAACATAGAGCCGAGTCAGCTGTCAAACCTCATTAGAGCACAGTTAGGAGAGGTAAGGTACGGAAAGGTGTTAGATGATGGGAACTTATTTATAGGGTGTGTAAGTGTAGTGCAGGTAGAGAAGGCTAGGGAAATGAAGAGCATTGGCAAAGTGAAGGTCTGTGGAGTAGGGATAGTAGGGGAGAAAAGGGATGGTGGGTGCAAGGGGGTGATTAGTGGAATTCCAATTAAAGTTAGTATGGAGCAGCTGTTAGAAGAGTTGAGGAGTGACAAACGTAATGGGAAAGTTAAGAGTGTAGTTAGGATGAAGAGAGGTGTAGAGAAGGAGGAGACAGGGACGATAGTTATTCAGTTTGAGGGTGAGGTTAGTCAGAGAGTATTTTTAGGGTTTTTGGCATATAGGGTTAGGGAGTTTGTGCCAAAACCGTTGAGATGTTACAGGTGCCAGGAGTTTGGTCATATAGCTAGGTCATGTAGGAAGGGACAGAGATGTGGTAGATGTAGTGGGGAGCATGAGTATGGGGAGTGTGACATGGGAGTGGAGCCGAGGTGTTGTAGTTGTGGTGGGAAGCATAGTGTAGCGTATTGGGGTTGTGAGGCGATGAAGCGAGAGGTAGTGGTCCAGCAGGTGAGAAGGGATGATAGGATTTCGTATGCAGAGGCAGTTAGGAAGGTAGGTCAGGGAAAGCAAGGTAAGGAAGGAGAAGGGCATTTGGCAGTAAGGGTAGTGCAGGAGGATCAGGGGAAGCAAGGTGAGGATCAGGGGTTTAGAAAAGGGCATTTGTCAGTAGAGGAAGTACAGGAGGAGAAAGAGAGGGTGTGGGGGGAGAAGTTGGAGATAGTGGCATTTGTGACAAGAGTAGTGAATACAATAGTGATGGTTAGCAGTAGGACAGAGAGGTTAAAGTTAGTAGTTGAAGCAGCAGTACTAGACATGGGTATGAAGGGGTTGACAATGGGGCAAGTAACACAGGAGTTAGGGAAGTTAGGGAAGAAGGTGGTTGTGAGTGATCAAGTAAGAGAGTTAGGGAAGGTGGTGGTGAGTGTAGAAAAAGCCAGAGTCAGCCCACAGGAGGCAATGAATGACTCGTAGATTAGGATTGGATAGGGTGGTGATGTTAGGGAAGGGGTTTTGTTTTGGGTATTATGGGGTTTAATGGATCGTACAGTATGTGGCGGTATGCGCCTTCAGTGGTCGCGATCTGCCATTAACTCATGGAAGAAGAAGAAGAAGAAGATCACGAACATTAGAGCTACTGTAGGCAGGCTGGTAGCTCAATTCTGGCCCTGTAGCATCTCCAAGAATTTTAGCCTTGGTTACAGATGCAGACCTGTAAGCTGTTGATAGAAACAATATCACATCAAGTTAATTCACAAGCCTGACAATCAGGTAGTTCTTGAATGTGTAATAATCAGGTTGTTCTTGAAAGGGGTTAACTCACCGCTTGCATGATGTCTTCCAGTCAGCGAAGACAACAGCACCACTCTAAACAAAAAGAAGTTTATTTAGATTAAACATAACTTATATCAGAATCACAACATTCCAACACAATGGATCAAAACTTTACCTTAGAACAAGTCCTACAGCTTTAGCCATAGTATGCATCTATTCCAAAAGCTACAGAAATCCTGGCCCCTTTGTCCACTTTCAGCAAACCCACACTGAGCTGTCTTATCTCACAGGTTCAGGTGCTGTGCAGATTTGACAGCCAATCATCTTTCTCTTTGTCTAATTAGTTGATTGGAAACAGGTGGATGTCGTGGTAAAGGTGTATGTGTTAATTGACTCTGGTGTTGGATTGATATCAATTGTTTTTTAACTCAGTCCATTTACATCATTGACAGGCATTTTCAATTTATTTTAATGTATTAATGTGAGTCAGGAGGCTACATGATTTCTTCAGGGCTCAATGAAGAGCAGCATACAGACACCCTGTACTGGATTGATAGCTAACGAGAGTTACAAGCAGCTGGGATGATTAGGTTCAGAGGAGGTCCATGAAGACCCTAGAGTAAACAACACTATCTACTACAACACTATACTAGTCAAACTATCCCCAAGACAGTATAGGGTTGTCACGATACCAAATTTTTTGTTTTGATACTATACCAATATGAATTTAGATACTTTTCGATACTTTTCCTCAAAATCAGGGAAACACTCTCAGATGTCATTATTGTTCTTTATTTTAAAACACAACAATGAACAATGACAAGAATAAATAAATTAAATAAAATTAAATCAATGGCATTCAAAATGCTGGATAACTTTTTTTGCACTCAAAACAGTTGCTGTACAAGGTTTCTGAACCCAGCTTTCTCAACTGTATATATATTGGAACTTGGTCCACACAGATGAACTCTGAGACTGCCCTGTTGAGCCTTTTATCATCTTTGGACTAATTTGTGTACTTAATATGCTGCTCAACAAAAGCTGGGAGGTTAGGTTGCTTCTGAGTGGGGGGAGTCACTCTGTGAGCCAAATGCAACAGACTTCTGTAGTTAAAAATAATTCAATGGCTGGGGTAGAAAAAGTATGGTTGTATTATTATTATACATTTGTCATAGCAGAGGGCCTAATTAGTTTGAGATACCATAACCTAGAAAACATTTTGATGAGTGAGACTGATTATATATAGCCTATCATAATCTAGAACTAGGTTATGTCATATTGTAGGCTGTTTAACAAAAATAAAATAGATTTCCGTTGTCTTTATACAGTATGTATGAACCATTAAATGGGCAATTGTCAAATGTCTCTGCATAAATCACGTTTGTGACTAAGCTATAGAGATGCACATGTGCATCAATTCATTTCTGTTGTGGTTAGGCAACAGGGGATGCTGTGTTTACTAGCTTTCAGCACGGCAGTTTAGGCTATGTATAGCTTATTATTGGGCTTTTCAATTTATTTTCTATTCTTGCGAATAGCATTGTGGACATTTTCTAATGCTCGTATAAGGAACTGTATAGTCACGAGAGCTAGCATAGCTCATCCAACGAATGTTGGCATCAATGGCATGACTACAGTACTGATAGGAGCTACTGTAGCATTAACGTAACGTTAGTTATCATACCATACCATCTAGCACATTTTGCATAGAATAAACTCGGCTAACGTTAGCTTATAGGGCTAGCAAACTATAATTCTAGTTAAAGCTAGCTAGCTAACGTTAATCAATAAAGATCCTCACTACGATTGCTGATGGTTATGATTGATAACTAACGTTACGTTAATGCTAGCTCTCGTAACTACAGTTCCTTATACGAGCATTAGAAAATGTCTACAATGCTATTCGCAAGAATAGAAATCTCAATCTCTCTCCATCAGAGCTCTCTCTTCCGGTAAACTAGCGCAACGTCATCACTGACAGCAGCGCTGTGCTCCAATAGGAAGGCATTTGCATGCATAAATGAATAAATTAAAGGGGGAAAAAATACAGTTTTTTTCCAAACGCAGTATAGTATAATTTCGAACACTCTAGTACCGCGGTACTATACTAATACCGGTATACCGTGCAACCCTAAGACAGTAGCTGATTTAATATATTGAAATTCTTTATTTGGAATTACCCCTTGAGATTAACCATCTCGTTTTCAAGGGTGTCCACAGCTTACGAAATACATAAATTACATATCTGTAATAAACATAACAAAACAAAAAGAAACAAACAAAAACCAAACACAAAACAAGATAAAATTAATAATAAACAGGTTCAAACAACATCAAACAAGAGACAAATAAGACAAATAAGACAATAAGACAAACAAACAACAAAACATAGAGCACATATTCAAGTGATTGCTTCAAAGATCTGTTATACTATTATTGGTGGTAACATGAACAAGTAATCTCAAGGTGAGAGGACAGCGCAGTTTTAAACAGTTGGGAGGATGTTATAGATCGAATATGAACTGGAAGATTATTCCAGTCAGATGGACCTTTGAACATGAATGATTTTTTTGCCAACTGAGGTGGTTACATTTGTTGGAACTTTAAAAAATAGCTGTGCACAGTGTCTCAGTTGATGTCTAGAGGTGAAAGGGTCCATATACTGTTTGAGATATTGCGGATAATTGAAGTGAATACATTTTAAAATGAACTGTAACCAGTGCTGCTGTCATCTTACTGTGGGAGATGGCAAATTAAGGTTTTCATACATGGTGCAGTGGTGTGTCAAATATGGGCAGCCAAGAGCAAATCTGCATAGACGGTTGAATAATGTGTTTAGTGGAAGAAGATTGGTTTTAGATGCAGTTTGGTAATTAATGTACACAAACATCAAACACAATTGAATAGAAAAACACACTCACACACAGGGGTGTAGCTCCAGATTCTGGGCCCCATGAAAGAATGTATTTGTAGGCCCCCAGTGAATGCGCGCGAAAATTTGTTGGCCATTTTTTTATTGATGAAAACGCATAATATGGTTTTTACCTATACATTCGGATCACTAGTTCAGCACCTGCACTGTTGGTGGGTGAGCCTAGTAAAGGATGTCGCATTGCGTTCATCTTCAATGAATGGACCAATGCAATAGTCTACCAAAGCCCCCCCTCTCTCTCTATATATCTCACACACACACACACACACACACACACACACACACACACACACTTCAGAAACAAACATAGTATCAATGAGAGCATCAATAATACACCTGAGTGATGTCTTAAAAAAAAATAAAAAAAAAAAAAATGTGGGGCCCCCTTCCAGTGCTGGGCCCTTGGAATAATCCTAAACTACCCCCCCCCCCCAACTACGCCCCTGCTCACACACACATATATATTATTTGTTTCATCTTTCTACTATTACCCTGCCCATACCTGGCTGTACCTCCCCTCCCCCATGCTGTTATGGTGGCCAAATGTCCCCAAGGGGATCAATAAAGGAATATCTCATCTTATTCCTGTAGAATTTTTTTTACTAGGGAAATGTTACTAATCTACTGTAGAAACAGTGGACCTCATGATCGATTACGGGAAAGTTACAAACTAATTTCTTCATAATTAGATTTTTACGAACTTCTCGGGCCGATTTTGGCATGATCGAACAGTTTCTTTTCCGAGATTTGTTCGTAGCTATGAACAGGATTTACGAACAGGCAGTCGTAAGTCAGACAGACTGGTATGTGCCTATTCTTAACAGCTTCATTTGGTAGAAATCATTGGTGACTGCGTTCACTTCAATTCTACAGACATCCTCAGATTGCTCAAGGGCACTTCAGTGGTTGGTGTTAAGGGTATGGGAGAGAGTTATTAAGTCACTTCCCCAGCCCAGACCTTTCCTGCCAGTTCGGGGGATCAAACCGGCGACCTTCCGGTCACAAACTTGCTTCTCTAACCTTTAGGCCACCGCTGCCCCTGACCACTGACCATAAAGGGTTTGGAATCCCCAACATAGTTTCACAAAATAGGGGCCCCAAACAACATTTAGTATAGGGCCCCCAAATAGCTAGACACGGCCCTGGTGCTACCTGTTGAATATTCCCCCCATAGGGGTCAGCACAACTCAAGGTGCAATGCTTAGCCTCTCCTTATAAAGAACTGGTGTACGAGAATGCACTTCCAGTTTAAGAATGACTACTTCATTCAGTGGAGAACATTTGCCTTTTACGAAGACAAGTTTCACACATCTGGAGGAGGATTCTTGTGAATGAAAGATAGTTAAGTACACGAGGTCCATTGACATGTCATCGCTTTGTATCGACTATTTGAATAAACCCAGCAGAAAATACCAAGGTTTCGAATAATTCCATCATCCATCTGTACATATGAAGGAGAAACTGTAAAAATCTGTAGATATTCTGGTTAACATATAGGCCCCAATCATTATTGGTGTGTAGATTAGTAGAAAATAGTTCCTACATGAAACTGCTCACAAAGTCTGGTTTATCCTGAGTGAGTCATGATTTCCAGAATGAGACATTGCTTTCGAGTTTTCCTAAACCGTGATGCCACAAACCAAGTGCCCTTCAGCTCCCTTGGATCGAGTGACGAGCTCTACAGACATCTTGAAAACTAAGCAAATCACAGCAAAACTATCTGGATGGATAGATACTCTGTAAGAAGAAACATTTGGGGTAAACCTCCCCTTTAAGGCATGTCGTTTGTGTGTGCTAGCAGGGTAGCGAGTTTGTAGTTGATCAGAAGGACTTATCCAAAAGAGCATCTGCTGTAATGGTGAAGAACACTGGATGTTGCACCACGTTCTAGTGAATTAATTATGAAACAGTATTTTACTGGACACATCAGGAACTCCCCCTCAAGGACCCCAGACCCCACTGGTCTAGTCCCGCTTTATGAGGCTCAAGTGTCCTGCCTAAAGTGCTGCACCAGAGCCCAGGAACAAATCTAGATGGTCAGCATAATTTCTACTAAATGATCCAGATACATAAATGAGGTACCACACCAATGAGTACCATTACAAAAATATTTTATTTTCAAATACAGTCGATACAAGATTGTAGAGTGGAGACTTCTTCAAAGTTGAAGTTTCTGAAAAAGAGTAAAACTGGGTTTTAAATACTGCCATTTTAGAGCTAGACTTATTAGAAGTGATTCAGGTAAAACTACAGACAGATCAGAAGTGATGTTTAAGGGAAAAAATAAATTTACATTTTATTTTTCTATTAATCCATCCTGGATTAATAGGGCCAGCCTGGTTCCAACGCTCCTCATTCAGACCTGTGGAGTCAGAAGGAATAGTCAGACCCAGTTTCTCCTCGACAGTACGTCATAATGAAAGATTAGATTCAGTGTTTGACAGGAATCCCGTCTGCCCCACATTGAACATTTGACAAACTACACATTTAGAGCCAATATACAAACATTACAGGAACAGCCAACTATGGTTCCTAGGGTTGCTGCTGTAACTAATCACCTGGAGCTGCTGGTTGGTCTGGTAGCAGTGCTGCAGGCTGCTTGTAGCTTGGCTGCTTCTGGTAGCTTAGCCGTTGTGCAGGTTGCTGCTGTTGGTAACTAGGCTGCTGCTTGTAGCTCGGCTGCTGTGCAGGTTGTTGCTGTTGGTAGCTAGGCTGCTTGTGAGAGCTAAGCTGCTGTGCAGGTTGCTGCTGTTGGTAGCTAGGCTGCTTGTGAGAGCTAAGCTGCTGTGCAGGTTGCTGCTGTTGGTAGCTAGGCTGCTGTGCAGGTTGCTGCCGTTGGTAGCTAGGCTGCTTGTTGTAGCTAGGCTGTGCAGGTTGCTGCTGTTGGTAGCTAGGCTGCTGTGCAGGTTGCTGCCGTTGGTAGCTAGGCTGCTGTGCAGGTTGCTGCTGTTGGGAGCTAGGTTGCTTGTTGTAGCTAGGCCGCTGTGCAGGTTGTTGCCGTTGGTTGCTAGGCTGCTTTTGAGAGCTAAGCTGCTGTGCAGGTTGCTGCTGTTGGTAGCTAGGCTGCTTGTGGGAGCTAAGCTGCTGTGCAGGTTGCTGCTGTTGGTAGCTAGGCTGTGAAGGTTGCTGCTGTTGGGAGCTAGGCTGCTTGTTGTAGCTAGGCTGCTGTGCAGGTTGTTGCCGTTGGTAGCTAGGCTGCTTGTTGTAGCTAGGCTGCTTGTGGGAGCTAAGTTGCTGCGCAGGTTGCTGCTGGTGGGAGCTAGGCTGCTTGTTGTAGCTAGGCTGCTGTGCAGGTTGTTGCTGTTGGTTGCTAGGCTGCTTTTGGGAGCTAAGCTGCCGTGCAGGTTGCTGCTGTTGGGAGCTAAACTGCTGTGCAGGTTGCTGCTGTTGAGAGCTAGGCTGCTCTGCAGGTTGCTGCTGTTGGTCGCTAAGCTGCTTGTTGTAGCTAGGCTGTGCAGGTTGCTGCCGTTGGTAGCTAGGCTGCTTGTGGGAGCTAAGTTGCTGTGCAGGTTGCTGCTGTTGGGAGCTAGGCTGTTGTTGCTGTTGGTAGCTAGGCTGCTTGTTGTAGCTAAGCTGCTGTGCAGGTTGCTGCTGTTGGGAGCTAGGCTGCCGTTGGTAGCTAGGCTGTGCAGGTTGCTGCTGTTGGGAGCTAGGCTGCTTGTGGTAGCTAAGCTGCTGTGCAGGTTGCTGCTGTTGGGAGCTAGGCTGCTGTTGGTAGCTAGGCTGTGCAGGTTGCTGCTGTTGGGAGCTAGGATGTGCAGGTTGCTGCTGTTGGGAGCTAGGCTGCTTGTTGTAGCTAGGCTGCTGTGCAGGTTGCTGCTGTTGGGAGCTAGGATGTGCAGGTTGCTGCTGTTGGGAGCTAGGCTGCTTGTTGTAGCTAGGCTGCTGTGCAGGTTGTTGCTGTTGGTAGCTAGGCTGCTTATGGGAGCTAGGCTGCTGTACAGGTTGTTTCTGGTGGGAGCTAAGCTGCTGTGCAGATAGCTGCTGTTGGGAGCTAGGCAGCCTGTTGTAGCTAGGCTGCTGTGCAGGTTGCTGCTGTTGGGAGCTAGGCTGCTGTTGGTAGCTAGGCTGTGCAGGTTGCTGCTGTTGGGAGCTAGGCTGCTTGTTGTAGCTAGGCTGCTGTGCAGTCTGCTGCTGTTGGTAGCTAGGCTGTGCAGGTTGCTGCTGTTGGGAGCTAGGCTGCTGTTGGTAGCTAGGATGTGCAGGTTGCTGCTGTTGGGAGCTAGGCTGCTTGTTGTAGCTAGGCTGCTGTGCAGGTTGTTGCCGTTGGTAGCTAGGCTGCTTGTTGTAGCTAGGCTGCTGTGCAGGTTGTTGCTGTTGGTAGCTAGGCTGCTTTTGGGAGCTAGGCTGCTGTGCAGGTTGCTGCTGTTGGGAGCTAGGCTGCTTGTTGTAGCTAGGCTGCTGCCGTTGGTAGCTAGGCTGCTTGTGGGAGCTAGGCTGTGCAGATTGCTGCTGTTGGTCGCTAGGCTGCTTGTGGTCGCTAAGCTGCTGTGCAGGTTGCTGCTGTTGGGAGCTAGGTTGCCGTTGGTAGCTAGGCTGTGCAGGTTGCTGCTGTTGGGAGCTAGGCTGCTTGTTGTAGCTAGGCTGCTGTGCAGGTTGCTGCTGTTGGGAGCTAGGCTGCTGTTGGGAGCTAGGCTGTGCAGGTTGCTGCTGTTGGGAGCTAGGCTGCTTGTTGTAGCTAGGCTGCTGTGCAGGTTGCTGCCGTTGAGAGCTAGGCTGCCGTTGGTAGCTAGGCTGCTTGTGGGAGCTAGGCTGTGCAGGTTGCTGCTGTTGGTCGCTAGGCTGCTTGTGGTAGCTAAGCTGCTGTGCAGGTTGCTGCTGTTGGGAGCTAGGCTGCTGTTGGTAGCTAGGCTGTGCAGGTTGCTGCTGTTGGGAGCTAGGCTGCTTGTTGTAGCTAGGCTGCTGTGCAGGTTGCTGCTGTTGGGAGCTAGGCTGCTTGTTGTATCTAGGTTTCTGCTGTCGAGAGCTAGGCTGCTTTTGGTAGCTAAGCTGTTGTGCAGGTTGCTGCTGTTGGTCGCTAGGCTGCTTGTGGTAGCTAAGCTGCTGTGCAGGTTGCTGCTGTTGGGAGCTAGGCTGCTGTTGGTAGCTAGGCTGTGCAGGTTGCTGCCGTTGGTCGCTAGGCTGCTTGTGGTAGCTAAGCTGCTGTGCAGGTTGCTGCTGTTGGGAGCTAGGCTGCTGTTGGTAGCTAGGCTGTGCAGGTTGCTGCTGTTGGGAGCTAGGCTGCTTGTTGTAGCTAGGCTGCTGTGCAGGTTGCTGCTGTTGGGAGCTAGGATGTGCAGGTTGCTGCTGTTGGGAGCTAGGCTGCTGTGCAGGTTGTTGTCGTTGGTAGCTAGGCTGCTTGTTGTAGCTAGCCTGCTGTGCAGGTTGTTGCTGTTGGTAGCTAGGCTGCTTTTGGGAGCTAGGCTGCTGTACAGGTTGTTGCTGGTGGGAGCTAAGCTGTTGTGCAGATTGCTGGTGTTGGGAGCTAGGCTGCTTGTTGTAGCTAGGCTGCTGCTGTTGAGAGCTAGGCTGCTGTTGGTAGCTAGGCTGCTGTTGGTAGCTAGGCTGTGCAGGTTGCTGCTGTTGGTCGCTAGGCTGCTTGTGGGAGCTAAGCTGCTTGTTGTAGCTAGGCTGTGCAGGTTGCTGCTGTTGGTCGCTCGGCTGCTTCTGGTAGCTAAGCTGCTGTGCAGGTTGCTGCTGTTGGGAGCTAGGCTGCTTGTTGTAGCTAGGCTGCTGTGCAGGTTGCTGCTGTTGGGAGCTAGGCTGCTGTTGGGAGCTAGGCTGTGCAGGTTGCTGCTGTTGGTAGCTAGGCTGCTTGTTGTAGCTAGGTTTCTGCTGTCGAGAGCTAGGCTGCTTTTGGTAGCTAAGCTGCTGTGCAGGTTGCCGCTGTTGGGAGCTAGGCTGCTTGTTGTAGCTAGGCTGTGCAGGTTGCTGCTGTTGGGAGCTAGGCTGCTTTCTGTAGCTAAGGTGCTGTGCAGGTTGCTGCTTTTGGGAGCTAGGCTGCTTGTTGTAGCTAGGCTGTGCAGGTTGCTGACGTTGGGAGCTAGGCTGTGCAGGTTGACGCTGTTGGGAGCTAGGCTGCTTGTTGTAGCTAGGCTGTGCAGGTTGCTGCTGTTGGGAGCCAACCTGTTGGGAGCTATGCTGCTGCGCAGGTTGCTGCCGTTGGTAGCTATGTTGTGTTTTATAGCTAGACTGCTTGCGGGAGCTAAGCTGCTGTGCAGGTTGATGCTGTTGGGAGCTAGGCTGCTTGTTGTAGCTAGGTTGTGCAGGTTGCTGCCGTTGGTAGCTAGGTTGTGTTTTATAGCTAGGCTGCTTTCTGTAGCTAAGCTGCTGTGCAGGTTGCTGCTTTTGGGAGCTAGGCTGTGCAGGTTGCTGCTGTTGGGAGCTAGGCTGCTGTGCAGGTTGCTGCTTTTGGTAGCTAGGCTGCTTGTTGTAGCTAGGCTGCTGGTCACTAGGCTGCTGTTGGGAGCTAGGCTGCTGCTGGTATCCATGTCGAGGCCTCTGGTAACTAGGTGGACTGTTGCTACTTTCTTGACTAGCAAATGAACCCGACTGGGAAGAATATCCAGTGCTAGTTAGAGTGTCACTGTAGTCATGTGAGCCAAGACCAGAACTAACAAGCGATTTACTGGGATCATAACTGTTGAGGGAACCTGAGCTTGGACCATAACTACCAACAAGCGATTCATCACGAACATTAGAGCTACTGTAGGCAGGCTGGTAGCTCAATTCTGGCCCTGTAGCATCTCCAAGAATTTTAGCCTTGGTTACAGATGCAGACCTGTAAGCTGTTGATAGAAACAATATCACATCAAGTTAATTCACAAGCCTGACAATCAGGTAGTTCTTGAAAGGGGTTAACTCACCGCTTGCATGATGTCTTCCAGTCAGCGAAGACAACAGCACCACTCTAAACAAAAAGAAGTTTATTTAGATTAAACATAACTTATATCAGAATCACAACATTCCAACACAATGGATCAAAACTTTACCTTAGAACAAGTCCTACAGCTTTAGCCATAGTATGCATCTATTCCAAAAGCTACAGAAATCCTGGCCCCTTTGTCAACTTTCAGCAAACCCACACTGAGCTGTCTTATCTCACAGGTTCAGGTGCTGTGCAGATTTGACAGCCAATCATCTTTCTCTTTGTCTAATTAGTTGATTGGAAACAGGTGGATGTCGTGGTAAAGGTGTATGTGTTAATTGACTCTGGTGTTGGATTGATATCAATTGTTTTTTAACTCAGTCCATTTACATCATTGACAGGCATTTTCAATTTATTTTAATGTATTAATGTGAGTCAGGAGGCTACATGATTTCTTCAGGGCTCAATGAAGAGCAGCATACAGACACCCTGTACTGGATTGATAGCTAACGAGAGTTACAAGCAGCTGGGATGATTAGGTTCAGAGGAGGTCCATGAAGACCCTAGAGTAAACAACACTATCTACTACAACACTATACTAGTCAAACTATCCCCAAGACAGTATAGGGTTGTCACGATACCACATTTTTTGTTTTGATACTATACCAATATGAATTTAGATACTTTTCGATACTTTTCCTCAAAATCAGGGAAACACTCTCAGATGTCATTATTGTTCTTTATTTTAAAACACAACAATGAACAATGACAAGAATAAATAAATTAAATAAAATTAAAGCAATGGCATTCAAAATGCTGGATAACTTTTTTTGCACTCAAAACAGTTGCTGTACAAGGTTTCTGAACCCAGCTTTCTCAACTGTATATATATTGGAACTTGGTCCACACAGATGAACTCTGAGACTGCCCTGTTGAGCCTTTTATCATCTTTGGACTAATTTGTGTACTTAATATGCTGCTCAACAAAAGCTGGGAGGTTAGGTTGCTTCTGAGTGGGGGGAGTCACTCTGTGAGCCAAATGCAACAGACTTCTGTAGTTAAAAATAATTCAATGGCTGGGGTAGAAAAAGTATGGTTGTATTATTATTATACATTTGTCATAGCAGAGGGCCTAATTAGTTTGAGATACCATAACCTAGAAAACATTTTGATGAGTGAGACTGATTATATATAGCCTATCATAATCTAGAACTAGGTTATGTCATATTGTAGGCTGTTTAACAAAAATAAAATAGATTTCCGTTGTCTTTATACAGTATGTATGAACCATTAAATGGGCAATTGTCAAATGTCTCTGCATAAATCACGTTTGTGACTAAGCTATAGAGATGCACATGTGCATCAATTCATTTCTGTTGTGGTTAGGCAACAGGGGATGCTGTGTTTACTAGCTTTCAGCACGGCAGTTTAGGCTATGTATAGCTTATTATTGGGCTTTTCAATTGATTTTCTATTTTTGCGAATAGCATTGTGGACATTTTCTAATGCTCGTATAAGGAACTGTATAGTCACAAGAGCTAGCATAGCTCATCCAACGAATGTTGGCATCAATGGCATGACTACAGTACTGATAGGAGCTACTGTAGCATTAACGTAACGTTAGTTATCATACCATACCATCGGCAATTGCAGTGAGGATCTTTATTAACGTTAGCTAGCTAGCACATTTTGCATAGAATAAACTCGGCTAACGTTAGCTTATAGGGCTAGCAAACTATAATTCTAGTTAAAGCTAGCTAGCTAACGTTAATCAATAAAGATCCTCACTACGATTGCTGATGGTTATGATTGATAACTAACGTTACGTTAATGCTAGCTCTCGTAACGACAGTTCCTTATACGAGCATTAGAAAATGTCTACAATGCTATTCGCAAGAATAGAAATCTCAATCTCTCTCCATCAGAGCTCTCTCTTCCGGTAAACTAGCGCAACGTCATCACTGACAGCAGCGCTGTGCTCCAATAGGAAGGCATTTGCATGCATAAATGAATAAATTAAAGGGGGAAAAAATACAGTTTTTTTCCAAACGCAGTATAGTATAATTTCGAACACTCTAGTACCGCGGTACTATACTAATACCGGTATACCGTGCAACCCTAAGACAGTAGCTGATTTAATATATTGAAATTCTTTATTTGGAATTACCCCTTGAGATTAACCATCTCGTTTTCAAGGGTGTCCACAGCTTACGAAATACATAAATTACATATCTGTAATAAACATAACAAAACAAAAAGAAACAAACAAAAACCAAACACAAAACAAGATAAAATTAATAATAAACAGGTTCAAACAACATCAAACAAGAGACAAATAAGACAAATAAGACAATAAGACAAACAAACAACAAAACATAGAGCACATATTCAAGTGATTGCTTCAAAGATCTGTTATACTATTATTGGTGGTAACATGAACAAGTAATCTCAAGGTGAGAGGACAGCGCAGTTTTAAACAGTTGGGAGGATGTTATAGATCGAATATGAACTGGAAGATTATTCCAGTCAGATGGACCTTTGAACATGAATGATTTTTTTGCCAACTGAGGTGGTTACATTTGTTGGAACTTAAAAAAATAGCTGTGCACAGTGTCTCAGTTGATGTCTAGAGGTGAAAGGGTCCATATACTGTTTGAGATATTGCGGATAATTGAAGTGAATACATTTTAAAATGAACTGTAACCAGTGCTGCTGTCATCTTACTGTGGGAGATGGCAAATTAAGGTTTTCATACATGGTGCAGTGGTGTGTCAAATATGGGCAGCCAAGAGCAAATCTGCATAGACGGTTGAATAATGTGTTTAGTGGAAGAAGATTGGTTTTAGATGCAGTTTGGTAATTAATGTACACAAACATCAAACACAATTGAATAGAAAAACACACTCACACACAGGGGTGTAGCTCCAGATTCTGGGCCCCATGAAAGAATGTATTTGTAGGCCCCCAGTGAATGCGCGCGAAAATTTGTTGGCCATTTTTTTATTGATGAAAACGCATAATATGGTTTTTACCTATACATTCGGATCAGCAGTTCAGCACCTGCACTGTTGGTGGGTGAGCCTAGTAAAGGATGTCGCATTGCGTTCATCTTCAATGAATGGACCAATGCAATAGTCTACCAAAGCCCCCCCTCTCTCTCTATATATCTCACACACACACACACACACACACACACACACACACACACACACACTTCAGAAACAAACATAGTATCAATGAGAGCATCAATAATACACCTGAGTGATGTCTAAAAAAAATAAAAAAATAAAAATTTGGGGCCCCCTTCCAGTGCTGGGCCCTTGGAATAATCCTAAACTACCCCCCCCCCCCCAGCTACGCCCCTGCTCACACACACATATATATTATTTGTTTCATCTTTCTACTATTACCCTGCCCATACCTGGCTGTACCTCCCCTCCCCCATGCTGTTATGGTGGCCAAATGTCCCCAAGGGGATCAATAAAGGAATATCTCATCTTATTCCTGTAGAATTTTTTTTACTAGGGAAATGTTACTAATCTACTGTAGAAACAGTGGACCTCATGATCGATTACGGGAAAGTTACAAACTAATTTCTTCATAATTAGATTTACGAACTTCTCGGGCCGATTTTGGCATGATCGAACAGTTTCTTTTCCGAGATTTGTTCATAGCTATGAACAGGATTTACGAACAGGCAGTCGTAAGTCAGACAGACTGGTATGTGCCTATTCTTAACAGCTTCATTTGGTAGAAATCATTGGTGACTGCGTTCACTTCAATTCTACAGACATCCTCAGATTGCTCAAGGGCACTTCAGTGGTTGGTGTTAAGGGTATGGGAGAGAGTTATTAAGTCACTTCCCCAGCCCAGACCTTTCCTGCCAGTTCGGGGGATCAAACCGGCGACCTTCCGGTCACAAACTTGCTTCTCTAACCTTTAGGCCACCGCTGCCCCTGACCACTGACCATAAAGGGTTTGGAATCCCCAACATAGTTTCACAAAATAGGGGCCCCAAACAACATTTAGTATAGGGCCCCCAAATAGCTAGACACGGCCCTGGTGCTACCTGTTGAATATTCCCCCCATAGGGGTCAGCACAACTCAAGGTGCAATGCTTAGCCTCTCCTTATAAAGAACTGGTGTACGAGAATGCACTTCCAGTTTAAGAATGACTACTTCATTCAGTGGAGAACATTTGCCTTTTACGAAGACAAGTTTCACACATCTGGAGGAGGATTCTTGTGAATGAAAGATAGTTAAGTACACGAGGTCCATTGACATGTCATCGCTTTGTATCGACTATTTGAATAAACCCAGCAGAAAATACCAAGGTTTCGAATAATTCCATCATCCATCTGTACATATGAAGGAGAAACTGTAAAAATCTGTAGATATTCTGGTTAACATATAGGCCCCAATCATTATTGGTGTGTAGATTAGTAGAAAATAGTTCCTACATGAAACTGCTCACAAAGTCTGGTTTATCCTGAGTGAGTCATGATTTCCAGAATGAGACATTGCTTTCGAGTTTTCCTAAACCGTGATGCCACAAACCAAGTGCCCTTCAGCTCCCTTGGATCGAGTGACGAGCTCTACAGACATCTTGAAAACTAAGCAAATCACAGCAAAACTATCTGGATGGATAGATACTCTGTAAGAAGAAACATTTGGGGTAAACCTCCCCTTTAAGGCATGTCGTTTGTGTGTGCTAGCAGGGTAGCGAGTTTGTAGTTGATCAGAAGGACTTATCCAAAAGAGCATCTGCTGTAATGGTGAAGAACACTGGATGTTGCACCACGTTCTAGTGAATTAATTATGAAACAGTATTTTACTGGACACATCAGGAACTCCCCCTCAAGGACCCCAGACCCCACTGGTCTAGTCCCGCTTTATGAGGCTCAAGTGTCCTGCCTAAAGTGCTGCACCAGAGCCCAGGAACAAATCTAGATGGTCAGCATAATTTCTACTAAATGATCCAGATACATAAATGAGGTACCACACCAATGAGTACCATTACAAAAATATTTTATTTTCAAATACAGTCGATACAAGATTGTAGAGTGGAGACTTCTTCAAAGTTGAAGTTTCTGAAAAAGAGTAAAACTGGGTTTTAAATACTGCCATTTTAGAGCTAGACTTATTAGAAGTGATTCAGGTAAAACTACAGACAGATCAGAAGTGATGTTTAAGGGAAAAAATAAATTTACATTTTATTTTTCTATTAATCCATCCTGGATTAATAGGGCCAGCCTGGTTCCAACGCTCCTCATTCAGACCTGTGGAGTCAGAAGGAATAGTCAGACCCAGTTTCTCCTCGACAGTACGTCATAATGAAAGATTAGATTCAGTGTTTGACAGGAATCCCGTCTGCCCCACATTGAACATTTGACAAACTACACATTTAGAGCCAATATACAAACATTACAGGAACAGCCAACTATGGTTCCTAGGGTTGCTGCTGTAACTAATCACCTGGAGCTGCTGGTTGGTCTGGTAGCAGTGCTGCAGGCTGCTTGTAGCTTGGCTGCTTCTGGTAGCTTAGCCGTTGTGCAGGTTGCTGCTGTTGGTAACTAGGCTGCTGCTTGTAGCTCGGCTGCTGTGCAGGTTGTTGCTGTTGGTAGCTAGGCTGCTTGTGAGAGCTAAGCTGCTGTGCAGGTTGCTGCTGTTGGTAGCTAGGCTGCTTGTGAGAGCTAAGCTGCTGTGCAGGTTGCTGCTGTTGGTAGCTAGGCTGCTGTGCAGGTTGCTGCCGTTGGTAGCTAGGCTGCTTGTTGTAGCTAGGCTGTGCAGGTTGCTGCTGTTGGTAGCTAGGCTGCTGTGCAGGTTGCTGCCGTTGGTAGCTAGGCTGCTGTGCAGGTTGCTGCTGTTGGGAGCTAGGTTGCTTGTTGTAGCTAGGCCGCTGTGCAGGTTGTTGCCGTTGGTTGCTAGGCTGCTTTTGAGAGCTAAGCTGCTGTGCAGGTTGCTGCTGTTGGTAGCTAGGCTGCTTGTGGGAGCTAAGCTGCTGTGCAGGTTGCTGCTGTTGGTAGCTAGGCTGTGAAGGTTGCTGCTGTTGGGAGCTAGGCTGCTTGTTGTAGCTAGGCTGCTGTGCAGGTTGTTGCCGTTGGTAGCTAGGCTGCTTGTTGTAGCTAGGCTGCTTGTGGGAGCTAAGTTGCTGCGCAGGTTGCTGCTGGTGGGAGCTAGGCTGCTTGTTGTAGCTAGGCTGCTGTGCAGGTTGTTGCTGTTGGTTGCTAGGCTGCTTTTGGGAGCTAAGCTGCCGTGCAGGTTGCTGCTGTTGGGAGCTAAACTGCTGTGCAGGTTGCTGCTGTTGAGAGCTAGGCTGCTCTGCAGGTTGCTGCTGTTGGTCGCTAAGCTGCTTGTTGTAGCTAGGCTGTGCAGGTTGCTGCCGTTGGTAGCTAGGCTGCTTGTGGGAGCTAAGTTGCTGTGCAGGTTGCTGCTGTTGGGAGCTAGGCTGTTGTTGCTGTTGGTAGCTAGGCTGCTTGTTGTAGCTAAGCTGCTGTGCAGGTTGCTGCTGTTGGGAGCTAGGCTGCCGTTGGTAGCTAGGCTGTGCAGGTTGCTGCTGTTGGGAGCTAGGCTGCTTGTGGTAGCTAAGCTGCTGTGCAGGTTGCTGCTGTTGGGAGCTAGGCTGCTGTTGGTAGCTAGGCTGTGCAGGTTGCTGCTGTTGGGAGCTAGGATGTGCAGGTTGCTGCTGTTGGGAGCTAGGCTGCTTGTTGTAGCTAGGCTGCTGTGCAGGTTGCTGCTGTTGGGAGCTAGGATGTGCAGGTTGCTGCTGTTGGGAGCTAGGCTGCTTGTTGTAGCTAGGCTGCTGTGCAGGTTGTTGCTGTTGGTAGCTAGGCTGCTTATGGGAGCTAGGCTGCTGTACAGGTTGTTTCTGGTGGGAGCTAAGCTGCTGTGCAGATAGCTGCTGTTGGGAGCTAGGCAGCCTGTTGTAGCTAGGCTGCTGTGCAGGTTGCTGCTGTTGGGAGCTAGGCTGCTTGTGGTAGCTAAGCTGCTGTGCAGGTTGCTGCTGTTGGGAGCTAGGCTGCTGTTGGTAGCTAGGCTGTGCAGGTTGCTGCTGTTGGGAGCTAGGCTGCTTGTTGTAGCTAGGCTGCTGTGCAGTCTGCTGCTGTTGGTAGCTAGGCTGTGCAGGTTGCTGCTGTTGGGAGCTAGGCTGCTGTTGGTAGCTAGGATGTGCAGGTTGCTGCTGTTGGGAGCTAGGCTGCTTGTTGTAGCTAGGCTGCTGTGCAGGTTGTTGCCGTTGGTAGCTAGGCTGCTTGTTGTAGCTAGGCTGCTGTGCAGGTTGTTGCTGTTGGTAGCTAGGCTGCTTTTGGGAGCTAGGCTGCTGTGCAGGTTGCTGCTGTTGGGAGCTAGGCTGCTTGTTGTAGCTAGGCTGCTGCCGTTGGTAGCTAGGCTGTGCAGATTGCTGCTGTTGGTCGCTAGGCTGCTTGTGGTCGCTAAGCTGCTGTGCAGGTTGCTGCTGTTGGGAGCTAGGTTGCTGTTGGTAGCTAGGCTGTGCAGGTTGCTGCTGTTGGGAGCTAGGCTGCTTGTTGTAGCTAGGCTGCTGTGCAGGTTGCTGCTGTTGGGAGCTAGGCTGCTGTTGGGAGCTAGGCTGTGCAGGTTGCTGCTGTTGGGAGCTAGGCTGCTTGTTGTAGCTAGGCTGCTGTGCAGGTTGCTGCTGTTGGGAGCTAGGCTGCTGTTGGTAGCTAGGCTGTGCAGGTTGCTGCTGTTGGGAGCTAGGCTGCTTGTTGTAGCTAGGCTGCTGTGCAGTCTGCTGCTGTTGGTAGCTAGGCTGTGCAGGTTGCTGCTGTTGGGAGCTAGGCTGCTGTTGGTAGCTAGGATGTGCAGGTTGCTGCTGTTGGGAGCTAGGCTGCTTGTTGTAGCTAGGCTGCTGTGCAGGTTGTTGCCGTTGGTAGCTAGGCTGCTTGTTGTAGCTAGGCTGCTGTGCAGGTTGTTGCTGTTGGTAGCTAGGCTGCTTTTGGGAGCTAGGCTGCTGTGCAGGTTGCTGCTGTTGGGAGCTAGGCTGCTTGTTGTAGCTAGGCTGCTGCCGTTGGTAGCTAGGCTGCTTGTGGGAGCTAGGCTGTGCAGATTGCTGCTGTTGGTCGCTAGGCTGCTTGTGGTCGCTAAGCTGCTGTGCAGGTTGCTGCTGTTGGGAGCTAGGTTGCTGTTGGTAGCTAGGCTGTGCAGGTTGCTGCTGTTGGGAGCTAGGCTGCTTGTTGTAGCTAGGCTGCTGTGCAGGTTGCTGCTGTTGGGAGCTAGGCTGCTGTTGGGAGCTAGGCTGTGCAGGTTGCTGCTGTTGGGAGCTAGGCTGCTTGTTGTAGCTAGGCTGCTGTGCAGGTTGCTGCCGTTGAGAGCTAGGCTGCCGTTGGTAGCTAGGCTGCTTGTGGGAGCTAGGCTGTGCAGGTTGCTGCTGTTGGTCGCTAGGCTGCTTGTGGTAGCTAAGCTGCTGTGCAGGTTGCTGCTGTTGGGAGCTAGGCTGCTGTTGGTAGCTAGGCTGTGCAGGTTGCTGCTGTTGGGAGCTAGGCTGCTTGTTGTAGTTAGGCTGCTGTGCAGGTTGCTGCTGTTGGGAGCTAGGCTGCTTGTTGTATCTAGGTTTCTGCTGTCGAGAGCTAGGCTGCTTTTGGTAGCTAAGCTGTTGTGCAGGTTGCTGCTGTTGGTCGCTAGGCTGCTTGTGGTAGCTAAGCTGCTGTGCAGGTTGCTGCTGTTGGGAGCTAGGCTGCTGTTGGTAGCTAGGCTGTGCAGGTTGCTGCCGTTGGTCGCTAGGCTGCTTGTGGTAGCTAAGCTGCTGTGCAGGTTGCTGCTGTTGGGAGCTAGGCTGCTGTTGGTAGCTAGGCTGTGCAGGTTGCTGCTGTTGGGAGCTAGGCTGCTTGTTGTAGCTAGGCTGCTGTGCAGGTTGCTGCTGTTGGGAGCTAGGATGTGCAGGTTGCTGCTGTTGGGAGCTAGGCTGCTGTGCAGGTTGTTGTCGTTGGTAGCTAGGCTGCTTGTTGTAGCTAGCCTGCTGTGCAGGTTGTTGCTGTTGGTAGCTAGGCTGCTTTTGGGAGCTAGGCTGCTGTACAGGTTGTTGCTGGTGGGAGCTAAGCTGTTGTGCAGATTGCTGGTGTTGGGAGCTAGGCTGCTTGTTGTAGCTAGGCTGCTGCTGTTGAGAGCTAGGCTGCTGTTGGTAGCTAGGCTGCTGTTGGTAGCTAGGCTGTGCAGGTTGCTGCTGTTGGTCGCTAGGCTGCTTGTGGGAGCTAAGCTGCTTGTTGTAGCTAGGCTGTGCAGGTTGCTGCTGTTGGTCGCTCGGCTGCTTCTGGTAGCTAAGCTGCTGTGCAGGTTGCTGCTGTTGGGAGCTAGGCTGCTTGTTGTAGCTAGGCTGCTGTGCAGGTTGCTGCTGTTGGGAGCTAGGCTGCTGTTGGGAGCTAGGCTGTGCAGGTTGCTGCTGTTGGTAGCTAGGCTGCTTGTTGTAGCTAGGTTTCTGCTGTCGAGAGCTAGGCTGCTTTTGGTAGCTAAGCTGCTGTGCAGGTTGCCGCTGTTGGGAGCTAGGCTGCTTGTTGTAGCTAGGCTGTGCAGGTTGCTGCTGTTGGGAGCTAGGCTGCTTTCTGTAGCTAAGGTGCTGTGCAGGTTGCTGCTTTTGGGAGCTAGGCTGCTTGTTGTAGCTAGGCTGTGCAGGTTGCTGACGTTGGGAGCTAGGCTGTGCAGGTTGACGCTGTTGGGAGCTAGGCTGCTTGTTGTAGCTAGGCTGTGCAGGTTGCTGCTGTTGGGAGCCAACCTGTTGGGAGCTATGCTGCTGCGCAGGTTGCTGCCGTTGGTAGCTATGTTGTGTTTTATAGCTAGACTGCTTGCGGGAGCTAAGCTGCTGTGCAGGTTGATGCTGTTGGGAGCTAGGCTGCTTGTTGTAGCTAGGTTGTGCAGGTTGCTGCCGTTGGTAGCTAGGTTGTGTTTTATAGCTAGGCTGCTTTCTGTAGCTAAGCTGCTGTGCAGGTTGCTGCTTTTGGGAGCTAGGCTGTGCAGGTTGCTGCTGTTGGGAGCTAGGCTGCTGTGCAGGTTGCTGCTTTTGGTAGCTAGGCTGCTTGTTGTAGCTAGGCTGCTGGTCACTAGGCTGCTGTTGGGAGCTAGGCTGCTGCTGGTATCCATGTCGAGGCCTCTGGTAACTAGGTGGACTGTTGCTACTTTCTTGACTAGCAAATGAACCCGACTGGGAAGAATATCCAGTGCTAGTTAGAGTGTCACTGTAGTCATGTGAGCCAAGACCAGAACTAACAAGCGATTTACTGGGATCATAACTGTTGAGGGAACCTGAGCTTGGACCATAACTACCAACAAGCGATTCATCACGAACATTAGAGCTACTGTAGGCAGGCTGGTAGCTCAATTCTGGCCCTGTAGCATCTCCAAGAATTTTAGCCTTGGTTACAGATGCAGACCTGTAAGCTGTTGATAGAAACAATATCACATCAAGTTAATTCACAAGCCTGACAATCAGGTAGTTCTTGAATGTGTAATAATCAGGTTGTTCTTGAAAGGGGTTAACTCACCGCTTGCATGATGTCTTCCAGTCAGCGAAGACAACAGCACCACTCTAAACAAAAAGAAGTTTATTTAGATTAAACATAACTTATATCAGAATCACAACATTCCAACACAATGGATCAAAACTTTACCTTAGAACAAGTCCTACAGCTTTAGCCATAGTATGCATCTATTCCAAAAGCTACAGAAATCCTGGCCCCTTTGTCCACTTTCAGCAAACCCACACTGAGCTGTCTTATCTCACAGGTTCAGGTGCTGTGCAGATTTGACAGCCAATCATCTTTCTCTTTGTCTAATTAGTTGATTGGAAACAGGTGGATGTCGTGGTAAAGGTGTATGTGTTAATTGACTCTGGTGTTGGATTGATATCAATTGTTTTTTAACTCAGTCCATTTACATCATTGACAGGCATTTTCAATTTATTTTAATGTATTAATGTGAGTCAGGAGGCTACATGATTTCTTCAGGGTTCAATGAAGAGCAGCATACAGACACCCTGTACTGGATTGATAGCTAACGAGAGTTACAAGCAGCTGGGATGATTAGGTTCAGAGGAGGTCCATGAAGACCCTAGAGTAAACAACACTATCTACTACAACACTATACTAGTCAAACTATCCCCAAGACAGTATAGGGTTGTCACGATACCACATTTTTTGTTTTGATACTATACCAATATGAATTTAGATACTTTTCGATACTTTTCCTCAAAATCAGGGAAACACTCTCAGATGTCATTATTGTTCTTTATTTTAAAACACAACAATGAACAATGACAAGAATAAATAAATTAAATAAAAATTAAAGCAATGGCATTCAAAATGCTGGATAACTTTTTTTGCACTCAAAACAGTTGCTGTACAAGGTTTCTGAACCCAGCTTTCTCAACTGTATATATATTGGAACTTGGTCCACACAGATGAACTCTGAGACTGCCCTGTTGAGCCTTTTATCATCTTTGGACTAATTTGTGTACTTAATATGCTGCTCAACAAAAGCTGGGAGGTTAGGTTGCTTCTGAGTGGGGGGAGTCACTCTGTGAGCCAAATGCAACAGACTTCTGTAGTTAAAAATAATTCAATGGCTGGGGTAGAAAAAGTATGGTTGTATTATTATTATACATTTGTCATAGCAGAGGGCCTAATTAGTTTGAGATACCATAACCTAGAAAACATTTTGATGAGTGAGACTGATTATATATAGCCTATCATAATCTAGAACTAGGTTATGTCATATTGTAGGCTGTTTAACAAAAATAAAATAGATTTCCGTTGTCTTTATACAGTATGTATGAACCATTAAATGGGCAATTGTCAAATGTCTCTGCATAAATCACGTTTGTGACTAAGCTATAGAGATGCACATGTGCATCAATTCATTTCTGTTGTGGTTAGGCAACAGGGGATGCTGTGTTTACTAGCTTTCAGCACGGCAGTTTAGGCTATGTATAGCTTATTATTGGGCTTTTCAATTTATTTTCTATTCTTGCGAATAGCATTGTGGACATTTTCTAATGCTCGTATAAGGAACTGTATAGTCACGAGAGCTAGCATAGCTCATCCAACGAATGTTGGCATCAATGGCATGACTACAGTACTGATAGGAGCTACTGTAGCATTAACGTAACGTTAGTTATCATACCATACCATCGGCAATTGCAGTGAGGATCTTTATTAACGTTAGCTAGCTAGCACATTTTGCATAGAATAAACTCGGCTAACGTTAGCTTATAGGGCTAGCAAACTATAATTCTAGTTAAAGCTAGCTAGCTAACGTTAATCAATAAAGATCCTCACTACGATTGCTGATGGTTATGATTGATAACTAACGTTACGTTAATGCTAGCTCTCGTAACTACAGTTCCTTATACGAGCATTAGAAAATGTCTACAATGCTATTCGCAAGAATAGAAATCTCAATCTCTCTCCATCAGAGCTCTCTCTTCCGGTAAACTAGCGCAACGTCATCACTGACAGCAGCGCTGTGCTCCAATAGGAAGGCATTTGCATGCATAAATGAATAAATTAAAGGGGGAAAAAATACAGTTTTTTTCCAAACGCAGTATAGTATAATTTCGAACACTCTAGTACCGCGGTACTATACTAATACCGGTATACCGTGCAACCCTAAGACAGTAGCTGATTTAATATATTGAAATTCTTTATTTGGAATTACCCCTTGAGATTAACCATCTCGTTTTCAAGGGTGTCCACAGCTTACGAAATACATAAATTACATATCTGTAATAAACATAACAAAACAAAAAGAAACAAACAAAAACCAAACACAAAACAAGATAAAATTAATAATAAACAGGTTCAAACAACATCAAACAAGAGACAAATAAGACAAATAAGACAATAAGACAAACAAACAACAAAACATAGAGCACATATTCAAGTGATTGCTTCAAAGATCTGTTATACTATTATTGGTGGTAACATGAACAAGTAATCTCAAGGTGAGAGGACAGCGCAGTTTTAAACAGTTGGGAGGATGTTATAGATCGAATATGAACTGGAAGATTATTCCAGTCAGATGGACCTTTGAACATGAATGATTTTTTTGCCAACTGAGGTGGTTACATTTGTTGGAACTTTAAAAAATAGCTGTGCACAGTGTCTCAGTTGATGTCTAGAGGTGAAAGGGTCCATATACTGTTTGAGATATTGCGGATAATTGAAGTGAATACATTTTAAAATGAACTGTAACCAGTGCTGCTGTCATCTTACTGTGGGAGATGGCAAATTAAGGTTTTCATACATGGTGCAGTGGTGTGTCAAATATGGGCAGCCAAGAGCAAATCTGCATAGACGGTTGAATAATGTGTTTAGTGGAAGAAGATTGGTTTTAGATGCAGTTTGGTAATTAATGTACACAAACATCAAACACAATTGAATAGAAAAACACACTCACACACAGGGGTGTAGCTCCAGATTCTGGGCCCCATGAAAGAATGTATTTGTAGGCCCCCAGTGAATGCGCGCGAAAATTTGTTGGCCATTTTTTTATTGATGAAAACGCATAATATGGTTTTTACCTATACATTCGGATCACTAGTTCAGCACCTGCACTGTTGGTGGGTGAGCCTAGTAAAGGATGTCGCATTGCGTTCATCTTCAATGAATGGACCAATGCAATAGTCTACCAAAGCCCCCCCTCTCTCTCTATATATCTCACACACACACACACACACACACACACACACACACACACACACACACACACACACACACACACACTTCAGAAACAAACATAGTATCAATGAGAGCATCAATAATACACCTGAGTGATGTCTAAAAAAAAAAAAAAAAAAAAAAAATTTGGGGCCCCCTTCCAGTGCTGGGCCCTTGGAATAATCCTAAACTACCCCCCCCCCCCAGCTACGCCCCTGCTCACACACACATATATATTATTTGTTTCATCTTTCTACTATTACCCTGCCCATACCTGGCTGTACCTCCCCTCCCCCATGCTGTTATGGTGGCCAAATGTCCCCAAGGGGATCAATAAAGGAATATCTCATCTTATTCCTGTAGAATTTTTTTTACTAGGGAAATGTTACTAATCTACTGTAGAAACAGTGGACCTCATGATCGATTACGGGAAAGTTACAAACTAATTTCTTCATAATTAGATTTACGAACTTCTCGGGCCGATTTTGGCATGATCGAACAGTTTCTTTTCCGAGATTTGTTCGTAGCTATGAACAGGATTTACGAACAGGCAGTCGTAAGTCAGACAGACTGGTATGTGCCTATTCTTAACAGCTTCATTTGGTAGAAATCATTGGTGACTGCGTTCACTTCAATTCTACAGACATCCTCAGATTGCTCAAGGGCACTTCAGTGGTTGGTGTTAAGGGTATGGGAGAGAGTTATTAAGTCACTTCCCCAGCCCAGACCTTTCCTGCCAGTTCGGGGGATCAAACCGGCGACCTTCCGGTCACAAACTTGCTTCTCTAACCTTTAGGCCACCGCTGCCCCTGACCACTGACCATAAAGGGTTTGGAATCCCCAACATAGTTTCACAAAATAGGGGCCCCAAACAACATTTAGTATAGGGCCCCCAAATAGCTAGACACGGCCCTGGTGCTACCTGTTGAATATTCCCCCCATAGGGGTCAGCACAACTCAAGGTGCAATGCTTAGCCTCTCCTTATAAAGAACTGGTGTACGAGAATGCACTTCCAGTTTAAGAATGACTACTTCATTCAGTGGAGAACATTTGCCTTTTACGAAGACAAGTTTCACACATCTGGAGGAGGATTCTTGTGAATGAAAGATAGTTAAGTACACGAGGTCCATTGACATGTCATCGCTTTGTATCGACTATTTGAATAAACCCAGCAGAAAATACCAAGGTTTCGAATAATTCCATCATCCATCTGTACGTATGAAGGAGAAACTGTAAAAATCTGTAGATATTCTGGTTAACATATAGGCCCCAATCATTATTGGTGTGTAGATTAGTAGAAAATAGTTCCTACATGAAACTGCTCACAAAGTCTGGTTTATCCTGAGTGAGTCATGATTTCCAGAATGAGACATTGCTTTAGAGTTTTCCTAAACCGTGATGCCACAAACCAAGTGCCCTTCAGCTCCCTTGGATCGAGTGACGAGCTCTACAGACATCTTGAAAACTAAGCAAATCACAGCAAAACTATCTGGATGGATAGATACTCTGTAAGAAGAAACATTTGGGGTAAACCTCCCCTTTAAGGCATGTCGTTTGTGTGTGCTAGCAGGGTAGCGAGTTTGTAGTTGATCAGAAGGACTTATCCAAAAGAGCATCTGCTGTAATGGTGAAGAACACTGGATGTTGCACCACGTTCTAGTGAATTAATTATGAAACAGTATTTTACTGGACACATCAGGAACTCCCCCTCAAGGACCCCAGACCCCACTGGTCTAGTCCCGCTTTATGAGGCTCAAGTGTCCTGCCTAAAGTGCTGCACCAGAGCCCAGGAACAAATCTAGATGGTCAGCATAATTTCTACTAAATGATCCAGATACATAAATGAGGTACCACACCAATGAGTACCATTACAAAAATATTTTATTTTCAAATACAGTCGATACAAGATTGTAGAGTGGAGACTTCTTCAAAGTTGAAGTTTCTGAAAAAGAGTAAAACTGGGTTTTAAATACTGCCATTTTAGAGCTAGACTTATTAGAAGTGATTCAGGTAAAACTACAGACAGATCAGAAGTGATGTTTAAGGGAAAAAATTAATTTACATTTTATTTTTCTATTAATCCATCCTGGATTAATAGAGCCAGCCTGGTTCCAACGCTCCTCATTCAGACCTGTGGAGTCAGAAGGAATAGTCAGACCCAGTTTCTCCTCGACAGTACGTCATAATGAAAGATTAGATTCAGTGTTTGACAGGAATCCCGTCTGCCCCACATTGAACATTTGACAAACTACACATTTAGAGCCAATATACAAACATTACAGGAACAGCCAACTATGGTTCCTAGGGTTGCTGCTGTAACTAATCACCTGGAGCTGCTGGTTGGTCTGGTAGCAGTGCTGCAGATGGCTTGTAGCTTGGCTGCTTCTGGTAGCTTAGCCGTTGTGCAGGTTGCTGCTGTTGGTAACTAGGCTGCTGCTTGTAGCTCGGCTGCTGTGCAGGTTGTTGCTGTTGGTAGCTAGGCTGCTTGTGAGAGCTAAGCTGCTGTGCAGGTTGCTGCTGTTGGTAGCTAGGCTGCTTGTGAGAGCTAAGCTGCTGTGCAGGTTGCTGCTGTTGGTAGCTAGGCTGCTGTGCAGGTTGCTGCCGTTGGTAGCTAGGCTGCTTGTTGTAGCTAGGCTGTGCAGGTTGCTGCTGTTGGTAGCTAGGCTGCTGTGCAGGTTGCTGCCGTTGGTAGCTAGGCTGCTGTGCAGGTTGCTGCTGTTGGGAGCTAGGTTGCTTGTTGTAGCTAGGCCACTGTGCAGGTTGTTGCCGTTGGTTGCTAGGCTGCTTTTGAGAGCTAAGCTGCTGTGCAGGTTGCTGCTGTTGGTAGCTAGGCTGCTTGTGGGAGCTAAGCTGCTGTGCAGGTTGCTGCTGTTGGTAGCTAGGCTGTGAAGGTTGCTGCTGTTGGGAGCTAGGCTGCTTGTTGTAGCTAGGCTGCTGTGCAGGTTGTTGCCGTTGGTAGCTAGGCTGCTTGTTGTAGCTAGGCTGCTTGTGGGAGCTAAGTTGCTGCGCAGGTTGCTGCTGGTGGGAGCTAGGCTGCTTGTTGTAGCTAGGCTGCTGTGCAGGTTGTTGCTGTTGGTTGCTAGGCTGCTTTTGGGAGCTAAGCTGCCGTGCAGGTTGCTGCTGTTGGGAGCTAAACTGCTGTGCAGGTTGCTGCTGTTGAGAGCTAGGCTGCTCTGCAGGTTGCTGCTGTTGAGAGCTAGGCTGCTCTGCAGGTTGCTGCTGTTGGTCGCTAAGCTGCTTGTTGTAGCTAGGCTGTGCAGGTTGCTGCCGTTGGTAGCTAGGCTGCTTGTGGGAGCTAAGTTGCTGTGCAGGTTGCTGCTGTTGGGAGCTAGGCTGTTGTTGCTGTTGGTAGCTAGGCTGCTTGTTGTAGCTAAGCTGCTGTGCAGGTTGCTGCTGTTGGGAGCTAGGCTGCCGTTGGTAGCTAGGCTGTGCAGGTTGCTGCTGTTGGGAGCTAGGCTGCTTGTGGTAGCTAAGCTGCTGTGCAGGTTGCTGCTGTTGGGAGCTAGGCTGCTGTTGGTAGCTAGGCTGTGCAGGTTGCTGCTGTTGGGAGCTAGGATGTGCAGGTTGCTGCTGTTGGGAGCTAGGCTGCTTGTTGTAGCTAGGCTGCTGTGCAGGTTGCTGCTGTTGGGAGCTAGGATGTGCAGGTTGCTGCTGTTGGGAGCTAGGCTGCTTGTTGTAGCTAGGCTGCTGTGCAGGTTGTTGCTGTTGGTAGCTAGGCTGCTTATGGGAGCTAGGCTGCTGTACAGGTTGTTTCTGGTGGGAGCTAAGCTGCTGTGCAGATAGCTGCTGTTGAGAGCTAGGCAGCCTGTTGTAGCTAGGCTGCTGTGCAGGTTGCTGCTGTTGGGAGCTAGGCTGCTGTTGGTAGCTAGGCTGTGCAGGTTGCTGCTGTTGGGAGCTAGGCTGCTTGTTGTAGCTAGGCTGCTGTGCAGTCTGCTGCTGTTGGTAGCTAGGCTGTGCAGGTTGCTGCTGTTGGGAGCTAGGCTGCTGTTGGTAGCTAGGATGTGCAGGTTGCTGCTGTTGGGAGCTAGGCTGCTTGTTGTAGCTAGGCTGCTGTGCAGGTTGTTGCCGTTGGTAGCTAGGCTGCTTGTTGTAGCTAGGCTGCTGTGCAGGTTGTTGCTGTTGGTAGCTAGGCTGCTTTTGGGAGCTAGGCTGCTGTGCAGGTTGCTGCTGTTGGGAGCTAGGCTGCTTGTTGTAGCTAGGCTGCTGCCGTTGGTAGCTAGGCTGCTTGTGGGAGCTAGGCTGTGCAGATTGCTGCTGTTGGTCGCTAGGCTGCTTGTGGTCGCTAAGCTGCTGTGCAGGTTGCTGCTGTTGGGAGCTAGGTTGCTGTTGGTAGCTAGGCTGCTTGTTGTAGCTAGGCTGCTGTGCAGGTTGCTGCTGTTGGGAGCTAGGCTGCTGTTGGGAGCTAGGCTGTGCAGGTTGCTGCTGTTGGGAGCTAGGCTGCTTGTTGTAGCTAGGCTGCTGTGCAGGTTGCTGCCGTTGAGAGCTAGGCTGCCGTTGGTAGCTAGGCTGCTTGTGGGAGCTAGGCTGTGCAGGTTGCTGCTGTTGGTCGCTAGGCTGCTTGTGGTAGCTAAGCTGCTGTGCAGGTTGCTGCTGTTGGGAGCTAGGCTGCCGTTGGTAGCTAGGCTGTGCAGGTTGCTGCTGTTGGGAGCTAGGCTGCTTGTTGTAGCTAGGCTGCTGTGCAGGTTGCTGCTGTTGGGAGCTAGGCTGCTTGTTGTATCTAGGTTTCTGCTGTCGAGAGCTAGGCTGCTTTTTGTAGCTAAGCTGTTGTGCAGGTTGCTGCTGTTGGTCGCTAGGCTGCTTGTGGTAGCTAAGCTGCTGTGCAGGTTGCTGCTGTTGGGAGCTAGGCTGCTGTTGGTAGCTAGGCTGTGCAGGTTGCTGCCGTTGGTCGCTAGGCTGCTTGTGGTAGCTAAGCTGCTGTGCAGGTTGCTGCTGTTGGGAGCTAGGCTGCTGTTGGTAGCTAGGCTGTGCAGGTTGCTGCTGTTGGGAGCTAGGCTGCTTGTTGTAGCTAGGCTGCTGTGCAGGTTGCTGCTGTTGGGAGCTAGGATGTGCAGGTTGCTGCTGTTGGGAGCTAGGCTGCTGTGCAGGTTGTTGTCGTTGGTAGCTAGGCTGCTTGTTGTAGCTAGCCTGCTGTGCAGGTTGTTGCTGTTGGTAGCTAGGCTGCTTTTGGGAGCTAGGCTGCTGTACAGGTTGTTGCTGGTGGGAGCTGAGCTGTTGTGCAGATTGCTGGTGTTGGGAGCTAGGCTGCTTGTTGTAGCTAGGCTGCTGCTGTTGAGAGCTAGGCTGCTGTTGGTAGCTAGGCTGCTGTTGGTAGCTAGGCTGTGCAGGTTGCTGCTGTTGGTCGCTAGGCTGCTTGTGGGAGCTAAGCTGCTTGTTGTAGCTAGGCTGTGCAGGTTGCTGCTGTTGGTCGCTCGGCTGCTTCTGGTAGCTAAGCTGCTGTGCAGGTTGCTGCTGTTGGGAGCTAGGCTGCTTGTTGTAGCTAGGCTGCTGTGCAGGTTGCTGCTGTTGGGAGCTAGGCTGCTGTTGGGAGCTAGGCTGTGCAGGTTGCTGCTGTTGGTAGCTAGGCTGCTTGTTGTAGCTAGGTTTCTGCTGTCGAGAGCTAGGCTGCTTTTGGTAGCTAAGCTGCTGTGCAGGTTGCCGCTGTTGGGAGCTAGGCTGCTTGTTGTAGCTAGGCTGTGCAGGTTGCTGCTGTTGGGAGCTAGGCTGCTTTCTGTAGCTAAGGTGCTGTGCAGGTTGCTGCTTTTGGGAGCTAGGCTGCTTGTTGTAGCTAGGCTGTGCAGGTTGCTGACGTTGGGAGCTAGGCTGTGCAGGTTGACGCTGTTGGGAGCTAGGCTGCTTGTTGTAGCTAGGCTGTGCAGGTTGCTGCTGTTGGGAGCCAACCTGTTGGGAGCTATGCTGCTGCGCAGGTTGCTGCCGTTGGTAGCTATGTTGTGTTTTATAGCTAGACTGCTTGCGGGAGCTAAGCTGCTGTGCAGGTTGATGCTGTTGGGAGCTAGGCTGCTTGTTGTAGCTAGGTTGTGCAGGTTGCTGCCGTTGGTAGCTAGGTTGTGTTTTATAGCTAGGCTGCTTTCTGTAGCTAAGCTGCTGTGCAGGTTGCTGCTTTTGGGAGCTAGGCTGTGCAGGTTGCTGCTGTTGGGAGCTAGGCTGCTGTGCAGGTTGCTGCTTTTGGTAGCTAGGCTGCTTGTTGTAGCTAGGCTGCTGGTCACTAGGCTGCTGGTGGGAGCTAGGCTGCTGCTGGTATCCATGTCGAGGCCTCTGGTAACTAGGTGGACTGTTGCTACTTTCTTGACTAGCAAATGAACCCGACTGGGAAGAATATCCAGTGCTAGTTAGAGTGTCACTGTAGTCATGTGAGCCAAGACCAGAACTAACAAGCGATTTACTGGGATCATAACTGTTGAGGGAACCTGAGCTTGGACCATAACTACCAACAAGCGATTCATCACGAACATTAGAGCTACTGTAGGCAGGCTGGTAGCTCAATTCTGGCCCTGTAGCATCTCCAAGAATTTTAGCCTTGGTTACAGATGCAGACCTGTAAGCTGTTGATAGAAACAATATCACATCAAGTTAATTCACAAGCCTGACAATCAAGTAGTTCTTGAATGGGTAATAATCAGGTTGTTCTTGAAAGGGGTTAACTCACCGCTTGCATGATGTCTTCCAGTCAGCGAAGACAACAGCACCACTCTAAACAAAAAGAAGTTTATTTAGATTAAACATAACTTATATCAGAATCACAACATTCCAACACAATGGATCAAAACTTTACCTTAGAACAAGTCCTACAGCTTTAGCCATAGTATGCATCTATTCCAAAAGCTACAGAAATCCTGGCCCCTTTGTCCACTTTCAGCAAACCCACACTGAGCTGTCTTATCTCACAGGTTCAGGTGCTGTGCAGATTTGACAGCCAATCATCTTTCTCTTTGTCTAATTAGTTGATTGGAAACAGGTGGATGTCGTGGTAAAGGTGTATGTCTTAATTGACTCTGGTGTTGGATTGATATCAATTGTTTTTTAACTCAGTCCATTTACATCATTGACAGGCATTTTCAATTTATTTTAATGTATTAATGTGAGTCAGGAGGCTACATGATTTCTTCAGGGCTCAATGAAGAGCAGCATACAGACACCCTGTACTGGATTGATAGCTAACGAGAGTTACAAGCAGCTGGGATGATTAGGTTCAGAGGAGGTCCATGAAGACCCTAGAGTAAACAACACTATCTACTACAACACTATACTAGTCAAACTATCCCCAAGACAGTATAGGGTTGTCACGATACCACATTTTTTGTTTTGATACTATACCAATATGAATTTCGATACTTTTCGATACTTTTCCTCAAAATCAGGGAAACACTCTCAGATGTCATTATTGTTCTTTATTTTAAAACACAACAATGAACAATGACAAGAATAAATAAATTAAATTAAATTAAAGCAATGGCATTCAAAATGCTGGATAACTTTTTTTGCACTCAAAACAGTTGCTGTACAAGGTTTCTGAACCCAGCTTTCTCAACTGTATATATATTGGAACTTGGTCCACACAGATGAACTCTGAGACTGCCCTGTTGAGCCTTTTATCATCTTTGGACTAATTTGTGTACTTAATATGCTGCTCAACAAAAGCTGGGAGGTTAGGTTGCTTCTGAGTGGGGGGAGTCACTCTGTGAGCCAAATGCAACAGACTTCTGTAGTTAAAAATAATTCAAGGGCTGGGGTAGAAAAAGTATGGTTGTATTATTATTATTGTTCTGAAGGATCAGATTAAACCGAATATATATATTTATTTATATATATATATTTAATTGTATTTGTATATCCCCTGATATCCCTTGTATATTCCTTGTACAATATGCATTGAATATCCCTTCTAGTCTACTGAACATCCCATAATAGTCTCCATTCTACCATTGGACGAGACCTTGGTGCCAGGTCACCATACCCCTCAGACCAGGTTCAATCGTACCGCTCAACATGTATGGACAAGTCCTAGTTCCGCGTAGGAATATGTCTACCGCACCACTAATGGTACTATTTGTTCATAGTGCGTATATATACTGCGCTATTAAAGTAGAATTTTCTTTTAGTCCAGTTCCTTACCCTCCAACAGAGTGACAGACGCAAAAGCCTCCCCGCGAACCACGTGTGGGCAGTAAGGCCAATTCGGCCCAGTATCGGCATTGAGACATCGTGTATATTAATATTTGAATAGTCATATTTGGCACTATATCGTCGAGTTGGACGTATTCTATTAAGCTAATAATAGTCTATTCATATGTAGTGCCTCGTGCGGTAAGAGTTCTATAGTAATCAGCACCCCCATCGTTTCGGGCATCAGCTGGACGCTTATCCAGGGTGGTTGACCCCACGTGAAGCTGCACCCGAGGAGCTCCAGGCCAAAGAGCGAGTGGACCTGTATATTGGATTATTCTACCGACGACGGCTAGCCTTCCCCGGCTTGGATTATGCTTTGAGTACTTTGATTATTCTATGGATAAAGGCCAACACTGCGGTGTGTTGGAAATACCCCCCCCCGGAGAGGACGACAGGTGAGAAGACGCTCTACACGACGAGGTCGCCTCACGTCTCTCCATCGTGGACCGGAGGACGCCGGCCACAGAGAGTCCAACTGCTTTCATCTGTGGATCGAGGATCGCTGGGCACCGGGTCGCACGACTGTGGGCTCTCCCAGGATACCCTCGGCCAGACGGGATACAGCCAGACTCTACCCCCCCCCTCCAGCTGTCCTACAAGCAGTCGGAACCTTCCCCTAGTGTATCCAGCTATATAATCATTCAAGTATCATTGCTATTGTTCCCTAAATATTCCAGGTTGTATATTTGCTTCCTGCGCAATCAGAGATTGGACATTCGATATTGATCTACCTACGAATACTCATTTGCCATAAAAGTGCATACTATTTCAAATCATAAATGTAATTAAGTGATCGTTGTACATACCTTTTGCTATGTATTATTATTAAACGCAGACTTTCGACTTGGTACATTTGTGTTGGATCCGTTTCATCAGGTGGGAGTGTTTATCATAATTATTTATACCTAGTACTGGGTGGCCAGAGTCTAAAGTACAAGAGGTAGTGGTAGTAAGTATCATATCTAACAATACAGTCAGGGAATTGTACCCCTCAGTTACAATTGGTCCTTCGAGCCGGATGGTAATCAGTGTAATATTAATATAGTGTTATTAATATTAAAACGGCCTATGATGAACACTCCACGAAACGATCCTCCTAACCAACAACGCCCGCGGCGCAAACGACAGCTCCCTCAGTACCTAGAGGCTTACGCTGTCAGTCAACAACCTAGTCTTCTACCAACAGTAAACGCGGTAAAACTAGAAAGTAAAATTATGTCTAACCCTAACGACCAGGCTACCCCGACCATAGAGGCCCCTATGGGTTCTAACGTAACTGACCCAGCTCACGGTGGGGACCAGGGGGAACCAGACATGACTTTACACCCCGCCAATACCGAAGAAGTAGTCCCCGACGAGTCCCGGGAGGAAGACAACACTACCGAGAGAGAACTCGGCACGGAAGAAGATGAGGAGAGCACCGTGGAGATAGAGCTCCAAGACTCCGCACGGAGTACCCCAAGGGACGGCTCCCCTATACAACCGTCTTCTCCCAGCGAGGCAGAGAGGACACTACAGCAGGCATTCCTCGTCAGCCTGAAAGCCTCTACTGAACGCGATAGACTCCAGGGTGAACGCGATCGATTGCAGATACAGCAACGGAGCGAAGAAGAGCACATACGCCTGGAAATAAGACGCATTCAGATGGAAGAGAATATGGCAAGAGACCGGGCCGACGCCCAGCGCGCCGCCACCGGTGCCCAGAGAGAATCGGATCTCACCAAGCGCGAAGCCGAGCGCGACAGAGCACAAGCGCAACTAATAGAACAGCTGATCAGAAGGACAACACCCCCTCCCTCCACCAGAGGCTCCAGGAACTCGTCTAGACATCACTCCAGGGCGGCATCCCCTAGCCGAGTAAGCGACCCTGAACTTGACCAACAGACGAGGTTTATACCCCCCGCAGACCCCCTTCCCCAACCGGTCCAAGCGAGACCCAGCCACCGGGAAGGAGCAGCATACACTGCGGAGAGGCTAAATCAGAGACTACAAGCCCTGGATGACCTAACGGAAGATGAAGAGGAGGAGGAGGAGAACCACGCCCGACGACAGCACAGTACTCTACCGGACCAGGAGGTCCAGTACAGCCCAGGCTATACCCCCGCGGAGCTGCGCTACAGACCCCCGACGCTATTCACGGGTGAGCACGACGCACGACCCGCACCGAGGAACAGCACCTGGACCAGCGGGCCATGGTACACAGCCGGTACCAGCCCACGCCAAGGAGCAGGAGGAGACTCGCCTAGGAGGCCTCTCCCCCAACGCTCGCCGATGTATCAACAATCCGCGTCATACATTGGCACACCTATGGTACCAGACTTCACCCAGGAGAACCGGGCCCAGTATACGGAGCTCCGCATGTGTCTGGAGACAATGTTGGTGGATGTCATTGATGAACGCCATAAATACGCGATACTACTGAAGCATTTAAAGGTACCCCGCGCGCACAACATAGCGCTCGCCTACGCCACTTCCACGACCCCATACACCGCAGCGCTGGTAGCGTTGGACCAGAGATATGGACGTATATGGGATTACGTGATCCAGGAGATCAGGCACATCGACCGCCTACCCCCAGCAACAGACAATCGAGCACTGGACGACCTGTCCATCAGAGTGCAGTCCCTGGTAGGGATGCTGGGAGCGCAGAGGGAAAAGGGTAGGCATGAACTATACGCCAACTCAAATGTAGAGAGGATCTTGGAGAAGCTACCGCCCGCCCGACAGGAGCGCTTTAGGCGGCAGAGAGACCACGAGACCCTAATGGCCCCGAACCGAACCTCCTCGATCTAGCCGACTTCCTGGCGAGAGAAGTCAGCAGCTTACGGCTAGATACATTCGGACGGAGCACCCCTGGCTCCAGAGAAGGAACCAGGAGACTAAATGATGGAAGAAGATCGGTGACTGTCATGCACCAATCGGAGTCAGTGCCAAGCAGTAGGAGCCACAGTACCCCCTCAAGAAAGGAGAAGTGGAAGATAGTGTGCCCCTACTGTGAGAAAGAACACTGGCTGTCACAATGTGACTCATTCCCCAAGATGAATGCGGAGGAAGCGAGTCAATGGATAAAGTCCAACAGACGCTGTTTTCGCTGTGCGCGATCACACATGGCAGCCGAATGCCGCTTAAAGAAAAAGTGCAGTCGGTGCGATGGAGCCCATCTGGACATACTCCACGACAGTAACAGACGGCGGCCTCCACCCGCACCATCAAGCAGCAAAGCAAGCGTCATGTACATCGACCCCGCCAGCAGCAGCGGAGCCAGAGTGCTCTTAAAGGTAGTCCGTGTGACATTGAGCTACCAGAATAAAGTCATGGACACTTACGCCGTCCTTGATGACGGGTCAGAGAAGACCCTTCTGCTCGCGTCCGCTGCGGCCCAGCTAGGGCTGCGGGGGAGCGAAAACCAAATGACAATTCGGACAATAAGAAGAGATTTGAAAACGATAAAGGGCGAGAATGTCTCATTCTCTATCGCAGCAAGCGGCCAGCCCGAGCGACGGTACAGGATTACAGACGCTTTCACCAGCCAAGAAATAGGACTCTCGCGGTACACATACCCCGTAGCCAAGCTGATGGAGAAATATGTACATCTACGCAAGCTACCGATCCCACTCATAGACGGTGCTACCCCGACACTGTTGATAGGCTCCGACCATGCAGACCTCATTGTCCCGATAGACCGGGTTCATACCGGACCCAGAGGCTGTCCTGCAGCAGTCGAGACCCGCCTAGGATGGACTCTCCAAGGCCCACTCGCCAAATCTCTCAACCGAACCACAGCCACTAGCTGTCTCCACTCCCGAGTCACAGAGGGAGACACCGCACTCCTGCAGCATGTAGAGAGGCTATGGACCTTAGAACAAATGCCCTTTAAGAACGAAAAGAAAGACATTCGCTCTAAAGACGACATCTACGCCATTAACCTCCTCGAGACGGGAACAAAGAGAGTCCCAGTCAGCGGCGTGTTGAGATACGCCACGCCACTCCTGCGGCGGGAAGGGATGCCTACCTTTCACGCAAAGAAAGACGCCACAGAGCGGTACCTACTAAACACAGAGCGGCGCTTAGCCAAGGACCCCGCCCAAGAAAGTGTATACCGCGCTGAGATTGAGAAGCTCATCACAGCGGGACACGTCACAAAGATTGACATTAAAGAGGCTGACCAGACGACTGAATCGTGGTACGTGCCCCACCACAAGGTTCATCACAACGGCAAAGACCGCATCGTGTTTAACTGCAGCTACCAGATCGGATCCCAAAATCTGAATAAAGAACTATTGCCCGGTCCTACACTCGGCCCCTCCCTACTAGGCGTACTACTCCGCTTCCGCCAGGACAAGGTGGCTATCAGCGGGGATATCAAAGGGATGTTCCTGCAGGTGAGATTAGTAGAGGAGGACAAGCCCCTGTTACGGTTCCTATGGAGAGAGAGGCCAGGAGATGAGCACCCAGCCATCTACCAATGGGAAGTCCTCCCTTTCGGAACTACATGCAGCCCATGCTGTGCTACATTTGCACTACAGAGACATGTCGCAGAGGACCCAGCAGCGGACGAAGAGGTCCGACACAGTGTGAAGAACAGCTTCTACGTAGATAACTGTCTACAAAGCGTTTCGACCCAGGAAGAAGCCGAGGCTCTCCTACTTAAACTCCGCGCCTCTCTGATCAAAGGCGGCTTTGATCTCAGGCAGTGGGCCAGCAGCGATCCGCACGTACTGCGCAGCCTCTCCTCCGAGGACAAGGCAGCGAGCAGCGAGACCTGGATGGCCACAATCCCAGGAGAAGCCCAAGAGATGACACTAGGACTAGTGTGGCGCTTCAAAACAGATTCGCTCCACTATAGACACAAACCCCTGACCACGGAGCAGGGAAGGTCGACGGCAATACCGACCACCAGACGGAGTGTGTACAGAACACTCGCCCGACAATATGACCCGTTAGGATGTATACTACCGTACACCACCAGGGCAAAGATGATTGTACGAGCATTGTGGGACAAGGACCAGGGCTGGGACGACCCCATTCCCGCACACCTTGCATCCACCTGGAGAGAGTGGGAGATGGAACTCCACTCACTCCCAGGCGTTAATATACGCCGAAGCTAATTCCCACCCACGGTGAGGCCAGAGACATGTAAAATGGATCTACACGTCTTCAGTGACGCCTCCGAGGTCGCCTACGGATCAGTAGCCTACTTGCGGGCCCAAGAAGAGGGGGGAGAGATCTACACAGCATTCATCCTCGCCCGCTCGAGAATAGCCCCACGCAAGCAACAGTCTATCCCACGTCTAGAGCTCTGCGCAGCCCTCGCAGGAGCGCATCTAGCCACGCTCATCCAACGTGAGCTCACCATTCCGGTGCATAGAACAATCCTGTGGTCAGATTCCACGACAGTACTCGCCTGGATCAAATCGGATTCATGCAAATACAAAGTCTTCGTGGGAGTCAGAGTCACTGAGATTCAAGAGTTAACCGGAGAGTTAACCGGAGAAGCAAACTGGCGCTATGTTGATACAAAACACAACCCAGCTGACGTCATCACCCGGGGAATGTCCCTAGATGACTTAACCCGTCATAACATCTACAGTGACGGACCAGCATTCCTCAAGCTCCCGGAAGGAGATTGGCCCACGCCCACCCCGAAGGAAGCAAGTGACCAGGAGGCTGAGAATAAGAAACCCATGTTCTGTGGATTGAGCACTGTTGTCTCCGCAGACCCCAACATAGACGATTGCATTACCATAGAGAGTGCGCAGCAACGGACATTCCTGCGGCACCACCCAGAGATTAAGTCCCCCGCTGATATGTCAGCAGCTGACTACGAGGAAGCAGAACTGCTTCTACTGCAACGAGCCCAGAGAGACTCGTTCCCCGATGAACTAGACTGTCTACAGGGAGGAAAGCCCGTCCCATCAGACAGCAGATTGATTCATCTGGCCCCCGAGAGTGACACACATACCCTCATCAGAGTGGGTGGTCGCCTGCGGAGAGCCCCCAATTTACCGGATGACATTAAGTACCCGATCGTATTGAACAGCCGACACAAGGTCACAGAGCTGATTATAAAGAAATACGACGAGGATGTACACCACGCAGGAGCAGAGAGAGTCTTCGCGGAAATCAGACGTCGTTACTGGATACTTCAAGGAAGAGAGGCGGTGCGACGCTTCCAGCGAACCTGTCTAGACTGCCGAAAGTGGCGCGCGCAGCCCAGCATACCACGGATGGCTGACCTACCTCCATGTCGCCTCCGACTCGGCGACAAGCCATTCCACTCAACAGGCATGGACTGTTTTGGCCCGCTGCACATAAAGAAAGGAAGAGGCACCGAGAAGCGGTGGGGTATTGTATTCAAATGCATGACCACCAGAGCGATACATATCGAGCTCCTTCCGACCATGAGCGCAGACTCATTCCTTATGGCCTTCCGAAGATTCACATCACGGAAAGGAAAACCGTCTACATTATTGCCCGATCACGGGACAAACTTCAAAGGCAGAGAAAGAGAGCTGAGGGAGAGCTTCCAAGCTATGGGCCCAGAACTTAAGACCCACCTCGCTCCAGCCCAGATTGACTTCCAATTCAACCCCCCAAACGCACCCCACTTCGGTGGAACTTGGGAACGAGAAGTACGTTCTATAAAGACAGCCCTGTACGCAGTACTTGGGGCCCAGACTGTGGCGGAAGAAGTCCTAATGACAGTCCTCACGGAGATTGAGGGAGTATTGAACTCAAAGCCCCTCGGTTACGTCTCCAGTGATGTAGCAGATGTCGACCCAGTCACCCCCAACACCCTCCTGATGGGGCGGCTAGATCCCGCGTTACCCCAGACAATGTACCGGCCTGAAGAAGCGAACGGCCGACGAATGTGGAGGTACAGCCAAGTATTAGCCGACAAGTTTTGGAGCAGTTTCCTACTGCACTACCTACCGTCTCTACAGACCCGCCAGAAGTGGGTAAAAGAGAGAGACAATTTGACGGAAGGAACAGTCGTCATGATTATTGACCAGTCACTACCCAGAGCTATGTGGCCGGCTGGCCGCGTAAGCAAAGTGATCACCGGTGCCGATGGCAAGGTCCGAGCAGCTGAAGTACTCGTCCAGGGGCGCATTTACACCCGTCCTGTGGCGAGGCTCATAGAACTGCCCCGACTCCCAGACACAATCGATGATGACCATGACCCTATGACTTTGTGAGTTGACTGACCCTTACAGCGAACCCTTGAGTGGTAGACAGTGCGGTTAATCTGTCTCTGCTTAACTAATTGGGTTGGGACCAATTAGGGGGCGGCTGTTCTGAAGGATCAGATTAAACCGAATATATATATTTATTTATATATATATATTTAATTGTATTTGTATATCCCCTGATATCCCTTGTATATTCCTTGTACAATATGCATTGAATATCCCTTCTAGTCTACTGAACATCCCATAATAGTCTCCATTCTACCATTGGACGAGACCTTGGTGCCAGGTCGCCATACCCCTCAGACCAGGTTCAATCGTACCGCTCAACATGTATGGACAAGTCCTAGTTCCGCGTAGGAATATGTCTACCGCACCACTAATGGTACGGTAGACAAAGGAGATGATTGTGGACTTCAGGAGGTCGGGGGTCAAGGACTACAGCCCCCTCAGCATCGACGGGGCACCGGTTGAGAGAGTCAACAGCTTCAAGTACCTCGGAGCCTACATATCCGAGGACTTGACATGGACCACACACATTAACAGTGTGGTGAAGAAGGCACGACAACGCCTCTACTTCCTCAGGCGCCTAAGGAAGTTCCAAGTCAGCCAGAAGATCCTTAAGAACTTCTACTCATGTACAATAGAGAGCATCTTGACCGGCAACATCACCTCCTGGTTTGGGAATAGCACTGCAAAAGACCAAAGCAGACTACAAAGAGTGACACGTTCAGCCGAACGCACAATTGGAGGGGGGCTCCCCACCCTCCAGAACATTTACTACAAGCGTTGCAAGGGGAAGGCTAAGAGAATTATTAAGGACTCGAGCCACCCGAACAACTGCCTCTTTGAACTGCTGCCGTCAGGCAAGCGATACAGGAGTCTCAAGGCGAGCACAGAAAGACTCAGAAGTAGCTTCTATCCCCAGGCCATCAGGCTGCTAAACGAACAATGAATGAACACTACACAACAACAACCACCAAACACACATAGCACACACATCCACACGCACACACTCACTTTAAACAAACACACTGTAGCACCCACTACACACACTTTATAGCACACACCCACTTTAAACAAACACACTGTAGCACCCACTCCCCACACTTTATATTTATGGATGAAGGATTGCACTACAACTCGTACACCTTACTGTAAATTGTACCTAAAATTGTACCTCATCCCATTTCTGCTTTGCACTAGATAGTACTGTACATTAGTACACTGCATAGTATTGTGTATTGTATATTATATGGTAACTCAGAACATTGTACATATGTCTATACCGAACACTGTGACCTCATTTTCTTCTTCTAAATTCATGCTATATTATGTTATTATGTTATTTGATACTATCTTGTCTAGCACAGTCTCTGGAGCGTAACAGTAAGAAGCATTTTGTATGAAAGTATTCTGTACTTCTGTATGACAACTATTAAAGAACTTGAACTTGAACTTGAACTTGAACTATTTGTTCATAGTGCGTATATATACTGCGCTATTAAAGTAGAATTTTCTTTTAGTCCAGTTCCTTACCCTCCAACAGAGTGACAGACGCAAAAGCCTCCCCGCGAACCACGTGTGGGCAGTAAGGCCAATTCAGCCCAGTATCGGCATTGAGACATCGTGTATATTAATATTTGAATAGTCATATTTGGCACTATATCGTCGAGTTGGACGTATTCTATTAAGCTAATAATAGTCTATTCATATGTAGTGCCTCGTGCGGTAAGAGTTCTATAGTAATCAGCACCCCCATCGTTTCGGGCATCAGCTGGACGCTTATCCAGGGTGGTTGACCCCACGTGAAGCTGCACCCGAGGAGCTCCAGGCCAAAGAGCGAGTGGACCTGTATATTGGATTATTCTACCGACGACGGCTAGCCTTCCCCGGCTTGGATTATGCTTTGAGTACTTTGATTATTCTATGGATAAAGGCCAACACTGCGATGTGTTGGAAATACCCCCCCCGGAGAGGACGACAGGTGAGAAGACGCTCTACACGACGAGGTCGCCTCACGTCTCTCCATCGTGGACCGGAGGACGCCGGCCACAGAGAGTCCAACTGCTTTCATCTGTGGATCGAGGATCGCTGGGCACCGGGTCGCACGACTGTGGGCTCTCCCAGGATACCCTCGGCCAGACGGGATACAGCCAGACTCTACCCCCCCCCCTCCAGCTGTCCTACAAGCAGTCGGAACCTTCCCCTAGTGTATCCAGCTATATAATCATTCAAGTATCATTGCTATTGTTCCCTAAATATTCCAGGTTGTATATTTGCTTCCTGCGCAATCAGAGATTGGACATTCGATATTGATCTACCTACGAATACTCATTTGCCATAAAAGTGCATACTATTTCAAATCATAAATGTAATTAAGTGATCGTTGTACATACCTTTTGCTATGTATTATTATTAAACGCAGACTTTCGACTTGGTACATTTGTGTTGGATCCGTTTCATCAGGTGGGAGTGTTTATCATAATTATTTATACCTAGTACTGGGTGGCCAGAGTCTAAAGTACAAGAGGTAGTGGTAGTAAGTATCATATCTAACAATACAGTCAGGGAATTGTACCCCTCAGTTACAATTATTATTATTATTATTATACATTTGTCATAGCAGAGGGCCTAATTAGTTTGAGATACCATAACCTAGAAAACATTTTGATGAGTGAGACTGATTATATATAGCCTATCATAATCTAGAACTAGGTTATGTCATATTGTAGGCTGTTTAACAAAAATAAAATAGATTTCCGTTGTCTTTATACAGTATGTATGAACCATTAAATGGGCAATTGTCAAATGTCTCTGCATAAATCACGTTTGTGACTAAGCTATAGAGATGCACATGTGCATCAATTCATTTCTGTTGTGGTTAGGCAACAGGGGATGCTGTGTTTACTAGCTTTCAGCACGGCAGTTTAGACTATGTATAGCTTATTATTGGGCTTTTCAATTTATTTTCTATTCTTGCGAATAGCATTGTGGACATTTTCTAATGCTCGTATAAGGAACTGTATAGTCACGAGAGCTAGCATAGCTCATCCAACGAATGTTGGCATCAATGGCATGACTACAGTACTGATAGGAGCTACTGTAGCATTAACGTAACGTTAGTTATCATACCATACCATCGGCAATTGCAGTGAGGATCTTTATTAACGTTAGCTAGCTAGCACATTTTGCATAGAATAAACTCGGCCAACGTTAGCTTATAGGGCTAGCAAACTACAATTCTAGTTAAAGCTAGCTAGCTAACGTTAATCAATAAAGATCCTCACTACGATTGCTGATGGTTATGATTGATAACTAACGTTACGTTAATGCTAGCTCTCGTAACTACAGTTCCTTATACGAGCATTAGAAAATGTCTACAATGCTATTCGCAAGAATAGAAATCTCAATCTCTCTCCATCAGAGCTCTCTCTTCCGGTAAACTAGCGCAACGTCATCACTGACAGCAGCGCTGTGCTCCAATAGGAAGGCATTTGCATGCATAAATGAATAAATTAAAGGGGGAAAAAATACAGTTTTTTTCCAAACGCAGTATAGTATAATTTCGAACACTCTAGTACCGCGGTACTATACTAATACCGGTATACCTTGCAACCCTAAGACAGTAGCTGATTTAATATATTGAAATTCTTTATTTGGAATTACCCCTTGAGATTAACCATCTCGTTTTCAAGGGTGTCCACAGCTTACGAAATACATAAATTACATATCTGTAATAAACATAACAAAACAAAAAGAAACAAACAAAAACCAAACACAAAACAAGATAAAATTAATAATAAACAGGTTCAAACAACATCAAACAAGAGACAAATAAGACAAATAAGACAATAAGACAAACAAACAACAAAACATAGAGCACATATTCAAGTGATTGCTTCAAAGATCTGTTATACTATTATTGGTGGTAACATGAACAAGTAATCTCAAGGTGAGAGGACAGCGCAGTTTTAAACAGTTGGGAGGATGTTATAGATCGAATATGAACTGGAAGATTATTCCAGTCAGATGGACCTTTGAACATGAATGATTTTTTTGCCAACTGAGGTGGTTACATTTGTTGGAACTTTAAAAAATAGCTGTGCACACAGTGTCTCAGTTGATGTCTAGAGGTGAAAGGGTCCATATACTGTTTGAGATATTGCGGATAATTGAAGTGAATACATTTTAAAATGAACTGTAACCAGTGCTGCTGTCATCTTACTGTGGGAGATGGCAAATTAAGGTTTTCATACATGGTGCAGTGGTGTGTCAAATATGGGCAGCCAAGAGCAAATCTGCATAGACAGTTGAATAATGTGTTTAGTGGAAGAAGATTGGTTTTAGATGCAGTTTGGTAATTAATGTACACAAACATCAAACACAATTGAATAGAAAAACACACTCACACACAGGGGTGTAGCTCCAGATTCTGGGCCCCATGAAAGAATGTATTTGTAGGCCCCCAGTGAATGCGCGCGAAAATTTGTTGGCCATTTTTTTATTGATGAAAACGCATAATATGGTTTTTACCTATACATTCGGATCAGCAGTTCAGCACCTGCACTGTTGGTGGGTGAGCCTAGTAAAGGATGTCGCATTGCGTTCATCTTCAATGAATGGACCAATGCAATAGTCTACCAAAGCCCCCCCTCTCTCTCTATATATCTCACACACACACACACACACACACACACACACACACACACACACACACACACACACACACACACACACACACACACACACACACACACACTTCAGAAACAAACATAGTATCAATGAGAGCATCAATAATACACCTGAGTGATGTCTAAAAAAAAAATTAAAAAAAAAAATTTGGGGCCCCCTTCCAGTGCTGGGCCCTTGGAATAATCCTAAACTACCCCCCCCCCCCAGCTACGCCCTCACACACACACACATATATATTATTTGTTTCATCTTTCTACTATTACCCTGCCCATACCTGGCTGTACCTCCCCTCCCCCATGCTGTTATGGTGGCCAAATGTCCCCAAGGGGATCAATAAAGGAATATCTCATCTTATTCCTGTAGAATTTTTTTTACTAGGGAAATGTTACTAATCTACTGTAGAAACAGTGGACCTCATGATCGATTACGGGAAAGTTACAAACTAATTTCTTCATAATTAGATTTACGAACTTCTCGGGCCGATTTTGGCATGATCGAACAGTTTCTTTTCCGAGATTTGTTCGTAGCTATGAACAGGATTTACGAACAGGCAGTCGTAAGTCAGACAGACTGGTATGTGCCTATTCTTAACAGCTTCATTTGGTAGAAATCATTGGTGACTGCGTTCACTTCAATTCTACAGACATCCTCAGATTGCTCAAGGGCACTTCAGTGGTTGGTGTTAAGGGTATGGGAGAGAGTTATTAATTCACTTCCCCAGCCCAGACCTTTCCTGCCAGTTCGGGGGATCAAACCGGCGACCTTCCGGTCACAAACTTGCTTCTCTAACCTTTAGGCCACCGCTGCCCCTGACCACTGACCATAAAGGGTTTGGAATCCCCAACATAGTTTCACAAAATAGGGGCCCCAAACAACATTTAGTATAGGGCCCCCAAATAGCTAGACACGGCCCTGGTGCTACCTGTTGAATATTCCCCCCATAGGGGTCAGCACAACTCAAGGTGCAATGCTTAGCCTCTCCTTATAAAGAACTGGTGTACGAGAATGCACTTCCAGTTTAAGAATGACTACTTCATTCAGTGGAGAACATTTGCCTTTTACGAAGACAAGTTTCACACATCTGGAGGAGGATTCTTGTGAATGAAAGATAGTTAAGTACACAAGGTCCATTGACATGTCATCGCTTTGTATCGACTATTTGAATAAACCCAGCAGAAAATACCAAGGTTTCGAATAATTCCATCATCCATCTGTACGTATGAAGGAGAAACTGTAAAAATCTGTAGATATTCTGGTTAACATATAGGCCCCAATCATTATTGGTGTGTAGATTAGTAGAAAATAGTTCCTACATGAAACTGCTCACAAAGTCTGGTTTATCCTGAGTGAGTCATGATTTTTTTTCATGAGACATTGCTTTCGAGTTTTCCTAAACCGTGATGCCACAAACCAAGTGCCCTTCAGCTCCCTTGGATCGAGTGACGAGCTCTACAGACATCTTGAAAACTAAGCAAATCACAGCAAAACTATCTGGATGGATAGATACTCGGTAAGAAGAAACATTTGGGGTAAACCTCCCCTTTAAGGCATGTCGTTTGTGTGTGCTAGCAAGGTAGCGAGTTTGTAGTTGATCAGAAGGACTTATCCAAAAGAGCATCTGATGTAATGGTGAAGAACACTGGATGTTGCACCACGTTCTAGTGAATTAATTATGAAACAGTATTTTACTGGACACATCAGGAACTCCCCCTCAAGGACCCCAGACCCCACTGGTCTAGTCCCGCTTTATGAGGCTCAAGTGTCCTGCCTAAAGTGCTGCACCAGAGCCCAGGAACAAATCTAGATGGTCAGCATCATTTCTACTAAATGATCCAGATACATAAATGAGGTACCACACCAATGAGTACCATTACAAAAATATTTTATTTTCAAATACAGTCGATACAAGATTGTAGAGTGGAGACGTCTTCAAAGTTGAAGTTTCTGAAAAAGAGTAAAACTGGGTTTTAAATACTGCCATTTTAGAGCTAGACTTATTAGAAGTGATTCAGGTAAAACTACAGACAGATCAGAAGTGATGTTCTAATGCTCTAATGATCTTTAAATGACTAATACTCTAATGATCTTTATATGACTATAGTGCTCTAATGTGTCTAGTGCTCTTACTGCTGAACTGACCTGTTCTCTCATCGAACACATGTTGTACTGTTGACCTTGTGTTAACATACAGGACTAATAAAGAAACTTGAACTAATGGAGGAATAGTACTGTATTAATACGGTTGATGACGCTATCGTACGGCACAGCGTGTTTGAAAGAAAAAAAAAAAAAAAAAATCGAACCCTAACTAACCTTACTGTCATGCACTTGTCCTAATAAACTAACCTACACTGTAGCACTCAACACGTTGATGAACATTGTTACTCAGCTGATAGAGTTGTACCCATAGATATCTATAGATATATATCTATGGTTGTACCCCCCCCCCCCACACACACACACACGCACACGCACACACGCACACACACACACACACGCGGACGACTCAGCCCTGCTGGTCTCTGACAAGAACAAGTTACAGGTTGAAAAAGCCCTCAGCTCGGAACTAGGCAAAATCTGCATATGGCTCGCCGACAACAAACTATCATTACACATGGGCAAAACAGAGTCCATTCTCTTCGGTTCAAATAACAAACTCAGCAAGACCGACGGCTTCTCGGTTACAGTGGGTGACAATATTATCACAAGGAAAGATGAAATTACCTACCTGGGTTCCATCCTAGAGGCTAATCTTTCCTGTGACAAAATGGCATCCAATGTAATAAAAAAAGTCAACCAACGAACGCGATTCTTGTACCGGATCTCCTCTCTGGTAAACAAGAATACCCTGAAGACTCTAGCAGGAGCACTCATTCAAGGGTACTACGACTATGCTTGCACCTCATGGTAAAAACACCTTACCTCACTAAAAAACAAATTACAAACATCTCAAAACAAGCTAGTCAGACTACTACTTGACCTGACTCCTAGAACCCACCTCACCCCTGCCCACTTTGACAACCTAGGATGGCTTAGAGTAGACGACAGAGTACAGCAACTTGCAATGGGCCTGGTCTACAAGATACACTACGCGACCAAGGTACCCATGTACATGTCAAAATACTTCCCAAAGGTCAGTGAATACCACGATCACAACACCAGAGGGAGCTCCACAAATCATGTAAAACCCAGATTCGGCTCAAACAAGGGACTAAACACGTTTCGCAATTATGCCACATCAATGTGGAACGCCCTGCCTAAAGCTGTAAAGGAATGTGAATCACTACCCACCTTCAAAAACACTCTAAAAAAACACCTACGTGAGACTGCAATTCGAAACTGGCCCCTACAAATGTCCTAACCTAGTTGTACAGTAAATGACCAAGTAAGGCTTTGTCAATATTCCAATGTACAGTGTAAAATGTGTGGGGGACCCTGATGTAAACAAGACGAAAGTCTTTCTCTGGTCTGCATCCCCTTAACAATTGTATGTATTGAGCTGTACTGTACTGTACCCATTCTGCAATCTGTTAATAAACTTTTCAATCAATCAATCAAAAAGCACACACACACACACACACACACTAAACATTAGTTCCGGGCATGCGCAGTCAGCTCCAGAGAGCACTAGTTCCGTGTTGTTTGTTGGTTTTGTCAGAGCAGCGCGAGGGATGGTAAGTTCGCTCCGGTTCCCGTTCTGTCGGTCTGTCGGTCTGTCGGTCTGTCGGTCTGTCGGTCTGTCGGTCTGTGGAACCAACCGGAACAAAGTCTGATGAACTGAAGTGTGTTTTAAAACGAGATGTTTGTTTGTGATTCCGCCCTGATGACGTGCGTGTTGAGTTGCGTGTTGCTTAGTGTTGTGTGCGTGTGTGTGTGTGTGTGTGTGCGTGCGTGTGTGTGTAATGTTTGTGTTGTTATTATGTGGCAGTGTTGTGTGTATGTGTAATGTTTGTGTGGCAGTGGTGTGTGTGTGTGTGTTTCAGTTTCAGTTTAAACTTTATTTGAACAACATAAATGTAAACGTGTGAGACAGTGTTAGCCTGTTGTCCCAGGGCCTGGTGTTAAAAAGCCACTAAAAAAGAAAGCATAACATATATGGCATAATACAGTTAATTAAGAACAGGTTAAAAACACATCATGCAAAATATATACAGCAGACATGTACAGACAATGTACATTGTAATGTTTGTGTTATTGTGTGGCAGTGGTGTGTGTGTGTGTGTGTGTGTGTGTGATGATATTTGTGTTATTGTGTGGCAGTGGTGTGTGTGTAATGTTTGTTATTATTGTGTGACAGTGGTGTGTGTTACTGTGTTTGTAATGTTTGTGTTGTTATTGTGTGGCAGTGGTGTGTGTGTAATGTTTTTGTTGTTGTTGTGTGACAGTAGTGTGTGTGTAATGTTTGTGGTGATATTGTGTGCGTGTAGTGTTTGTGTTGTTATTGTGTTAGTTTTATCTCTGTTGTAAGTAACAGGTTAAAAAAAGCCAGTGTGATTTAGTTCAGTCTCTGTTTAATAGGTGGCCAGACAGTGTGGTTTAGTTATATCTGTTGTAATAATAGGTAGCCACTAGCCAGACAGTGTGATTTAGTTATATTGTAATAGGTAGCCAGGCAGTGTGGTGGAGAAGATGCTTTTTGTATAGATGTTCTAAAAAAATATTGAACATCTGTAATTTGTGAATCCTATGTAGCCTACATGTGTTTTGATCTGCAAATTAAAATAATGTATTTAAATGTATGTCTGTGTGGTGGTCTGCAGGGTGTTGTGATGTGTGTGTGTGGTATGTAGGTGTTGTGTTTCAAGTTGTTGGATAAAAGTGTCAGCTAAATTACTAAGGGTGTGTTCACATCTGAAGTCCAGGGATAGTCCGGACTTTCCGTCGATAGTCCGGACTTTCTGGTGGACCAAATGTGAAAATGATACATTGTTTGCTTTTGGTCTGCGTTCACACTACCCTGTTTGGTGCGGATCTAATTTGTAAACAAAGGACATGCTGTCGCCAAGTCGTTCATCTATTGGACTAGCACTCAAACGTAAACAGTTGCCGCCAGCGTATTGACACACCTCGCCCACACGCCGACTGTTTAGATTTCATTTGTCTAGCTGTCTAACTCTCATGCCTGGTTGCTATGCTTGTTGCTATCACAAGTGACGTATTAACATTTGCGGGTTTAGCGCGCGAGGGAAAGAGCCGTCATCTCGTCGTTACCCCACGTTGATCCTCGACTCATTGCTGTCTTTTTTTTTTTTATTTTTAGCCGCTGTGAGATACAGACAAGGCTGCTAATGTGAGGATGAAGTTATTAGGTGGAGTTGCGCCTGCGCGCTCTTTGGGGAAGAGTTGGGTCGCGACTCGCGCGACTGCTCATTCATCTAGAGAGACAGAGAGGAAGAGAGAGACTGTCCGCGCGCGGCGCCAGTCTAGAGAGACAGAGAGAGAGAGAGAGAGAGAGGCAGAGAGAGAGAGAGAGAGAGGAAGAGAGAGACTGTCCGCGCGCCTGTCATTCATTTGAGTTGGGTTGCAACGTGCGCGCAAGCTGTCACTTGGCGCTGTCAAGTTGGGTCGCACGACCGCCGCCACTAGGCACCTGTCACTCATTTGCTCTAGATTAGATACTATATAAAGTTCGTTTTGCGTTCACACCAACAGCAAACGAACCATGGTCCACTTTGAAACGAACCGAGTCCCAACTTTCGGTTGTAGGGATGCCCCGATCACTTTTTTTGCCACCGATACCGATCACCGATCGTCGTGAGCCATATCGGCCGATACCGATCGTTTTTGATTAAAAAGAAATTAAAAATTATTTTATATAATTTTTTATTTTTTATTTTTTATAAAATATATATATTATATAATTAGACTTGTACTTGTATTATCTGCGAGACATCGCCACCACGCAACAAGCTCCACTGTCTGTGTGTACTCTAGTAGCTTCCAGCTACGGCCAGGATTATCCGGAGCTGCACCTGGACCTATACTCGAGTAGCCTCGAGCAGAGCTACGGCCAGGATTCTCCGGCGCTGCACCTGGACCCTATTGGCATAACGTTACTTAACTGTGCTCAGCAAGCCCTCAGCTCGAATACGCATCGAATCAGTGTTATAAGACATTGATATCAGGAGCTATCTGTAGCTACTGCTAGCCGGATATATAACGTTAATACAACGCCTCAGTGAATTATTTAGTTCAATGGGACATTTCGTTTTGAACGGTGAACTAACTTGCGCTAACGTGAGCTAACAGGTAGCATACACGTCTTTACTAGACTTTGTGGAGCGTTTGTTGATGTCAGGAGCTATCGGTAGCTGGCCGACTAGATGTTATAAGACATTGATAAGACATTGATATCAGGAGCTATCTGTAGCTACTGCTAGCCGGCTAGATGACGTTAAGACAACTATTTAGTTCAATCGGACATTTAGTTTTGAACGGTGAACTAACGTCAGCTAACGCAAGCTAACGGAGATATCAACATGGACCACTAGACTTCTGGGGCATTTGTTGATATCCGGAGCTATCAGTAGCTAGCCGGCTAAATACCGTTAGACAATGCCTACTAAAAGTGAATAGTTGACTGGGTAATTTGGTTTAAACAGTAACGATAGCTAGGTAGCTAACGTTAGCTCAGGTCAAATGCACTATCTAGACTCAGCAGAGGAGGTCCGCCTCCTCTGTGTTTACAAACTCTACACGGGTACGGGCGGGGCTAGGGAGGAGGAGCAGTTTGCAGGTCCTGTGCGTCTGAGACAAGCGAGTGAGATATCCACTTGATCAGTTTCCGCGATCGGCGAATATGACTAATTATCGGAATTCCCCGATCGCATATTTATACTGATTATCGGCCAATAACGATCGGTGGCCGATCGATCGGGGCATCCCTATTCGGTTGTTTGGTCCTCATTATAGTTTGGTTTGCGTTCATACCTGTACAAACCAAACGGACTATCGATCTAAAGGGACCATGGTCCACTTAAAGGGACCATGGTCCACTTAAAGTGGACCAAACAGGGTAGGTGTGAACGCGCCCTAAATGTAAATTGGCCAACCTATCCTGAATACTGTCTCTCTCTTCCGCCCACCTCTCTCTCTCTCTCTCTCTCTCTCTCTCTCTCTGTAGTGTGGCTGGTGGGAGCGTCATCATGTGTCCATATAAATGTGATGTCATCACTTCCATTAATTTGAGATAAAACAAAAGAAACAAGTGACTGACTGACTGACTGACTGATCAGGCTGTTTCAGGAGAAAGCCAAAGAGGACCAGTCAACATGAAGAATAAAGTTACCAGCGGCACACAAGGTACAACACACAAAGACACATCAAAACCCAGTCTCTGTGACATTAATCAGTAGTGTGTGTGTATCGATCTATTTATATGTTTGTCTTTTTGTCTATTGTGTGTGTGTGTTAGTGAAGTCTTGGTCTCAGTATCTGGAGGAAGAGAACACAGTAGCTGCTCCTGTACACCTTTTTACCAAGGTAACACACGCACGCACGCACACACACGCACACCAGAAACAATGTTTCACTGTTTGAAACCTTGAACAATGTGTTTTTGAAGTTTGGTGAGAGTTGGAGTGAAACCGTTTTTGTGTTTGGTGTTGGTTACAAAAAAGAAAATGTAATGAAGTGGCAAATGTTTAATTTTGTTGTGGGTCAGGCCAAAGTGGCATTGGTAAGAGCTAGGGATGCTCCGATATTGATATCGGATATCGGCCCCGATATCACTCAAATAGCTGGAATCGGGTATCGGTAAAAAATTAAAATAATAATCGGATTAAAAAAAAAAATATATATATATATATATTGTATATAATATAATAAGAAATAAAATAAGAAATAACAATTCAGGCGGCTGGGTGGCGTAGCAGAGATTGCACCAATGCAAGAGACTCCGGTCTCGAATCCCGGTGTCAGCATTGCCTGCGGCTTGGGCCAGTCGTCATACTATCTCATTTGGCAGAGGTAGCGGGTGGAAGTGGACGTTGTGGACAGCGACTCCTACAGGTTGGTTGGGTGACGCCTGCACAGCAGAGACAGGAAGTATTGGGGGCAGCGTGAGCCTCCCACGCGTTACTCCTCGCCACTGAGAGTCTGCGCTGTCTGGTGAAAAGATGCTACAGGCTGCCTCCTCGTGTACCGGAGGGGACACATGATGCAAGGCTTCTATCCTCACTACAACCGACCAGTGGGGGGCATAGTCTAGCAACGTTCAAGACAAGGGAGGGGAGAATTGGCAATACGAAATTGGGATGGGAGAAAAAAATAGAAAAATAAGGAGAAAAAGTGGATTAAAAAAAAGAAATAACAATTCAGTACATTTATATCTGTGTTAATTTGTTACATTTAGTTTCACTAAGTTAGGAAAGTAATGTTTTAAGTCAAGCCTGATGTTGCCTTGCACAAAAGAATGATCCCGGTCTCTTCCACACAGTGAGGCATACAGTTTAATAATTGAACAATGGGTATTTTGCATTAACATTTACATTTAGTCATTTAGCTGACGCTTTTATCCAAAGCAACCTACTAGTTCTGTACGACAAGTCATCAGGAAGGGCACAACTCTATCAGCTGAGTAACAATGTTCATCGAAGTGTTGAGTGCTACAGTGTAGGTTAGTGTATTAGGACAAGTGCATGACAGTAAGGTTGGTTAGGGTTCGATTTTTTTAATTAATTTTATATATTATTTTTAGATAATGGTATCGGATCGGTACTCGGTATCGGCCGATACCTAAAGCCAGGTATCGGTATCGGGACTGAAAAAGTCGGATCGGTGCATCCCTAGTAAGAGCCAGGGTCAGAGTGGATTTTAGATTGTATTCACTCATGAATAATATTGATACATTTTTCTTTCGGTGGAGCTTCAGTGAAGTTATTTGTTGTGTTGTAGAGGGGCAGCTGTGTTTTAGGACTGATATTATGTGAGATCTCTCATTTTACATTTACATGTGTTTTTGAGTATGATGAAAACACGTGTATGATGTGAGATATAATATGTATTTATTTAATTTAATTGACACACAACTTGTAGTGAGATTATGTAAATAAATGTTTTTCTAAACATCTCTCTCTCCCTCCAGACCCAGTCTTTCCCCAGCAGTGGGAATGGTTTCAAGGTGGGGATGAGGCTGGAGGGAATCGATCCTCTTCATCCTTCAATGTTCTGTGTCCTGTCTGTGGCTGAGGTAAGATAGAGAGACAGAGAGACAGACTGATAGATAGATAGATAGATAGATAGATAGATAGATAGATAGATACTATTCACAGAGGTGTGAGAGTCTTTGATTAAGGATAGAGTTTACTGACGGAAGGACATGTTGCAACATAGAGAGAACTATAGTTTACCGTAATGGACCCTATAGCCCAGATCTCTGTAGAAAGACTAACAAAAGTATTTATGCAGGAGACTAGGAGAGTAGACAAAACAAGGGGAGCATTTATGTAAATAATATGATATGATGTGTACAGAGATATCTGGATAATGATGTATAGTGTGTGTGTAGGTATGTGAAGGCTATGTGTATGCGATTGTGTATGTGTGTGTGTGTGTGATAGTAAGATAGACGGAGAGATAGTGTGTTTGTGCATGTGTGTGTGAGAAAGAGGGAATGTTGGGTCAATTTCCCTATCACTAAGGTAGAGAGATTATAATGAAAGTTATATAGTCGTACCTGCTCTTCGCCATCGAGATATACCTCATCTCCAGTACCTACTGTACTTCATCAACGAATAAAACAAATGCACCCAGCACCTGACCAGGCCCCGCCCTAGTGACGTACTATAAAGCACTAGGCGTGGTCACCACTCACCCTTCCTCTATTTCGTTTCCATCATGGCGGATGCTTGCACCCTGTGAACTAGTGTAATGAAAAGTTTAGAGAAATTGCAATGTTGAGTATGCGCCGGAGATTTGCCAACCCCTGGAATCTTCGGCATGTTCCGACGGTGCTCGTATGGGTTCTGCGACTCTGCAGCTGGATGCATTTCCGCGTCGAGTCTGTACTGGGGTCCCCTCGTCTTGTTGACAGCAGACCGAGGGACGGCGTGTGATGTGTAGCTATCGAGCTACCTCACACACAGGTAGGATCTGCGCCACTAGGCATTAACGCTGGTGTTAGTAATGCTGCTTGTTGTTTTGTTAGACAACCGAGTTGTGTATCGGCGCCAGGGGCAAGATGTCTGGGTGAGCTGTTAAAGCCTGTACCGCCACGGTATGGAATTGGCAGCGTTTAGTAACTGTGTTCGACTTGCTGTTTTTTCTGTCAAAAATGGTGTCTGGTGGTGGGGCCATGAGGGCCAGCCGACGTCGAAATATCGCGCAAGGTTGTTGACGTTATTAGCTTTGACCTAGCCGCAAGCTATAACCGCAGGGAGGTTCCCTCCTCAGGGCTCCCCTCTCCGCAGAGGATCTTGGTCTTCCGCTGGAGTGCGGGCGGTATTTGTCCTAGGCCCCACACCGCCTCACGCCGTGCAGCCAGAGGTGAGGGCACGGCCTCGTCAGCGGCTATGGCGAGGCCCTCGACAGGCGGCCATGTTTCCCCCGCCAGAGGTATCCTGGGCGTTGAGTCAACCGTGTCCACAAGGCCGACAGCCTTGGCGGCCGAGGGATCGGCCATGTTGGATGAGCTCGGCTTGGAATATACAAGCCCCTTTGGCTGCGGGCCGCGAGCCTTCGTTGAAGCGCATGCGGCCCCACGTTTCGCTTCTCATGGGGACAGGGGCTGACACCCAGTTGATGGCTGAGCCTGGGTCTGTCCGTGAGAATGTTGTGCTGTCAAGCGGCTCCCACACCATAAGCTGTGTTTGGTTGAGCCTGGTGTTACGTCTGTCAACTACAAGTGTTGTCAGCAGGGGGGCTCGAGACCTTTTTGAGGCACACAGTGCGGGCTTCCCCGACCTCGCCTTCCCCAGGCCGGGTATCATGTTGGTGCCTCCCACTCCTGAAAGATTGGCAGTGGTCTCGCAGGCGCGCGTGATTTGGGTGGTAGTTATAACACTGCAGGGCTACGGTGTGTAGGAACCCATGGGGGCCTCACACCTTGCATGTCCGGCTGCAGGACAACTCCTCAGCATGTTCTGGAGGGGTGTTCAGTGGGGGAGCTTTTGTCACCTAGACTGATGTCAGCTTCCCCCGTATCAAACCGGCCCTTTCTGTTGGGGTTCCCCCTTGGGTGCGATTGCCTCGTGGGTAGTGTCGGGGTCAGATGTTCCGAATCCACGGAACGCTCTGCTCGCACGGGTCCAGGGTTGGCTACGCACAGCGGGTGGGACCGGGCCGCCTGTCTACAGTTCCTAGCGGACCTGCGCCAAATGGCGGCGGGTGCGTTGGGAGTATCATCACATATGGCTACAGCAGTACCATATGTCGAGGTGGATGGAGAGAACGCTGAGGCGGGGACTTGTGTTTACACAACCCCACCCGTTTTCGGGTTTGGTACAGACCCTATTGTCAGGGTCACCAGCAGTGACAGTTCTGGTCAACGAGATCCAATCTGTGGACGAAGCAAGCCATCGTCGTGGCGTTTTCCTCCCGGTATTCTCTGGTGCCCGAGAAATCGGGAGGGGGGGTGTCAGACCCATGCTGGACCTGTCCCATGGGAAGGTTCAGCATTTTTTGGATCGTCTCCTACTTGTTGAACACTGTCAGGTGGGGGCCTGGTTCTCCTCCATAGACTTGTAGGATGCGTATTCGCATCCACAATCTTCCATCCTAGGGCTTACCTACGCTTCCTTTGCAGGGTTTAGCGTATGAGTACCAGAGGCTGCCGTTCGGCTTTTCTCTGGCTCCCCGCATCTTCACCAAGTGCGTGGAGGCCGCACTGGGGCCTCTGCGTCGTCAGGGGGCAGCTGGCAAACCATGCTGCCCGGTCTGCGCTACGTTCAATGTGTTGGTATTGAAAGCGGTCCTTCTGGTCCTCAAACGGTGTTAATCAGGACGGACAATACGACGTCAGTGTCGTATATCGACAGACAGGGAGGAGTACGCTCCCCCCGTCTGCACCAGGCTATGGGCGGCTGGCTATGGGCGTCCTCCATCTGCGCGGCCTGAGGGCTCCTCACATCCCCGGCAGGGTGAATGTGGGTACAGGTGTACTGTCGGAGGGGCGGTCCTCATCCTGACGGGTGGGGATTACGTCCGGACATAGCCAGGCAGGTCTGGGACCGATGCCGTGCCGCCTGGGATTATTTCCCCATACATCTGTTAGGTCAGTTGTTGGGACGGGTACGCCACTGTCGCGCTTACGCGGGCAGATGGCGTATGTTCCAAGAGTGGTGTAAGGCGGGGGCAGGGACCGGTGTCCTGCCCCCTGGATACTGTCCTTGTTACCTCCAGTCTCTCCTTGATAGACTGTCGGCTTCGACGGTGAGGGTATATGCAGCAGCTATATCCTCTTATCATGAGGGATTTGAGGTGATGTTTTGTTCAGCCACCCTCTTGTGAAGCGTTTCCTGCTTGGCGCCCAACGCGTTAAGCCGGTAAAACGCTCTTTGGCTCCGAGTTGGGATCTTCAATTGGTCCTCGGTCGGTTGTCCTTGGCCCCGTTTGAGCCTCTTGAGCAAGCGCCGTTGGAACAGCTGTCGTTCAAGACCTCTTTCTTGCTGGCCGTCACCTCCACTGAACGCGTGGGTGTGCTTTGTGCTCTCTCGGTACGACCAGAGTGCCTGTCTTTCGTTCCGATTGCGGTGCCACTCTGCGGCCTAATCCTGCCTTCGTGCCTAAAAATATCCGGAGTTCTTCTGCTCCAGGGATATTGTGTTTCAGGCGTTTCATCCGCCTCCTCACGCTAGTGAGTTAGATGCGGGCCTTCACCTGTCATGTCCGGTCCGTGCTTTGGGAATTTACCTCAGCCGTACTCAGGACCTCAGGGTCACCGATCAGCTTTTTGTCTGTCACGGTGGTTCTCGTGCCGGTAAGGCACTATTGAAACAGCGCCTGTCCCATTGGTTGTGCGAGGGCATTGCCCTCTGCTACACGTTGGCCGGGCTGGATCCCCCTGGGGGCGTCAGGGCGCACTCCACTCGTGGGGTGGCTGCCTCTGCCGCTCTGCTGGGTGGGGCCTCGGTGGAGGACATCTGTGCTGCAGCTTCATGGTCCTCCCCGGGCCCCTTTTGTAAGGTTTTACCTCATGGACATGACCGGGGGTTCTGTCTCCCAGGCGGTTCTGGGGTCTGTGGCCTTTCCTGCTTCCCGTCCTTTGGTAGGGTAGCAGGAGTGTGTGGGTATGGGCCACAGTGTGTTGGGTCACACGTGGTTCCGCCTGTGCTGTGTGTTCAAGGGGTTCTAGTTCTCTCTTGCTCGCACTCGGGTGGAGTTGACTGCGCCCCCCCTTCATTAGGAAGGATGGGGTGACGGGACTCCCCAACCCCTTGATGTGGGCTTACGGGTCCTCAGGGGGTACATCTGTCGGGCCTCGCGTCCGCTCTACCCCATATCTCGATAGGCTTAAGAGCGGGACGCGATGGCCAAGTACGATAATATAACGACAGGTTATGTATATAACCTAGTTATATGAGTACTGGCTAAGCGTCCCGCTCTTAAGCGGCCCTGAGTTCCCTTGGGAAATCTTTTCCTGGAAACAGGTTTTTTGCGAGGAAGAGTGTTTGGTGACCATGCCGAGTATCTTATAGAGCACGCCTCTATAGGGGCGGGGCCCGGCAGGTGATGGGCTTATTTTTGTTTTCGTTGATGGAGTACAATAGGTACATGAGATGAGGTATATCTCGATAGGCTTAAGAGCGGGACGCTTAGCCAGTACTCATATAACTAGGTTATATACATAACCTGTCGTTAACAGTAGCTACAGTAAGGTAGAGGGACTATAATGGAAGTTAACAGTAGCTACAGTAAGGTAGAGGGACTATAATGGAAGTTAACAGTAGCTACAGTAAGGTAGAGGGACTATAATGGAAGTTAACAGTAGCTACAGTAAGGTAGAGGGACTATAGTGGAAGTTAACAGTTGCTATGGTAGAGTGACTATAATGAAAGTTAACAGTAGCTAAGGATAGTGCAGTATGTGTGTGCATGTGTTTGTGTGTGTTGAGGCACCTTCCCTCCAACAGGATGTCTTTGTCTCAGAATCTCAAAATTAAAAGGTTTATTCTTTCTGGCAGGTAATTGGCTACCGTTTCCGTCTCCATATTGACGGCTACTCTGAGGGTTATGACTTCTGGGTAAATGCTGACTCGGCAGATATCAGACCGGCGGGCTGGTGTACAGAACACAACCACAAACTACATCCTCCCAAAGGTACAGAACACAACCACAAACTACATCCTCCCAAAGGTACAAAACACAACCACAAACTACATCCTCCCAAAGGTACAAAACACAACCACAAACTACATCCTCCCAAAGGTACAGAACACAACCACAAACTACATCCTCCCAAAGGTACAGAACACAACCACAAACTACATCCTCCCAAAGGTACAGAACACAACCACAAACTACATCCTCCCAAAGGTACAGAACACAACCACAAACTACATCCTCCCAAAGGTACAAAACACAACCACAAACTACATCCTCCCAGAGGTACAAACTACATCCTCCCAAAGGTACAAAACACAACCACAAACTACATCCTCCCAGAGGTACAAACTACATCCTCCCAAAGGTACAAACTACATCCTCGCAGAGGTACAAACTACATCCTCCTAAAGGTACAAACTACATCCTTCCAAAGGTACAAACTACATCCTCCCAGAGGTACAGAACACAACCACAAACTACATCCTCCCAGAGGTACAGAACACAACCACAAACTACATCCTCCCAGAGGTACAGAACACAACCACAAACTACATCCTCCCAGAGGTACAGAACACAACCACAAACTACATCCTCCCAGAGGTACAGAACACAACCACAAACTACATCCTCCCAGAGGTACAGAACACAACCACAAACTACATCCTCCCAGAGGTACAGAACACAACCACAAACTACATCCTCCCAAAGGTACAGAACACAACCACAAACTACATCCTCCCAAAGGTGTGTGTGTGTGTGTGTGTGTGTGTGTGTGTGTGTGTGTGTGTGTGTGTGTGTGTGTGTGTGTGTGTGTGTGTGTGTGTGTGTGTGTGTGTGTGTGTGTGTGTGTGTGTGTGTGTGTGTGTGTGTGTGTGTGTGTGTGTGTGTGTGTGTGTGTGTGTGTGTGTGTGTGTGTGTTGTGTGTGTCCATTTGCAAAATGGGAAGGGCCATCAACATTATAAAGTCAGTCAGGTATTCCTTTCAGTTCCATAAGAGCTCAACTGACAACCAGGTTAGTCCATCAAACAGAATGAGACACTAACATACAGTCACTTCAAGTCTCCTACACACTGAGACACAATAACATACAGTCACTTCAAGTCTCCAGACTGAGACACAATAACATACAGTCACTTCAAGTCTCCTACACACTGAGACACAATAACATACAGTCACTTCAAGTCTCCTCTACACTGAGACACAATAACATACAGTCACTTAAGTCTCCTCTACACTGGGTAGCGCAGCGGACTAAGTGCCTGCCTACCACCGCAGAGACACTGGTATAGAATCCAGCTGTCAGCGGTACCTCCGGCTTGGTCGGTCGTCCATACAAACCAATTGGCAGTGTTAGCGGGTGGGAAGCCGGCGGGGTGTGTATCCTGGTCGTTGTAAACAGCGACTCCTACAGGTCGGTCGGGGCGCCTGCTCAGCGAGGGAGGGAACTGGGGGAAGTAGTGTGAGCCTCCCACACGTTACGCTCCCCCAGTGAGAGTCCTCGCTGTCAGGTGAAAAGAAGCGGCTGGCTGACTCTGCATGTATCGGAGGGGACATGTGATAGTATCTAGAAACCCTCCCTAGACCGGCAAGTGGGGGGCAAATGCGCGCAACGACCAGGAAGGGGAGGGGGGAATTGGCATAACGACTAAATTGGGATGGGAGAAAAATACAGAAAAAAGAAATTTCTCCTCTACACTGAGACACAATAACGTACGGTTATGTATATGACCATAGTTATATGAGTATAGTGACGCTCAGCGTCATAGTGCAATACTCTTCATATCCAGCCACAGCATCTAGACCTCACCAGGCGGTCACTAGTGACACCGCCCCCCACATCGCCAGGATATTCGGACAGGGCCCATCCAAGAGCAGGCTCATCCCCCCTATAGCACGCCGCCTAGCTCACTGATCCTGGTATACTCAGGCAGTCACCCATCCAAGCACAACCCAGGCCTGAACCTATACCGCTTCCAAAATCGAACGAGATCGGGCGTGTTCAGGTTGGCATGGCTGTAAGCTCGAAGCACTCAAGAGGCTACACCCACAGCGGGAGCAGGCAGCGCACCGGGGAGACGACCCCCAGAAGAGGTCGATCCCTCAATCCAGGCAACAGGCACTTGACCTGAGCCTGGAGCACTGTGGACTAGACGGGTGCCAAAAAGGGGTCTGCTGAAACGGCACCCCAGCGGAAGGGGCGTATGCTGGTATTGTCGTGCACCATGTCACAGCCTCCACAAAAAAAAAAAAAACCCAAGGGGTCGAGGCAGAGAAGGCTGACACAATTGGCAGACGTCATGAAACGTGCGGGGGCACAATCAACCGGCCTAACCCGAGAGTTGACTCCGCTACCAACACACCAGGGAACCAACCACCCCCTTGGTTCAAACATGAGGTGGTTGTTCCTATAACCCCTCAAGAAAAAACTCAAACACAACTGCGGGTATACACTGGCTATTCCGCAGTACAAGTGTTTCAGTTTTCCCAGGCCTACGGGTCGACGAAACAATTTCGGACCGGGCCCGGCGGACCGAGACGTACACAGGGATGCCAGAGGAGTTCCATAAGAATCACCTCAATAGCCCCCTCCCAGCCATGCTTAAGCAGGAGAAGAGAGGGGCGAAAAGAATGGAGAAGGACCAGGCCCCCTTAGCGCATCGCAAGGTACAACACAACATGGACCAAGCAACAGTGAGGGGTAATACGTAGTAACACAACCACGAACATTTCCATAACGTCAAACCCTGCAACACCCGGGCTGACCCGGCATTCCCCCCCCCCCCGAAAAAAGCACAAGTCCCTCAGGGTACCAGAACAGCAGATCTGCGTCCCCGGCACGACCAGAATCAGTCCCGTGCCCTAATCACGCCGACATCCCCAACCCTAGGAGGGGGGTAGGTACGCGTGTCGATCCAAAACATTATAGAGGGCGCCACCCAGACGGTCCCTTTCGTACCGCGCTCGGTGGCCCACCGCAAGGGCGTGAGACCCCTCTACCTATTCCGTTAACATCCCCCAGATATGAACGAGAATTCGTCGAGACAACACTGGCGCTCGGAAGAGACAAACTCCATCCCAGTTGCCCCATAAAAACGCTGTTTTAATGATGAGCAACCAAGGCGCGCAAGCCCATGCGTGATTCCTATCAGAAGCACCCAGGGCCAGCACTATGTACACGTCGAGACCCAAAACACATCAATGGATAGTCTAAAAAGACATCAGATACTGTTCCTCCAAGCCGCCTGGGAGAACGACAAGAAGCCGCTTTTTTATTTTTATTTTCTTACAGAAAAGAAAAAATACGGACATGGGTCCCATGCGACGTGGCTGAGGGAAAAAACAACCCCCGTCAACCATACTTCATAAGAGGGGACGGGGAGCGACGTACCCTATGACGGGGGGAAACCCATGACTCAACAGACCTTTAAGGCGAGGAGTCAGGGAATCCCTAAACAATACCCTGTCAACCTACTCCATAAAGGAGGGGACGGGAACCCCCAGAGAGACTTCCCACGTGAGCAACAACATTGAGCCACGTGACCAAAAGGCTCAAGCTACATGTAACTGAGGGGTACAATTCCCTGACTGTATTGATAAGTATGGTATCATTAAACCACTACCGCTTGATGTACTTTAACTTCTGGCCATCCAGTACACGATATCTAAGTATGATGAACACTTTCCCACATATGAAATCAGGTCCACACAAATATAACAGTCGAAGGTTTAATATAGCAAAAGGTATATACAACATTCACTTAATTATATTTATGATTTGAATGCACTTGTAAGGCAAATGAGTATTCGTAGGCAAATCAACACTGAATGTCCAATCTCTGGTTACGCAGGAAGCAAGTATACAACCTGATTCTTTAGGGAAACTATAGCGATGGTACTTAAGGATTATAGCGGGATACTAAAGGGGTCCTGCTGGTTGTAAGTCAGTAAGGGGGGGGGGGGGGGGGGGTTTGGAGAGCCGTCAGCTGCATCCCATCTGGCCAACGATTCCTGGGGAGAATTCAGGTACAGAAAACAGTGCCCGCAGGATCTTGATCCACAGATGAATACACTTGGGCCCTCTTGTAGACGGTAGCTGTAGGTCCACAACGAAGGAGAAGCGAGGCGGCCTCGGTCTGGGTTGAGCGCCGTCTCACCTGGGCTCCTCTCGGGGGTAATTCCAACACTCACTGGCGTTGGCTGTTATCCGCTCCACAAATCAAAGCACCCAAAGCAAATAGATATTCCATGCCGTATAGGCTCAGCAGACGTCCGGGTAGGTAATCCAATGTGCAGGTCCACTCGTCCTCGCCCAGAACTCCTCGGATGAAAGCACCACGCATGGTCTGCCCAGCCTGGTTAAGACTCTAGATAACGCGAGGAACGATGGGGGTGCTGCTCACTTTAGAACTTTAACCGAACGATGCACCATACATAATAGACTATTATTACTTAATAGAAATACGTCCCACTCGACGGTACAGTGCCAAACTATGACAATTCAGCTATGAATTTACACGAGGTCTCAATGCCTATTCTGGGGCCAAAATAGGCCATACTGCACCACACGTGGGTCGTGGGTGAGGCTTCACGTCTGTTACTAGGTTGGAGGGTAAAGGACTAATGGACTAAAAGAAAGTTCTACTTTACTTGCGCCCTATTTATATGCACGGTGAACAAATAGTACCATTCGTATTTCGGTAGCCGTATTCCTACGCGGAACCGGGGCTAGTTGGGACATGTTCGTCGGCACTATTGAACTTGACTCAAGGGGCCTGTCTGCTGGCGCCAGGTTCTTGTCCAATGAGAGAATGAACTATTATGGGCTGTAGTAGACTAAAGGGATATTCAGTGTATATATACAAAGAATATACAAGGGATATCAAACGATATACAAATACTATTAAATATATATCCATAAATAAATATATATATTCGGTTTAATCTGATCCTTCACAACACTACATATATATCGAGCGTAGCAGAACTCAAGTTCCTACGCCCCGCAACACCAACTTGACAATAACAGAGAACCACACATGGGGCCTGTAAAGAACTTGCGGAAGTCAGCGACCAATAGAAACGTGCCCAGTGACGTATTCTATGGCGGGGGGAATCCCATGACTCAACCGACCTTAATAGGTGAGGAGTCAGGGAATTCCCTACCGCCCCCCCCCCCCTCCGTGCCGCACTGACCAATCAGCGCGGTAGAACCGAATAAAAGAGGGCCAAACCCCCTGACCAATCAGAAAAGTGGGAAGGAGGGGTTTATCAGATTACCCCCTCACGAACCCAGACCCCGTATACGATAATAATAAACAGCCATGATGATACCTTATGTAGCCAGCATGCTAATGAAACAGCGTATATCCTAACAGGATAAGCTAACCCAACGCACGCTAGCCACAGACGACAAGACGTCTGCGAACAGGGTTTATAACATGGCCAAAGTTTATGTGTGAACACGACACCCGTGTTTTATGTTTCAAGAAACAGAAGATCGAGAGAGAGAGAGAGAGAGAGGTCTATAAGACCGTGGCACAACTACACACGAGTACTTCTGTAGGCCAACACTACAGTGTTGTGGCTCAATGCCACTGTTTCAACGTAACAGAACACACAATTAAACCTACCTTTATAGGAAGAAACATAATTCTTCAGGACGAGGAAGAAAAAAGCCTTTCGACAGAGTGTTAGCTACAGGCCTTGCTAAGCACACATACATATGTAGCGACCAGCTAAAGACTAAAAGTCTAGCTCTCCTATCAACCCCACACTAGGCGAAGGATCTACACATCATATCCCCAACATATGTATTGAATAAACACAGTTTGTAACAAAAAATACAGTCCCTCCTAGGAGGGACTTTTTATTGTTTTACAAAAACATAGTTGGGCCGGGGAAGGGAGCAGGGGTAAACAGGAGGGGAAAGTCACATCAGCTGCGCTTGTTGCTTGCCACCCCGGGGAGCTTTCGCCCCAGAGGGACGGTACTGGGGTGCCTGGTCTTGACGATCCCTACCGTCACCTCCGGGCGTGGGTTGGCTGGCTGCAGTGGTCGAGGCACCCTCTCTCCTCCTGGCCCTCTTGGCCGAAGGACCAGCAGTGGCGGTGGCAACGGTCGCGGGTCCCCGACGACGTGGCCTCCGTCGAACTCCACCGGCGACATCAGGTGAGGGGAAATGGGGCTGGAGCACCGCACGCTCCTCCTCCAAACCCCAGAAGAAAACATTATAACTTATAAATTGTGAAAGAGAAAAAAACAAGAGATAATGTTAACGCAGCTCCAACTTTCTTCAAAAATGATTCAGCAAACTTAAAGTGGTGTAAACAGGCACTCAATGTGGTGAAAATTGAAGAAGGACCTGATGGTATGGCCACACCCCTGCTTATGTAGGTAGCGGATGGGGGTGTGGCCAGACGGATGATGGTAGGTAAAGGTACATGTGAGAATTTATTTCAGTTCAATACTGGATATGAAGAGTATTGCACTATGACGCTGAGCAGAGCTATACGATATATAACATACAGTCACTTCTAGTCTCCTCCTTACGAGACACTGTTAACACATTCTCTGCCACCACTTTGATCATCCTAAACCATTCTCTGCCAGTACTGTAAGTCTATGGAGATGTTCACCTTCTTTGCAGGGCTATAACTTTTTAAATTGTATTGCTAAATTGACATTACTATGGCCCATTCAACATCGATTAGCTATCGTTCAGGATGTAGGAACGTTTTACTTTTTCATTCACACATTCATACGAAAATACAGTCTAGAGTATAAATATGTTTTTATCGTTTTCTGCAGTATTTCCTAGAACGTGAGATATAGACATAAATGCATATATTAGATTATCAAATGCCATTTGATACCGATCAACGTTATATTAAATATTTCAACTGTACATGGTCCTAAGCGTTATGACTGATCATCCGCGGGTGAACGGAGGGGGGGGGGGTGTCGTTTATAATTCCGTGACCGACGTTAAATGATTTATGTAGTATGGGTGATATATAGATCAGAGCAGTTTGTATAGAAAATGATAAAGAAAAACGCTGAAACTCACGGCAGCTTCCTCGTAGCGTTGAGCGATGAGAGTGGAGCAAACAGATCCCAGTTATGTGATGTGGATCGATGCGATCCAGTTCCGGTTTGTATAATACTAATATATGCCCAAATCATGTGGATTATTGAGTTATGGCAAAGATTCATATCCACGGTGTGTGTCTTGAGTCCAGGGACGATAAACGAGTGGCCGGACGGAATAGGGAGACGCACCGGTATCACAAGAGATCCACTTCCGGTTGCAACTCGCCGATCAGCCACCAGGTGGCAGTATTGAAGCGTTGCAGAGTTGTGATGGCTCCCGCAGCATATGACAAGGCTCCGTGAGTGAAATATGAATACCATGACGAAAATATGAAATATGAACTTGAAACACGTCGTACGCCGTTATTGGCAGAATTCGCATGAACTTGAAACCCGTCATACGACGTGAATGGCGCAGGATGTGTTAAAGGGGCATTTTGATGTTTTTTAACCTTAACACTTTCAGTGCCAGCCATAACGTTGATTATTGTCCTTGAGTGCCATCATCCACTTCAATGATAGCATTAAAAACGCATAATCTATGTTTTAAATTATGGCTATGTGTCTAATCTGCCCGTCGCTTATCAATGACTTGTTTGCAGTCAACATTGTCGAAACGGATTGTTTTTTAATCGGTTCATATCCTTTTTATAGCATTTCGAAAAACTAGTTTTCTCGAAAACTTCAGGAAAATAGAAAGATTCCCTCATAAACGGCATTTATTGGAATATTCTCGAATACACTAGACACGTTGTCATTTGTCGGCCTATTTATGAATCGTTTTCAAATAAACGCTAGATTATCGATAGTATATGTGTACTTATGCACGCTATAGAAGCGAGCTGAGAAATCGATTCTCTTATTTCCTCAACAGTACACACACACACACATACACATACGGGACACGCTGTTATCTCAGTGAATACAGCTCTGATTATCCTAAAACTGGTAACATAGACTCCTTACCTTAGATCAGATGTTCTCCAAAAAGATTATTCCAATTCCTGATCGCCATTCCAAATATCGATCGCGTTTATTGATTTGATTATTGGCTGCTGTAAATATATATTCCAGGCTGCTTTCCATCTCGCGATCACTTCCATGTTCATCAGATCCCTCGCCAGCATAGTGAAGCGAGGAGGCTCCCCCTCCACAGATCCACCAGTATAATCGAATGGCTTGCAGTTACACAGGGATAGACGATAGGGGGCCGTATTTTCCCATCGGAGCTCCTAGAGGGGCTGCTGTACCAACGGGAGACTCGGTTGATGAAATATGAATTCAGATCACTAATAAAAAAGCGACAATTCGCGTCGTCGGCACTCAATGGGGGGCATGAAAAGACGACATAACACGTCGCTGGCACTCAAAAGTGTTAAAGGAACACGCCAACATTTTGGGAAATTAGCTCAACGTCTTCTCCAGAGAGAGACAAGAAGATAGATACCAGTTTCCTCTCTGTGCGTTGAGTAGAAAGCTATCTGGCTGCACGTTAGCCTAGCTTAGCACAATGAATGGAAGCAGACATGACCGGTTAGCCTTCGGGAGAGGTGTTAGTTGGACAATGCCTAGGCTAACCGCTCATGTCCATTCATTGTGCTAAGCTAGGCTAACATGCAGCCAGATAGCTTTCTACTGAACGCACAGAGAACTGGTATCTATCTATCTGTGTTCCCAAAATGTTGGCGTGTTCCTTTAACCTTTTTGTTTTGCGAGGAGGACATGTGGACATAAAACTTACCAACGTGTTCTGTGTCTTAAAGCTCAGCTGCATCGACATTACCATATTTCCCATTTCCTCACCCCCCTCTCTGTCTCTGTCTGTCTGTCTGTCTCTCTGTCTGTCTGTCTGTCTGTCTCTCTGTCTCTCTCTCTCTATGTCTGTCTAGGCTACATTGAGACAAAGTTTGACTGGGAGAAGTATCTAGAGTCCACGTCTTCCCAGGCAGCACCAAAGGACCTTTTCAAACCCCAGACCTGGGTAAGTCTGCTAAACCTGTGAACCAACCCTGTTTAAATAACATGTCAACGGGTTTAGTTTTAATCTGTTAGAATCTCAGGGGTTCTCAAACTTTTTTATACCACAACCCCATTTTATTTAGGATTTGTTTTTGGCGACCCCACACTTAACTCATTGGGCGCCAATAACGAGTATACTGCCAAGCGTTGAGTGCCAATAATGAGTAAACTCGTTTTTGGATCCTTTGATCTTTTTCATTTGATCCCTGTAACTGAGGGGTACAATTCCCTGACTGTATTAATCAAGTATGGTATCATTAAACCACTACCGTCTTATGTACATTATACTGGCCATACCGTACACGAGTATATGATGAGAACACTTCCCCACAATGAATCGGTTCTACACAAAGTTGTCTTTAAGTATTTATTGCAGCAAAAGGTACATAATATACTTCTCTAATTACTTTGGATGCTCTTGTAAGGCAAAGGAATGTGCGTAGGCAAATCAATAATGAATGTCCATTCTCATATCACGCATGAGATAATAATACAACTTGAATATTAGGAATTATATCTAGGGGATACTGGTAGGGGGTTCCACCGGTTGTAAGCCAGCAGGGGGAGGCAATGCTCTAATGCAAAGTCTGGGTCAGCGGGGACTCAATAGGCTCCTGGAGGCGGTATATTACTCCCTGCTCAGCAGACGAAAGGCAGCGACTGTAATCCCAGTATGCGTGCAGCACAGGTGGAAGCCGATCAGCCTCTCCAATAGAGACGGGCTCGAATGATGCTCCTCACGGGCAGGTCCCACAGCAGTGGGTGTAGACGATTCTTCTCCGCTCTAACAGCCTGGTCCAAAGCAATAATAATAATCCAGTCGGAAAGGGGTTTGCATTCACCGGTGTAGATCCTCCGGTGCGCGGTGGTTCACATTAACTAAGTTGAACTGGACGTTATTCAACCAAGCGCTGATACTTTACTATCCTATTTGCACGCGGCTATAAGTGCTCTATTTAGACACACAATTGCTCACTTCACTTGGTCTTTGACTCGTGATGAAGGCTTACTAGTAAGGAGCGAACGATACGTTGAACAAACGTATTAGGATAAAACAAGACTCTATTTTGGGGCAATACGGGCCCACTTCACCGCACGTTGCATAGTGGGTGAGGCTTCACTTGTTACTAAGACTGAACTGAACGGACTGCGGACTGAACTACTTCTGTATTCACCTGCGCCATATTTATATGTTGGGGGAACAAACTAGTACCAGCCTTATTCCTGTCTCGTAGTCCTGGGCAGAACCGGGCATGTTGAGACAAGCCTTGACGGTAGCTTTGAACTCGACTCTGGGGGTAAGACACTGGCGCTGGTGGCACGCCATCCAATAAGAGAACGAAATATTATGGTCTGTACCAGGCTAAAGGGATATTCCGTGTATATGTACAAAGAATACACAAGGGATATCAAACGATATACAAATATTATGCAATATATATCAATCAATAAATACATATATTCGGTTTAATCTGACCCTTTGTAACAGCCGCCTCCTAATTAGTCCCACCTAATTAGCTAAGCAGAGACAGATTAACCGCACTGTCCACTACTCAATGTCCGTTGTGAGGGTAGGCAGTTCACAAAGTCAGTGGTCATGGTCGTCATTAAGCGAGTCGGGGAGCCTTGGCGACTCTATCAGCCTCGCCACGGGTCGGTTGTATGTCCGCCCTTGGCCGAGCACTTCTGCCACTCTGACCTTTCCGTCGGCACCAGTGGTCACTTTGCTTACGCGGCCGGCCGGCCACGCAGCTCGGGGTAGTGACTGGTCTATGGTCATGACGACTGGACGGGATGAAGGGGGGCTTAGGAGGAAGCGGGCCTGAGACTGCTTTGATCTGTGCTTGGCTGTGCCTCCTCCTCCTCCGTCTGTTTCTCTTGTTTGCTCTGTACCCCGTCTGAGGAGGGGCCGGTCTCGGCCGCCCCGTCAAGGAGTCGCTTGGGGTGCTGGGTTCGAGGTCAGCTACGTCTGAAGCGCAGCTGAGGGGGGTGGAGTTCCGAACTCCCTCTGGTGCCCACGGTTCTCTCACGGGCCTCTCGCTTAATGTCAATAGCCTCTGCTGTACGAGGGAGTGGCCGGTGTCGCTCGCCTTTGTGTGTAGGCAGCGTGTAGACGTGGGTTGACTGTCAAGTCCGTAGAGGGGGCCCTGGAGTGTCCATCCCAGTCGGGTCTGAACCGCGACTGGGCATCCTTTGGGTCCGATGTGGGCCGCCTCAATTGGGAGAATGAGGTCCGCGTGGTCAGAGCCGATGAGCAGGGTCGGTGTGGCGCCGTCGATAAGCGGTATAGGTAGTTGACGTAGGTGCACATACTTGGCCATCAGCTGTGGGATGGGGTAGGTGTACTGAGACAAGCCTATGTCGTGGCTGGTGAAGACGTTGGTTATACTATACTGCTTCTCGGGCTGGTCCACCGCTGCTATCTTGAAGGAGACCTTTTCACCTTTTATGGTCTTCTGGTCCCTTCTGATGGTGCGTATGGTCATGGTATCTTTGACACCCCGCAGGCCCAACTGGGCTGCTGCGGAAGCGAGGAGGAGAGTCTTTTCAGACCCATCGTCCAGGACGGCGTAAGTGTCCAGGACCTTGTCCTCGTAGCTCAGGAGCACTCTGACCACTTTGAGGAGCACTCGGGGGGGTCCCGCTATGCTGGTCAATGTGGAGCACTCCTGTTGGTGGTGACATAGAATCTATATGGTGCGAGTCGCACCGTGACTCCCAGTGTCTGCTGTAGCAGTCGGGACACCAGGGAGCGGTCTGGTGGAACTTTGGTGCTGGTGCCACCGCCTCGGCATGGTACATTACCGCGACGGGCCCACTCTGTTGTCCTGGCTGACGCCTGTTGATGTCATGCAGGACCTCCAAGTGGGTGCCACCGCACCTGCTGCACTTCTTCTTCAAGCGGCACTCAGCTGCTAGGTGGCTGCGGAAGCAGCGGCGGTGGTCCTTGATCCACTGACTCACCTCGTCCGTGGTCAGCTTCCCGAAGGTGTCGCATTGGTACAGCCGATGTTCTCCCTCACAGTACTGGCACTCAATCTTCCACTGGTCCTCTTTCGTCGAGGGGGTGTGGTGGTTCTTGTGCTGCGGTACTGATTCGGCTTGGTGCATAACGGTCACCAACCGGCGGTTATCCGTTGATCCCCGAGGTCCGAGTCTTGGGCTTGGTCCACTCCATACGAACGTGTCGAGTCGTAGGCTACTGACCTCCCTGGCGAGGAACTCAGATAGGTCTAGGAGGGATGCCTCTGGACCGTTGGGGTCGCGGTAGTCTCTCTGCCGCCGAAAACGCTCTTGTCGGGCGGGAGGGAGCTTCTCTAGTATCCTCTCTACATTAGAGTTAGCGTACAGTTCATAGATCCCCTTTTCCTTTTGGGACCCCAGCATCCCTACCAGGGACTGTACCTTGATAGAGAGGTCATCTAATGCTCTGTTGTCTCTGGCTGGGGGGAGACGGTCAATGTCTCTTATCTCCTGTATCACATAGTCCCATATGCGTCCATAACGTTGGTCGAGGGCTACTAGAGCCGCGGTGTATGGGGTAGTAGAGCTGGAATATGCCAGCGCTATATTATGCGCTCTGGGCACCTTCAGGTGCTTGAGTAGGATAGAATACTTGTACGGTTCATCTGGTACGTCGGACAGCATAGTCTCTAAGCACATTCGTAGCTCTGTGTACTGTGCTCTGTTCTCGTGTGTGAAGTCCGGGAACGTCGGTGTGCCAAGGTACGATGCCATGGATGACTGGCACATCGGCGAGCGTTGGGGGAGAGGCCTCCTAGGCGAGTCTCCTCTTGCGTGTCGTCTTGGGCTGGTGCTTGGTGGGTACCGAAGGTCGGGTACCCAGGTGCTGTTCCTCGGGGCTGGCGGTGCGTCAAACTCACCCGTGAGTTGAGTCGGGGGTTTGTAGCGCAGGGCCTCGGGGCTGACTTCTGGGCTGTACTGGACCTCCTGGTCCAGAGTACGTTGCTGCTGGTCGGGGCTGTACTGGGCCTCCTGGTCCAGAGTACGTTGCTGCTGGTCGGCTTGACATTCCTCCTCCTCCTCCTCCTCTTCCTCTGCTAGGTCCTGGAGTCTTCGGTTCAGTCTCTCGGCGTGGTCCGGTTCTTCCCGGTTGCTGGGTCTCGTATGGACCGGCCGGGGAGGGGGTTCGGAGACGTGGACAGGATCCTCCTGTTGGCGGGGTCCCGGGTCGCTTGGTCGGGTAGGGGAATGCGTCCTAGACCCTTGTCGTGACGATCTCCGGGAGCTCCGTGCGGAGAGAGGGGGTGTCGCCATGGCAACCAGTTTGTCCATCAGCTCCGCCTGCAGCCGGTCGCGCTCTGCCTTGCGCTGGGCATGGGCTGCGTCGCGCGCTGCTTCGCGCTGGGCATTGGCGGCGTCGCGCTGCGCATTGGCGCTGGCCTGGGCAGCGTCGCGCTGTGCGTTGGCGGCGTCGCGCTGGGCATTGGCGCTGGCATGGGCGGCGTGGAGCTGTGCATTTGCGACGTCGCGCTGTGCATTGGCGGCGGCGTGCTGTGCATCGGCGCGGCTTCTTTCAATGTTCTCTTCCGTCTGAAGGCGTCTGGTCTCCAGTCTTATGCGGTCGTCTTCACTCCTTTGTTGCGCCTGGAAGCGCTCTCGCTCGGTTGCAGAATGTTCGCGTTCACGGAGGGCTTGCGCTTGGAGTTGCGCGTGAAGGCGCTCTCGTTCGTCTGCAGCTTGTTCGCGCTCGCTCGTCTGTTGCGCTTGGAGTCGATCGCGTTCACCCTGAAGTCGATCGCGTTCGGTAGAGGCTGCCAGGGTGGCGATGAGTGCCTGTGCCAGCATCTTGTCCGCCTCGCTGGGGGAAGACGCCGGTCGAGGCGATCGGCTCCCGGCAGTACTCGTTGGAGATCCGTTCTCCTGTCGCGTACCGAGGAGATCCATCTCCTGGGTGCGCGTCTCTTCTTGTGGTGGGTCGGGTTCCGTCCCGGGAGGGCTTTCTTTATCCTGGAGCTCTCCGGGGACTGTCCCGTTGGCGTTGTCTGGGGGTAAAGTCATGTCATGTCCCTCCTGGTCCCCCCCGTGAGCTTGGTCAGTTACGTTAGAACCCACTAGGGTCTCTACTGGCGGGGTAGCCTGGTCGGTAGGGTTGGACATAATTTTACTATCCGCTTTAGTTACTTTATCCGTATTTAACTTCCTTTTAAAGCTAGGTATTGGACTGACAACGTAGTCCTCTAGGTGAAGAGGTGGCTGCCATCTGCGCTCTGGGCGATCTAGCTTAGGAGAACCGTTTGTGGAGTGTTCATCATCGGCCATGTTAATATTAATATTATATTAATATTACGCTAATTCTTATCCGGGGCTCGAAGGACCAATTGTAACTGAGGGGTACAATTCCCTGACTGTATTAATCAAGTATGGTATCATTAAACCACTACCGTCTTATGTACATTATACTGGCCATACCGTACACGAGTATATGATGAGAACACTTCCCCACAATGAATCGGTTCTACACAAAGTTGTCTTTAAGTATTTATTGCAGCAAAAGGTACATAATATACTTCTCTAATTACTTTGGATGCTCTTGTAAGGCAAAGGAATGTGCGTAGGCAAATCAATAATGAATGTCCATTCTCATATTACGCATGAGATAATAATACAACTTGAATATTAGGAATTATATCTAGGGGATACTGGTAGGGGGTTCCACCGGTTGTAAGCCAGCAGGGGGAGGCAATGCTCTAATGCAAAGTCTGGGTCAGCGGGGACTCAATAGGCTCCTGGAGGCGGTATATTACTCCCTGCTCAGCAGACGAAAGGCAGCGACTGTAATCCCAGTATGCGTGCAGCACAGGTGGAAGCCGGTCAGCCTCTCCAATAGAGAGGGGCTCGAATGATGCTCCTCACGGGCAGGTCCCACAGCAGTGGGTGTAGACGATTCTTCTCCGCTCTAACAGCCTGGTCCAAAGCAATAATAATAATCCAGTCGGAAAGGGGGTCTGCATTCACCGGTGTAGATCCTCCGGTGCGCGGTGGTTCACATTAACTAAGTTGAACTGGACGTTATTCAACCAAGCGCTGATACTTTACTATCCTATTCGCACGCGGCTATAAGTGCTCTATTTAGACACACAATTGCTCACTTCACTTGGTCTTTGACTCGTGATGAAGGCTTACTAGTAAGGAGCGAACGATACGTTGAACAAACGTATTAGGATAAAACAAGACTCTATTTTGGGGCAATACGGGCCCACTTCACCGCACGTTGCATAGTGGGTGAGGCTTCACTTGTTACTAAGACTGAACTGAACGGACTGCGGACTGAACTACTTCTGTATTCACCTGCGCCATATTTATATGTTGGGGGAACAAACTAGTACCAGCCTTATTCCTGTCTCGTAGTCCTGGGCAGAACCGGGCATGTTGAGACAAGCCTTGACGGTAGCTTTGAACTCGACTCTGGGGGTAAGACACTGGCGCTGGTGGCACGCCATCCAATAAGAGAACGAAATATTATGGTCTGTACCAGGCTAAAGGGATATTCCGTGTATATGTACAAAGAATACACAAGGGATATCAAACGATATACAAATATTATGCAATATATATCAATCAATAAATACATATATTCGGTTTAATCTGACCCTTTGTAACAATCCCTGTTCTAAACATCCAGCCGGAGCTCCCTGGCACAATGTTGGAATTGCAATGACGATCGAAATCCGCCAGGTGGCAGTATCGCCTACCTTATGAACATGGGCCAACTGTTATTAGTGCCAGCCCCCACAGCCCCCAACAACTAGGACTAGGTACTTGTTGTGAGCAGCAGCAAGCAGGACACGTTCAACAATCGCGATTGCCTAGAGCGAACTATTGGATATTATGAAAAAGACAAAATGGATTATATGGATGATGATTATGGACCATATGGTGCGTTTGTTGGACTAAGCACTACTGGTAAAACAACTATAATCAACTATAATTGTTAATAATAATAATAATAATAATAATAATAATAATAACTTCATTTTATATAGCGCCTTTCAAAAGACCCAAGGTCGCTTTACATAGGGGGGAATTATAACAAAGTAACGAACATAGTGGACAGACACAACATATACATATATAAAGTGAGAAATTAGGGGTTAAAGGCCAAGTTGAAGAGGTGGGTTTTGAGCAGTTTTTTGAATGAGTCCAGAGTTGGGGCGGTGCGGAGTTCTGCGGGGAGGGAGTTCCAGAGGTTGGGAGCTGCCACACTGAAAGCTCTGTCCCCGAAGGTCCGCAGTCTGGTTCGGGGGATGGAGAGCTGACCAGTGTCCGTGGATCGCAGGGACCGTGACTGAGTGTAGGGGTGGAGGAGGTCAGTGAGGTACTGAGGTGCCAGAGTGTGAAGGGATTTGTAGGTGAGCAGGAGGGTTTTGTAGGTGATGCAGGATTTGATGGGGAGCCAGTGGAGGTGGATGAGGGTGGGGGTGATGTGCTGCCAAGGTTTGGTGTGGGTTAGAACCCTGGCAGCTAAATTTTTAACATACTGGGGCCTGTCCAGGGTTTTACTTGGGCCCCCGGACAGGACCCCGTTGCAGTAGTCCAGGCGGGAGGTGACAAAGGCATGGGTGAGGGTCTCAGCTGTGGAGTCGGAAAGTGATGGTCGGAGTCTGGAGATATTTCTGAGATGGAAGAAGGCGGATTTGGTGACGGAACTGACATGGGCTTGGTAGGAGAGGGTGGAGTCCAGGATAACGCCCAGGTTGCGGACCTTAGGGGAAGAGCAGATGGAGCAGCCGTCTATGTTGAGGGTGAGATCCCCAACCTTCCGGAGCAGGGCCTTGGGTGCCACAACCATGAGCTCAGTTTTATTGTTGTTGAGTTTGAGAAGGTTAGATGACATCCAGGTTTTTATTTCATGAAGGCAGTTGATAAGGGAGTGTGGGGGGAGCTGGGTGGATGGTTTGGTGGAGAGGTAGAGTTGTGTGTCGTCGGCGTAGGAGTGGAAGCTGAGGCCATGGCGGCGGATGATCTGACCGAGGGGGAGCATGTAGATGGTGAAGAGAATTGGGCCAAGTACAGAGCCTTGGGGGACACCTTGGTTGACTGTTGAACTTGATCATGCATATTTATTAGAAAATGTAATTACAAGGCAATCAGGTGGCGTAGCGGAGATTGCGTTCGTCACCAACGCCGGAGACGCTGGATTCGCCTGTTCGAATCCAGCTCACGGCGTTGTCACCAGCTTGGCTGGCCGTTCACACTAATACAATTGGCAGTATTAGAGAGTGGGAAAGCTGGAGGGGTGGGTCCGGGTCGTTGTAAACAGCGACTCCTACAGTTTGGTCGGGGCGCCTGCTCAGCGCGGATAGGATCTAAGGGGGGTAGTGTGATCCTTCCACACGTTACACCCTCTCAGTGAGAGTCCGCGCTGCCAGGTGAAAAGAAGCGGTTGATTGGCTAGACGTGTGTCGGAGGAAGCACGTGATAGCCTCCACTCTCCCAGACCGACTGTGGGGGGTAAGTGCGCAGCGACCAGGAAGGGGATTGGGAATTGGCATAACGACTAACATTGGGATGGGAGAAAATCGGAGGAAAAAGGAGGGGGAAAAAGATCAATAATAAAAAATAAAAAAAGCACTGTTATCAATACACATTTATAAAACGAGGCATATTTAGCCAAAATATGTTGCCAGAACATATGTTTTCAAATCATTTTTTTTTATAATTTTTTTTTACTTGCGAATGCGCTGTCACCTACCCACGACCCCACTTTGGGTCGCAGCCCGTAGTTTGAGAACCGCTGTTAAATGATATTTCTCTCTCTCTCTCTCTCTCTCTCTCTCTCTCTTCTCTAGCTCTCTGGCGCCCCCTGCAGTGTGGAGGTGGGTATGAAGCTTGAGGCAGTGGACAGGAAGAATCCATGTCTGGTATGTGTGGCGTCAGTCGCTGATGTCATCGATGACCACTTCCTTGTTCACTTTGACAACTGGGACGACGCCTACGACTACTGGTACACACACACAGAGTGAAGCCAGAGAGGATACTTCATATCTACAGTACACACACACAGAGTGAAGCCAGAGAGGATACTTCATATCTACAGTACACACACAGAGTGAAGCCAGAGAGGATACTTCATATCTACAGTACACACACACAGAGTGAAGCCAGAGAGGATACTTCATATCTACAGTACACACACAGAGTGAAGCCAGAGAGGATACTTCATATCTACAGTACACACACACAGAGTGAAACCAGAGAGGATACTTCATATCTACAGTACACACACAGAGTGAAGCCAGAGAGGATACTTCATATCTACAGTACACACACACAGAGTGAAACCAGAGAGGATACTTCATATCTACAGTACACACACACAGAGTGAAGCCAGAGAGGATACTTCATATCTACAGTACACACACAGAGTGAAGCCAGAGAGGATACTTCATATCTACAGTACACACACAGAGTACAGCCAGAGAGGATACTTCATATCTACAGTACACACACCGAGTGAAGCCAGAGAGGACACTTCATATCTACAGTACACACACAGAGTGAAGCCAGAGAGGATACTTCATATCTACTGGTACACACACAGAGTGAAGCCAGAGAGGATACTTCATATCTACAGTACACACACAGAGTGAAGCCAGAGAGGATACTTCATATCTACAGTACACACACAGAGTGAAGCCAGAGAGGATACTTCATATCTACAGTACACACACAGAGTGAAGCCAGAGAGGACACTTCATATCTACAGTACACACACAGAGTGAAGCCAGAGAGGATACTTCATATCTACAGTACACACACAGAGTGAAGCCATAGAGGACACTTCATATCTACAGTACACACACAGAGTGAAGCCAGAGAGGACACTTCATATCTACAGTACACACACAGAGTGAAGCCAGAGAGGACACTTCATATCTACTGGTACACACACACAGGGTGAAGCCAGAGAGGATACTTCATATCTACAGTACATAGTACAAACAGTTAGAGGGAGTAGTTCCTATCTATTCAGTACAAAGAGATTCAAGTTAGAGGGAGTAGTTCCTATCTATTCAGTACAAAGAGATTCAAGTTAGAGGGAGTAGTTCCTATCTATTCAGTACAAAGAGATTCAAGTTAGAGGGAGTAGTTCCTATCTATTCAGTACAAAGAGATTCAAGTTAGAGGGAGTAGTTCCTATCTATTCAGTACAAAGAGATTCAAGTTAGAGGGAGTAGTTCCTATCTATTCAGTACAAAGAGATTCAAGTTAGAGGGAGTAGTTCCTATGGTAAATGGATGGGGTTAAGTGTCTTGGAGCAGTTAGGGGTTAAGTGTCTTGGAGCAGTTGGGGGTTAAGTGTCTTGGAGCAGTTGGGGGTTAAGTGTCTTGCTCAAGGACACTTCGACACTCTGCTGGGAAAGTGAAAGTTGCAATAAATATAAAACTCTAGTAAAGTAAAGATACTCCCAAAAAACGACCTAAGTACTGTAACAAAATAAACGTTGTTTCTTTACCTCGCTGTCTGTAGGTAGTTTCTATTGGTAACATAGTGTTAGACAGACACATTGTGGCAGTGTCTGTTAATGCTGTAGGAGTTTTGCCAAAACGTTTCCCAGTTGGCAGGCAGGTCTTTCACAGTCTGATCGCCAGATACTATCAACACAACCTGATCACCAGATACTATCAACACAACCTGATCACCAGATACTATCAACACAACCTGATCACCAGATACTATCAACACAACCTGATCACCAGATACTATCAACACAACCTGATCACCAGCTACTATCAACACAACCTGATCACCAGCTACTATCAACACAACCTGATCACCAGCTACTATCAACACAACCTGATCACCAGCTACTATCAACACAACCTGATCACCAGATACTATCAACACAACCTGATCACCAGATACTATCAACACAACCTGATCACCAGATACTATCAACACAACCTGATCACCAGATACTCTCATCACAGATGCTGCAGATCTTTTTAACGGGTTCCTTACAAAATGTTGATCCAGAAAAATGTTTCACACATACTGCAAGTGCAGAGATAAAAAGATCCTTCTGTATTTGCTTAACAAGGGTCACTGTCCGTCTCTCTAGGGAATATAAGACAGGCCATGCTGTCTAACTCTCTGGGAAATGTAAGACAGGCCATGCTGTCTAATTCTCTGAGGAATGTAAGACAGGCCATGCTGTCTAACTCTCTGTGGAATGTGAGACAGGCCATGCTGTCTAACTCTGAGGAATGTAAGACAGGACATGCTGTCTGTCTCTCTGAGGAATGTAAGACAGAAGCCTCGCTGGTCTCTGGAGTGAAACAGGAAGTGAAGTCTCCCCACTTTTCACTACAGGGAGTGAGATCTCTTTCATAGGAGAGACTAGTAGTGAGAGACCAGTGGAATGTCTACACATATATGTGTCTCAGAGGGATGTGGTGATATGAGTGTCCAGCAGGTGGAGCTGTAGTCACACCAGTACCATGACACACATTTCTTCAGTTCAGTTCTGTCATTTCATTATCCCAGATGGGAATAAAACAATTTAGTTCATCAAAGAATGTTGAATTAACAATCTGGAATATGTTGTGTGTATATATATATATATATATATATATATATATATATGTGTGTGTGTGTAGGTGTGACAGCAGCAGTCCTTACGTTCATCCAGTAGGATGGTGTCAGGAACAAGGACGACCACTGACTGCACCACAAGGTTAGTACAAACTAGGGCTGACCCCGATTAATAGTCGACTAATCGATCGAAAGGAGCCGTAGTGGACTGCCAACCTCTTAGTCGAATGCAAAAAAAATATATAAAGAATTATTTATAATATATATCTTTTTCCAAAAGAAAAGAGGCCTAGAAGCGTGGCTAACGCTAATGGCACGCATACCAGAGGCTAACTGCCTACGAAAACAGGCACAGAGGCACTGAAAGAGGATTTCACCCATCTAATGAACACACTAGACTAGACACATATCAAGATGTATCCATCACTGGACCAATTGCATGCTTTCGCAGAGAACAAGAAGCCTTCCGTAGACTCCTTCAGACATTAAGCACCCCCCACAGCCCAAATGGAATGATACAAAAAATAATAATTATAATAATTATACTTTTTTCCCCCCATATATTTTTTAAGTTATCAATGCTCGAGTAAGGAATGTGCTTACAATTTGCAACCCTAACATATATATGTGTATGTGTGTGTGTGTAATATGTGTGCATGCATGCAGGACACCCTAACCCAGAGAGTTTCCAGTGGGAGGAATATCTGGAAGACGAGAACTGTCCTGCTGCTCCAAGATCGGCTTTTATTGTGGTACTAAATCTACCTTACAGCAGAGATATTCACGCTGTCCGGCTACCTATTACAGCAGAGATAGAACTAAATCACATTGTCTGGCTACCTATTAAAACAGAGATGGAACTAAATCACACTGTCTGGCTACCTATTAAAACAGAGATGGAACTAAATCACACTGTCTGGCTACCTATTAAAACAGAGATGGAACTAAATCACACTGTCTGGCTACCTATTAAAACAGAGATGGAACTAAATCACACTGTCTGGCTAACCCTAATGTTATTATTTGAAAATCTAATCCTACTACTGATTGGGCTGGATGGCCCAATTTACAGATATCGCCTCCAATCACAAAACTGGATGTAATGACTCAGGTGTGTCTCTCTCTCTCTCTCTCTCTCTCTCTCTCTCTCTCTCTCTCTCTCTCTCTCTCTCTCTCTCTCTCTCTCTCTCTCTCTCTCTCTCTCTCTCTCTCTCTCTCTCTCTCTCTCTCTCTCTCTCTCTCTCCACAAATCAGAGAGCTCCTCATGGTTTCCATGTGAACCAAAGACTGGAAGTGGTGGACAGAAGAAACCCCATGTTGATCAGAGTTGCTACAATAACAGACTCTGAGGATTATTTAGTCAAGGTAAGTGATTATAACAGATTATAGACGGCAGCCTCTGAATGGAGCTATGATGCTGTCCATGGTGCTGAATTAGGTTTGGCCACAGTGCTCTCCATGGTTCTGAATTAGGTTTGGCCACAGTGCTCTCCATGGTGCTGAATTAGGTTTGGCCACAGTGCTCTCCATGGTGCTGAATTAGGTTTGGCTACAGTGCTCTCCATGGTGCTGAAATACACTTGGCTACTATGGTGTCCATGGGCACTGAACTTGGTTTGGCTATGATGCTCCCCAACCCTAACCATAACCATAATCATAACCATAACCCTAACCCATTTGTGCTTAAGCCTGAGCGGTCCGGTACCGATAGGAAATTAATATCATGTCATAAATAGATCAATACAGTCAGTTTATTTTAGAGTAAAGACCCTAACCCTATCAAAACAGCAGTCAAAGTGTATATTTTATATGTTATATACTTGTAGATTTTAAGTGTTATTAGCGAAATATGAGTTTTATAAATATCTTGGCGCATCCCGGCGGAAACCGGATGAATTAGACCCGAGGAAATGACAATGTGTCATGACAACATTGTAGTCCTAAGAGAGAGGAGACCCAGGGCTTTCGATGGGCAGTGAGATTTCATAAAACTACACTAACCAGCTCACACCAGCCTCTGCCAAAGCTGTTGAAAATATTATTGGCAAAAAATTCTGACGTTATTTTTGTGATTATATTTCACGGGTCGAACAAACCTGAACGTTATTGCCATAAAATAGAACTTAGTTTGTTTCTTTACCTTTCTGTGAATGTCTAGGGAAAAAAACGTGTACTGTACTTACAGTAGATTTCATTCACAGTCTTTGCTATCCTGTTACGGGCGCTTGGTGGTACTAAATCCAGATTGAACTCCATTGGAAAGAGGAGATTTGATCCATAGATGTATGACTTGACCATTATAAGGTCATTTATAGGCCTGATATTCTATATTATATATTCATATTTGTGTAAATGTGTCCGGATGGCAAAATTGTTGGTACATGGGATCTCAAGAGGGTGCTGAAGGAATTCTTCGCATCTGGTCAATGTTAGCATAGTGTTATTCACTGTCAAAGATGGACAAGAAAAAAAATGAAGAATAATTTATATTCTCCTTTGGTTCATTACAATTTACTCAAGAATAGTAACAGACACAATATTTCTGACACTTGGAATACATTCCCTGAAGTCCATAGATGTCCCTAGATACCATGCACATGGACCTGGTAGAGGTGGAGTAATCTTCCATTTACTTAGGTATGTACTTAACAAATATGGCTAGGGCTTAACAGGTTAAGAGGTTAATAAATAAAATTAATTGTTGTGGTTATTATATTACCTACAAGCTACATTAACACGTTCAGTGCCGGCCGTGTTTTCCTTTTTACCCCCTTGAATGCCATCATCCACTTCAATGTTAGCGTTAAAAACGCATAATCAATGTTTTAAATTATGGCTATGTGTCTAATCTGCCCGTCGCTTATCAATGACTTGTTTGCAGTCAACATTGTCAAAACGGATTGTTTTTTAATCGGTTCATATCCTTTTTATAGCATTTCGAAAAGCTATCGTTTTCTCAAAAAATTCCGGAAAATAGAAAAGATTCCCTCATAAACGGCATTTATTGGAATATTCTCGAATACACTAGACACGTTGTCATTTGTCTGCCTATTTATGAATCGTTTTCAAATAAACGCTAGATTATCGATAGTATGTGTACTTATGCACGCTATAGAAGCGAGCTGAGAAATCGATTACCTCATTTCCTCAACATCACACACACACACATACACATACGGGACACGCTGTTATCTCAGTGAATACAGCTCTGATTATCCTAAAATTGGTAACATAGACTCCTTACCTTAGATCAGATGTTCTCCAAAAAGATTATTCCAATTCCTGATCGCCATTCCAAATATCGATCGCATTTATTGATTGATTATTGGCTGCTGTAAATATATATTCCAGGCTGCTTTCCAACTTGCGATCACTTCCATGTTCATCAGATCCCTCGCCAGCATAATGGAGCCAGTTTGCTCCCCCCACACAGATCCACCAGTATAATCGAATGGCCTGCAGTTACACAGGGATAGACGATAGGGGGCGGTATTTTCCCATCTGAGCTCCTAGAGGGTCTGCTGTACCAACGGGAGACTCGGTTGATGAAATATGAATTCAGATCGCTAATAAAAAAATCAAACGACAATTCGCGTCATCTGCACTCAACGGGGGGCATGAAAAGACGACATTACACGTCGCTGGCACTCAAAGTGTTAAGGCCTATAACCCCACATAATTAATCAGGCCTATGTAACATAACGTTTTAAAGCCTACAAATAATATCTACACATACATAGGGTACCTACGTTCCTATACACCATATCCTGCTACGTCCGTTGTTCTAGAACTGCACTTTGTGGTTTGACATAGTGGTGATTTGACAAGGTGGTGATTTGACAGTGGTCTTGGTGATTGGACACAGTGCATTTGAGACTCCAGTTTCAGACGCTCTGCTACTAACCACTTCCCACTGCAATGGTCTCTGCAACATTTTAAAACCACAAAACTCTTCACAAAACTGTGATCTGAACTGGCCTTAACAGATTGGGTGCCAGCTATTAGACTGGGCCCGCTGTAGTTAGGCCAGCTTTCCATTACAACGTTTCACTGTGCGTCACGTTGTTTGTAGAGCTAAATCTATATTTTATATTATAGCTATGTATCCAATATCATTGTCAATTGACAGTAAGAACCTTCCATTCAAGATGCATAAAAGATTTTTTTTTTCATCAATACGTTCCAGTTTTATACCGTGGTGAATATGAGTGTTATATCGGAATGATCTGGGATAATTCCTGCAAGGCTATTTATAAGGCGCTAAGCTAATAACGTTAAATCCATTGGCGTTTCGTCCCTACACACGACACAGTTAAAAATCCAAATGCGACTTCCGGTATGAGAGCAGACGGGTAACACACGCGCGATAGAGCTCCTGGTCAAATGAGTGAAAAAACAGATAGAAAAAGACCCGAAAAGTAATTAAAAAGGAAAATGCTCACGAGAAGTAAGGAAGAGACAACGATTGTGAAGGAAATAGAAATGGAGAACATACGAGAAGGAGAGAATTTGAAGAAACAGAATCCCCGAAGCGAAGCCGAGAAAAGCCAGGCGAAAGAAGGGGGAGGTACCGCTGAGGCAGACACGGGAATGCCAGGATGGGCCGTGATCATGCAGGCCGGGATACTGGAGAACATAACAGCGGCGATAAAACTGAACACGGACACGATAAGGAATGATATTGGGAAGCTACGGGAGGAATTGAAGAAGGAACAGGAGGACTTCAGAGGTGAAATGAATACAGAAATCAAAAGGGTGGAGGAGAAGATGGCGGAACAGGACAGAAACGTGACCGAGTTACAGACTAGGACGTCACACGCGGAGGAATGGAACACGGAGATGCACGAGGTATTAACATGTGTGATTCAGAAACAAGAACAGATGGAGACAAAGATGTCGGACATGGAGGGGAGGTCACGGAGAAATAACATCAGAATATGGGGACTGAAAGAAGGAGTCGAAGGGGAATCGGTGACCCTATATGTGGAAAAGCTTATCAAAGAACAAATGAAGGAAACGGGACTGGAAAAAATGGAGATACAGAGGGCCCACAGGGCGTTGGCTCCGAGACCACAACCGGACAGACCTCCGAGGGCGGTGATTATTAACTTTCTGAGATTCGAGGTTAAGGAATTGGTACTCAGAACCGCGTGGACCAAGAAGATTGAAATCGAAGGGAAAAGACTATCATTTGATCACGACTACTCGACAGCGGTAGCGATAACACGCAGGTCCTACGCGGGACTGAAGAAAACCCTGAAAGAAAACGGAATGAGATTCCAGTCACCCATGACCTCGCTAAGATTCACTGGGAGGAAGGGGCGGCGATGTACGCGACGGCACGAGAAGCGGAGCGAGAGATGAGACGGCGAGGGATGAGGATGTCGGAGGACGGAGAAGGAAGGAGGCGGGAGGAACAGACGCAGAGCCTGCAGCAGAGATTGGAAGGAGCCCGCAGGTGGATCAGAGTGGGAGACCGAAACAGGAGGGAGGAGAGAGGAGGAGGCGGAGGTGAAACGTGACGGAGCGAGGACGGAGACGGATGAGGAGGCCAGACGGAGAGGAGGCGGGAGGAGGCGAACGGATGAGTACACGCACAAGAGATTGAAAAAACTATTCAAATAGAGACAAAGTATAGAAACTGAAATAACATATGCATAAGCACACATTCCCAGGTAGAGGCAGGATATAGAAATGAACGTAACGTATACATGGACACATAATACACAAGCTGATGGAGGAAATAAATGGAAATATAACTAGGTTTGAAAGGCGAGACACAGAACATACTGAAACAGATACATAGACACATGCTGTGAATAACACAGTTGGGAGGGATTAAGGGGATAAATGGACATCACATAGAAAATAGAGGAGAGGAAAAGAAAATAATAAGGGGTACACGGGAGACACTGCACACGGATATGGGAGGAAGGAGGGACAATGAAACATATGAGTCACATTGAGAGGGACCAAGAAAAGAGGGTCTTTGATCAAAAGGAAGGACAGAGCGCTTTTGACCAGGAGCTCGAAAGCAAAAAAAAAAAAACAGTAAGAAAGCTGGACAAATATGACGAGCGATTGGGGGCAAGGGTTTCAAACCCCCAAGCCGTCAGGAGGGGGCCCCTCGTTAGGAGGGCAATTACCCCTCACCCACCAGCAGGGGACAGGGGGGGACACAGGGACCCCCCGAATGCCTTGGGAGCACTTTATGTAAAGTTTATGTTTTTTATTTATGTTAAGCACTATATGTATTCGGTGAAGAGAGCGGAGGCTCCAACCGGAGGGGGGAATGAGTGTGACATGGGGGGGACTGACAGACGAAAGAAGAAGAAAGATGACAAGGGTTAAAGGTATAAAAATAATGTCGTTAAACGTTAATGGAATGAATAATGCGATAAAAAGGGGCAAAGTGATGTTGAAATGTAAAAAAAGTGAGATGGAAGTGATTTTTCTGCAGGAGACACATTTGGTAGCACAGGGTCATGAGAAACTGAAGAGATTTGGATATGAAAATGCATACTATAGTTCCTTTGAACAAAACCCGAGGAGAGGAGTAATCACGTTAATCAAAAACACAGTCAAATTTGAATTGATCAAGGAAGTAAGAGACAAGGAGGGAAGGTTTGTTCTGGTGAAGGGGAAAATGGAGGGCCAAATGGTTACGTTAGTAAATGTTTATGCACCCCCAGAGAGTGAGAGGGATTTATATGAGACCATTTTTGACATGATAGTGTTGGAACTAGAAGGGATATTGATATGTACGGGAGATTTTAACGTAGTACTGAATCACGACCTAGACACCACGAGTACTAGAAAAGGACGGGCGCCCATCAGTAGATATATGAATATTCAGATGACGGAAATGGGAATTACAGACGTTTGGAGGGAGATGCACGCCATGGACAGGGAATACACACATTACTCACACCCACACGTGACATATGCGAGAATAGACTACTTTTTGATGACGACGGGGGACAGTTACAGGGCACGGGAGAGCAGTATAGGAGTAGCGGACATATCGGATCACAGTGCCATATATCTGACAGTAGATCTAGAAGGGAGACGGAGGAACACGATTTGGAGACTAAATGTAGGAATATTAAATAACAAAGGGGTGGTGAGTCAGATCAAGGAGGAGATAGCCAGATATAAGGAAGAAAATGACAACGGGGCGGTAGACCCGAACATTCTATGGGACACACTGAAGGTAGTGATAAGGGGGAAATTGATGGAAAAAACAGCAATGCTGAAGAAGGCCAGAACGGAGACATATCACAATCTGATAGGGAAGCTGAAGAAGCTAGAGGGGAGACACCAGATATCAAAAGAACAGGAAACGCTCGGAGAAATCAAAGAAGTAAAGGCCAGGATAAATAGGGAATTATTGACGGAAATAGAAAAGAAAGCGAGGTTCATGAAACAAACGTACTATGAAGGGGGACCAAAAGCGACCAGACTGTTGGCTAGGAGAATTAGAACGCAACAGAAGTTGAACACGATACACACAATAAGGGATACAAAGACTAATGAAATATTGAGGGACCCAGCTGAAATAGAGAGGACATTTAGAGAATACTATGAGAAATTATACACACAGCCAAAAGCAGCGGGAGAAGAGGAAATAGAAACATATCTGGAGAAGCTAGAGTTACCATCGATAGGGAAAGAACAGAATGAAGAATTAAATAAAATAATTACGGAACAAGAACTGGAAGATGCAATTAGTAGATCTAAAAACAACAAGTCTCCGGGGAGCGACGGATTCCCATCGGAATTCTACAAGACATTTAGAACTGAATTAGCACCCATGTTAGGGGCGGCGTTCAGACACACGATGGAAGAGGGGAAAATGCCCCCCTCGTGGAAGGAAGCCATAATCACCACGATACCGAAGGAAGGGAAGGATAGGGAATTATGTAGTAGTTTCAGACCTGTGTCCATACTCAACGTAGATTACAAGATGTATACATCGATAATATCAAAAAGATTTGAGACGTTTATGCCAGACATTATAGATGAAGATCAAACTGGATTTATTAAAGGGAGACAGACACAGGACAACGTGAGAAAGACATTACACATAGTAGAGGAGATACAAAAACAAGGGGGTAGCGCGGTACTGATTAGCCTAGATGCAGAAAAAGCGTTCGACAGTGTGAGCTGGACATTTTTATATAAAACATTGATGAGGTTCGGACTGAACGAGAGGGCGATGAAGATGATCAAGGCACTATATCAAGAACCGACAGCGAGGGTTAAGGTGAATGGCAGCTTGACGGATAGAATCAGATTAGAGAGGGCTACCAGACAGGGATGTTGTCTCTCACCGACGCTCTTCGCCGTTTTCATAGAACCACTGGCACAACTGATCAGACAGACCGAGGACATCAAGGGAGTAAGGATAAAGGGAACGGAATATAAACTAGGCCTATTTGCAGACGACGTGATAGTATACATGAGGCAACCAGAAAAGAGCTTCCCGGCACTGATGGATCTACTGAAGGAATATGGCCACTACTCAGGATACAAACTAAACGTGACAAAGACACAGACCTTAGCATGGAACTATTCTCCAACGACGGAAATTAGAGAACAGTACGGGATAAGATGGGACATGGACAAGATTAAATACTTAGGGGTGAACATCACGAGAGGGGTGGAGAAACTGTTTGAGGCGAATTATACACAGATAAATCAGAACATAAAGAGAGGCCTAGAGAGATGGACAGTAATGCCCTTGGACTTCAATTCAAGAATAGAGGTCATTAAAATGAACATACTATCAAGGTTACTGTACCTATTCCAGTCACTACCGATACAAATACCACAGAATCAATTCAGGGAGTGGGACAGACTGATATCGAGGTTCATATGGGCGGGGAGAAGACCACGGGTCAGATATAAAACACTACAACTACCAAAGGAAGAGGGAGGGATGGCAGTACCCAGCCTACAAGATTATTACTATGCAGCACAACTGAGAGCAGTGACGTGCTGGTGTAACGACAGATATGAGGCAAGATGGAAAGACATTGAAAAAGAAGGGGAGGGATACAAGGTACAAGCTCTGGTGGGGGATAGGGAACTATTTAAAGAAAAAGAGGGACTATTGGATCCAATCACCAAATGCACCTTGACCATATGGAACAGAGTAGTAAAAACACACAAATTGGAGAAGCAGTCAGGGGTCCTGAGATGGGTAGCACATGACAAGAGATTCAAACCAGGGAGGTTAGACCATGGATTCAGAAGGTGGGAGAGGGGGGGGGCAACAGCAATATGCAAAATGATAGAGAAGGGAGAAATGCAGACACTACAAAAATTAAAGGAGAAATTTGGACTAGAAAACAGGGACCACTTCAGATATCTACAGGTTAGAGACTACTACAACAAAGAAATAAGGGGGGCCAAAGACGAGGAACAGAATGGAATAATAAAGATGATAGTATGGGCATACGAAGGGGGGCAAGGAAGAGTAATATCAGCAATATACCGGGCTATAATGACCAGCAAGGGACACACGACCGATTATATAAGGGAGAAATGGGAGAGAGAACTAGAGATAGGAATAACCGGGAAGGAATGGGGGAACATATGTGAGGTACAACATTCAACAACAGGATCGAGAATATGGAAAGAATTTGGATGGAAAAACATAATCAGATTCTTTATAACCCCAGAGCTGAAGGGAAAATATGCACCAACACAAAAAGCATGCTGGAGGATGTGTGGGAAGGAGGGGGCAAATCACACGCACATATTCTGGGGATGTCAGAAGCTGAAGGGCTATTGGGAGGAGATAGGGGAAGCAATGATCAGAATATTAGGATACGGGCTACCACAAACAGGACTGGTGCTTTACTTAGGAGACCTGACACACGAGGGAATACAAGGGGGGGACAAATATTTAATAAAGATAATGTTGATAGCGGCCAGAAAAGCAATAACGAGACTGTGGTACAAGGAAGACCCACCGACAATAGCAAAATGGGTAGGAATAGTGGAAGAAATACAGGATATGGAAAGGATAACACACATGCTGAGGTTACAGGAAGAGAAATTTGGGGAAAGATGGGGAAAGTGGGAGGATTATAAAAGGAACGAGAACGACATCACAGAGGAAGAACCAAATGCAACACAAGAGAGCGAAGGGTAAAGGAGGAAAGATGTTCAAGCAGGGTCTATGAACCCATGTCACACACCTGTACTTTAGTTAATATTTTCTATTTTGTTTTTGGGATATTACAAGTGCTGAATGCTTTTATACCTTATTATTTATGTCTGTTTAACGGTGTGATATTAAATATTCAGGGATGAGGTGGTTTGTGTATGGGTGAACCAAAAGGCAAAGTGAAAGTTAATAAACAAGAGGGAAAAAAAAAAAAAGGACGAAGGAGAAGGGAAGAAAGAAGCTCAAGGAGGGTCTCTGGACCCAGATCACACATACAAACCTTAGTCAGCATTTATCGTCCTTGAGTAGGAATTACCTGTTTATGCCTGTTTAAGGGAGATACACAATCAACCTTTATATCAAATACCTAGAAAACAACAGTAGGGGAACCAGACAACTAACCATGTGATACCCATGTAAATATTTATGTGCACTGTTTTTTCTTTTTCTTTTTATTGTGATGCTAGTTTCTTCATTTTTTATTATTTATTTTTTTGTAAGTGCTGTCTGTCTAAATAACTGTTAATAAAAAATTTAAGTTTAAAAAAAAAAAAAAATCCAAATGCATATGATCGGTATTATGTTCCATCATGAATGCATGAAATGGGGGGGGGGGGGGTAAGTCGTTTCTGATTAATTGATTGCCAATAACGGCATTCGTTATTACCACAACATAGGCTGATCTGGGGGATGGCTATTAAATCCTTGCACGATCAAGCTGAAATTTACGTCAAATTGCTCTTACCTTTGGCCGGTTGGATTCCAAAAAGAATTTTCCAATTATTTGATCGGCATCTGGTAGATCATATGTCCATTGGCCCATGCCATAATCCTTTACTGCAGTGGTCACCAACCTTTTTAAGCCCAAGATCACTTTTATTTTTTTTTGTGAAGGCAATATCTACCTATTGAAGCGTTGAGAGAAAAAGTCAGCCAAGATTGTACTTTAAACTAAATTACTTTTATTTGCCTGTATTCTAATTACATGCAATGCTTTGGTCCAACATTAAAACGTCAAAGTAGAACTGTAATATGTACTTTCTCAGTCAGTGCTAAGTGCAGTCATCTTATGCAGCATCACTTTTCACATCAAAACAAAAGTAGAACTGTAATGTGGACTTTCTCATATTATTAACATTGACAAACATATTTACAATTAGCATTTTATAAAGTAGAACTGTAATGTGTACTTTCTCAGTCAGTGCTAAGTGCAGTCATCTTATGCAGCATCACTTTTCACATCAAAATAAAAGTAGAACTGTAATGTGGACCTTCTCCTATTAACATTGCCAAACATATTTACAATTAGCATTTTATAAAGTAGAACTGTAATATGTACTTTCTCAGTCAGTGCTAAGTGCAGTCCTCTTATGCAGCATCACTTTTCACATCAAAACAAAAGTAGAACTGTAATGTGGACTCTCATATTATTAACATTAGAAAATGCTAATTGTAAATATGTTTGTTCAAGTTTCTCAAGTTTCAAGTTTCTTTAATAGTTGTCATACAGAAGTACAGAATACTTTTATACAAAATGCTTCTTACTGTTACGCTCCAGAGACTGTGCTAGACAAGATAGTATGAAATAAAATAGTATAGCATGTAAAATAGAAGTAAAAAAAAAATTACAGTGTTCAGTATAGACATATGTACAATGTTCGATGTAGAATAGAAGTAACTGAGTTACCATACAATATACAATATACTATGCAATGTACTAATACAATACTATATAGTGCAGAGCAGAAATGGGATGAGGTACAATTTAGGTACAATTTACAGTAAGGTGTACGAGTTGTAGTGCAAATCCTTTACCAATAAATATAAAGTGTAAAGTGTGTTTAGGTGATCTAAAGTGTGGAGAGTGGGTGCTGCAGTGTGTTGTTTGTTTAAGTGAGTGTGTGCGTGTGGGTGTGTGTGCTGTGTGCATTTGATGGTTGTTGCATAGTGTTTATTGTTCGTTGAGCAGCCTGATGGCCTGGGGATAGAAGCTTCTTCTGAGTCTTTCTGTGCTCTCCTTAAGACTCCGGTATCGCTTGCCTGACCGCAGCAGTTCAAAGAGGCAGTTGTTCGGGTGGCTGGAGTCCTTGATGATTCTCTTAGCCTTACCCCTGCACCGCTTGTTGTAAATGTTCTGGAGGGTGGGAAGCCCCCCTCCAATTGTGCGTTCGGCTGAACGTGTCACTCTTTGTAGTCTGCTACGGTCTTGTGCAGTGCTATTCCCAAACCAGGAGGTGATGTTGCCAGTCAGGATGCTCTCTATTGTACATGAGTAGACGTTCTTAAGGATCTTCTGACTGACTTGGAACTTCCTTAGGCGCCTGAGGAAGTAGAGGCGTTGTCGTGCTTTCTTCACAACACTGTCAATGTGTGTGGTCCATGTCAAGTCCTCGGATATGTGGGCTCCGAGGTACTTGAAACTGTTCACTCTCTCAACCGGTGCCCCGTCGATGCTGAGGGGGCTGTAGTCCTTGACCCCCGACCTCCTGAAGTCCACAATCATCTCTTTTGTTTTGCTGACGTTCAGGGAGAGGCAGTTCTCCTGACACCACTGTGACAGATTCTCTACCTCTTCCAGGTAGGCCCTCTCGTCGTTGGCAGAGATAAGGCCCACCACTACTGTGTCATCAGCAAATTTGATGATTGTGTTGTTCCGCTGTGCCACGCAGTCATGTGTGTACAGGGAGTAGAGGAGGGGGCTCAGAACACAGCCCTGGGGGGCCCCTATGTTGAGCGTGATGGATGAGGAGGTGCAGTTGCCTGCTCTTACCACCTGGGGTCTGCCCGTCAGGAAGTCCAAGACCCACTGGCAGAGGTCATAGTTCAAGCCCAGGTCCCTGAGCTTGGCTATGAGTTTGGAGGGGACTATGGTATTGAATGCTGAGCTGTAGTCGATGAACCGCATTCTCACATAGTTCCCCTGTCCCAGCATTGTCAAAGTAGAACTGTAATATGTACTTTCTCAGTCAGTGCTAAGTGCAGTAATCTTATGCAGCATCACTTTTCACATCAAAACAAAAGTAGAACTGTAATGTGGACTCTCAGGGAAAGATCGAAATTTTTATTTTTTCAGGGAAAGATCTACAGGGAAGGTCTCAAAGATCGACCAGTCGATCGCGATCGACGGGTTGGTGACCACTGCTTTACTGCATAATGAATTTGGCATCCCAAGAAGTATTCCATGCGATCGAGTGAAGCCCTCGCTTCAGACTAACAGAAAAGTCTGCCCGGAGCGTAAACAGTGTGACACCAGTAGGGCTGCACGATTTTGGGAAATAATCTAATTGCGATTTTTCTAACAGATATTGCGATTGCGATTAAATTTGCGATTATAATTATAAAAAAATTTAAGCAGCCCCACAGAGTTTTTTTTTTTTTTTTAACTTTGACCAGTCACCTGGTTCTTTTAGCGTTTATCGCTTTTTCTTCGCATTCATACTTGGTCAAGTTCGACCGACAGAAGCAGGCTGAAAGGGTTCAGATGGGGGGGAAAGACACTCTGGGAAAGGCACGGCTGCCGTCCGGGATTCGAACGCGCTCAGCCCCAGATCCGCGCGAGCGCGGTTGTCCACGGCGCTGAAATAGCACTCGCGGTACGTGGTGAGCTACTGGAGCTCCCCTGCCCCACAGAGGTTTATTGTAAAATGCGGCTTGCATCTGGCCTACATGGTGGGTCTTTTCGGGACACCGAGCCTGAAAATGTTTATTTTTACCTGGGAATCGATACCGGTACCCAACGGTACCTTTTTTTCTGTACTTTACTCTCCCTCTTTGAAGTCTAAACTTCACAACACACAATCTAAAACCCCTTGCCTCCCTCTCCCAAACCGATCTTGTATCTCAATGGGACTTCCTGGTTAAATAAATTAAAAAAATTAAATTTGCGATATTTTTTTTTTATTTGCGATTTGCATCATTCCAAATCGCAATTTCAATTTAAAATTGATTAATCGTTCAGCCCTAGACACCAGGGCCCTCATTCATCAATGTGTGCGTAGAACATGTTCTATTTCCACACGTAAGCACAGAATGTAGAACCAGTGTACGCACAGGGAAGTCGGGATTCATCAACCGTGCGTACACAGGTCCTATCCTCCTCCGTGTTGATGAATACCACTTTGTTCTACCGTCAATGCTCGTGCATGATTATCCATATATGGTCATGAAAGTGAGGAAACACCCCCCATGGGATGTGAAATAATGGACTGACCCGAGCGGAACTCTGAGAAACTTCACGGAGATTGTTCAATGTTCACTGCTGTCGAACCAAGAAGACACTATCGCGTATTATGGGATAAATAAAAGGCGGACTTGTAAACGGTGATGTCAGATATCAACGGCTCCCTAAGACCATTGCTGCAATTCTGCCTGGACAGCTCAAAATACTAATAAAGACCGTTCGTTGACCACTGTTTGGCGTTGGTTGTGTGTCATTATAACCGTGCTGTAATATGAATGCCTTTATTAGTTGTGTTCGATTGGCTATATGATTTTTAGAGTCTACACAATATCACGATGGACCATGCCATAGCCTATGTTCTATTAGGACATGATCTGTGACGACAAATGTTCTAGAATGTTTGATTAAGATATCATACTCTGACAGCATGCCTATGATCAACAAAAACGCGAACTTGAATCCCATCATATACATAGTCTGTCCACTATCTGGTGTCATTGCAATGCGTTTTCTATTCTTTCTTATGCAGTAAAAAGGGGGAAGAACACTATATCGTGGGTGTTCATATGACTCTGCTTACAGCTTCGAAACTCCACTTGTTTCGTTTAACGTAAAGCCTTTTAAATATAATCAAAACGTTCCCGTGTTTCTGTGGTCTGTGCGCAAAATAATAACGAGTTGAGCTTTATGATTTATGATGAATTGAAAATGGGGGACCCTGATGTAAACAAGACGAAAGTCTTTCTCTGGTCTGCATCCCCTTAACAATTGTATGTACTGAGCTGTACTGTGCTGTACCCATTCTGCAATCTGTTAATAAACTTTTCAATCAATCAATCAAGCTACGCGGAGCGCAGTCAGTCAGTAGCCTACACCCCGTATATTCCGATAAGTCGATAACGCTATATAAACCATGCTGCATTCATTCTGAGAGAAAGATCTATTATTCCAAATGCTATTTATAGGGTTTTGACCATAATTACACTACTGTTGCTATTTTACAATGAACTATAATGAACTACGGTTTATACAGAACATGCCAGTGTTATTATGCACAGAAGCTCATTTCCTTGTTGTAATAATATATTCTACCACTGGGCGTCAGCTAAGTGTGGTCCGAGCTGTGCGTAGACATAAGCACAAAGTCAAGTTCAAGTTGAAATTGATGAATCCCACTCTTTGCTTAGAAATGATCGTACGCACAGGGTAAGCACAAATCTGTGCGTAAGACACGTTGATGAATGAGGGCCCTGGTCTGCAACAGGGGTTACTGCATTCTCGAGACAGCGCCACTACCAGGATCTGGCCGGTACTGCACTTTCGGAGTCCCAATATGCCTTTTCCAACCAAAATACAGCTCTGTGACAGTGAATAGGATATTAATATCGAAAGAAAAACTAACCAAAAACGTAATATTACGTGGCTGGCACCCACCCGTTGTCGGGCAAACACGTAATATTATGTGGATGCGCCCCGAATGAGTTACATTTTTCTCCTTCATCTCTCTCTCTCTCTCTCTCTCTCTCTCTCTCTCTCTCTCTCTCTCTCTCTCACTTTATCTCTCTCGCTGTCTCTCTGTCTGTTTCCCTCTCTTGTGTATGTGTCTCTCACGCTATCCCTCTCTCTCTCTCCCTCTCTCTCTCTCTCCCGCCTTCATCTCTCTATCCCTCTCACTTTATCTCTCGCTGTCTCTGTCTGTTTCCCTCTCTTGTGTATGTGTCTCTCACGCAATCCCTCTCTCTCTCCCTCCCTCCCTCCTTCATCTCTCTTTCTTTCTCTCTATCCCTCTCACTTTATCTCTCGCTGTCTCTGTCTGTTTCCCTCTCTTGTGTATGTGTCTCTCACGCAATCCCCCTCTCTCTCTCCCTCCCTCCTTCATCTCTCTCTTTCTTTCTCTATCCCTCTCACTTTATCTCTCGCTGTCTCTGTCTGTTTCCCTCTATGTGTATGTGTCTCTCACGCTACCCCCCCCCCCCCCTCTCTCCCTCTCTCTCTAGATCCACTATGATGGTTGGTCTGAGAGGTTTGATGTGTGGTGTGATAGTGACCTGCCAGACCTCCACCCAGTGGACTGGTGTCAGCGGACCAGCCACCCACTGGAGCTCCCGCTGGGTAGGCTGTGTGTGTCTAATAATAGTAGCAGTATAATAATAATAATAATAGTAACAGTAGTAGTAGTAGTAATACTGATCATAATAATAATAGTAAGTAACAGTAGTAGTAGTAATACTGATGACAATAATAATACTAATAGTAGCAGTAACAGTAGTAGCAGTAGTAATACTGATAATAATAATAATAATAATAATAATAATAATAATAATAATAATAATAATAATAATAATAATAATAATAATAATAATAATAATAATAATAATAAAATAATAATAATAATAATAATAATAATAATAATAATAATAATAATAATAATAATAATAATAGTAGCAGTGACAGTAGTAGTAGTAATAATACTGATAATAATAATAATAATAATAGTAGCAGTAACTAGGGGTGTAACGGTACACAAAAACCACGGTACGGTACGTACCTCTGTTTTGAAGTCAAGGTTCGGTACGGGTTTTCGGTACAGTGGGGGAAAGTTTGGCTTTCCATGTTCCACTCAGGGGTGATGTAGTGTGTGCAGTAACTAATTGTACTTGTAGGGCTGTCAACGAATATTCTATATTGAAATTAATAATCGACTTGGGAAAAAAAAATAGATTGTGAAAAAAACAGACCCCATGTTAGTGGTTAACATACCGTTGTATTCGTTCGGTACACTACACAGCCGTTCGGTACGGTACACACTGAGACTCGTTCGGTTCGGTACAGATATGTGTACCTTTACACCCCTAGTTAGTAACAGTAGTAGTACTAATAATAATAATAATAATAATAATAATAATAATAATAATAATAATAATGTAACAGTAGTAGTAATACTGATAATAAAAATAATAGTAGTAACAGTAGTAGTAGTAGCAATACTGATGACGAGGATGATGATCATAATAATAATAATAACAACAACAATAATAATAGTAGAAGTAACAGTAGTAGTAGTAGTAGTAGTAGTAGTAGTAGTAGTAGTAGTAGTAGTAGTAGTAGTAGTAGTAGTAGTAGTAATACCAATGATGATGATGATAATAATAATAATAATAATAATAATAATAATAATAATAATAATAATAATAATAATAATAATAATAATAGTAATAGTAGCAGTAACAGTATAATAATAATACCCAATTCTTGAAATACATCTTCTGATGCACCTGAACCCATCCATCATCAGTGATGTAACCTCGGGTCTTCCTAATAATATCTCATATATTTCTCTCTCCAGCCCCCTCCCCCCTCCCTTCTGTGTCTCAGGGGGTGTGTCCTACGCCAGGCTGCAGAGGGGTCGGCCACATCAGAGGAGCCAAGTACACCGGACACCACAGGTACTGCAGCACTACTACAATATATACACCACAGGTACTGCAGTACTACTACAATATATACACCACAGGTACTGCAGCACTACTACAATATATACACCACAGGTACTACAGTACTACAATATATACACCACAGGTACTGCAGTACTACTACAATATATACACCACAGGTACTGTAGTACTACTACAATATATACACCACAGGTACTGCAGCACTACAATATATACACCACAGGTACTGCAGTACTACAATATATACACCACAGGTACTGCAGTACTACTACAATATATACACCACAGGTACTGTAGTACTACTACAATATATACACCACAGGTACTGCAGCACTACAATATATACACCACAGGTACTGCAGTACTACTACAATATATACACCACAGGTACTGCAGCACTACAATATATACACCACAGGTACTGCAGTACTACAATATATACACCACAGGTACTGCAGTACTACTACAATATATACACCACAGGTACTGCAGCACTACTACAATATATACACCACAGGTACTGCAGCACTACAATATATACACCACAGGTACTGCAGTACTACTACAATATATACACCACAGGTACTGCAGCACTACTACAATATATACACCACAGGTACTGCAGTACTACAATATATACACCACAGGTACTGCAGTACTACTACAATATATACACCACAGGTACTGCAGCACTACTACAATATATACACCACAGGTACTGCAGTACTACAATATATACACCACAGGTACAGCAGTACTACAATATATACACCACAGGTACTGCAGTACTACTACAATATATACACCACAGGTACTGCAGTACTACAATATATACACCACAGGTACTGCAGTACTACAATATATACACCACAGGTACTGCAGTACTACAATATATACACCACAGGTACTGCAGTACTACTACAATATATACACCACAGGTACTGCAGTACTACAATATATACACTACAGGTACTGCAGCACTACTACAATATATACACCACAGGTACTGCAGTACTACAATATATACACCACAGGTACTGCAGTACTACAATATATACACCACAGGTACTGCAGTACTACTACAATATATACACCACAGGTACTGTAGTACTACTACAATATATACACCACAGGTACTGCAGCACTACAATATATACACCACAGATACTGCAGCACTACAATATATACACCACAGGTACTGCAGCACTACTACAATATATACACCACAGGTACTGCAGTACTACAATATATACACCACAGGTACTGCAGCACTACTACAATATATACACCACAGGTACTGCAGTACTACAATATATACACCACAGGTACTGCAGCACTACTACAATATATACACCACAGGTACTGCAGTACTACTACAATATATACACCACAGGTACTGCAGCACTACTACAATATATACACCACAGGTACTGCAGCACTACTACAATATATACACCACAGGTACTGCAGCACTACAATATATACACCACAGGTACTGCAGCACTACAATATATACACCACAGGTACTGCAGTACTACTACAATATATACACCACAGGTACTGCAGTACTACAATATATACACCACAGGTACTGCAGCACTACAATATATACACCACAGGTACTGCAGTACTACTACAATATATACACCACAGGTACTGCAGTACTACAATATATACACCACAGGTACTGCAGTACTACAATATATACACCACAGGTACTGCAGCACTACAATATATACACCACAGGTACTGCAGCACTACAATATATACACCACAGGTACTGCAGTACTACAATATATACACCACAGGTACTGCAGTACTACAATATATACACCACAAGTACTGCAGCACTACAATATATACACCACAGGTACTGCAGTACTACAATATATACACCACAGGTACTGCAGTACTACAATATATACACTACAGGTACTGCAGCACTACTACAATATATACACCACAGGTACTGCAGTACTACAATATATACACCACAGGTACTGCAGTACTACTACAATATATACACCACAGGTACTGCAGCACTACAATATATACACCACAGGTACTGCAGTACTACAATATATACACCACAGGTACTGCAGTACTACAATATATACACCACAGGTACTGCAGTACTACAATATATACACCACAGGTACTGCAGTATTACAATATATGCACCACAGGTACTGCAGTATTACAATATATACACCACAGCAGTGGAGGCTGCTGACCAGGTGAAGCACAAATTATTATATTATATTATATATTAAATAATATTTTTAAAACATCCCCCACTGTGTGTCAGTGGTCAGTGGACACAGATGAAAACATATTAACATTAGGTGACAGCGGACCTGACCAGATGAAAACATATTAGGTGACAGCGCACCTGACCAGATGAAATCATATTAGGTGACAGCGCACCTGACCAGATGAAATCATATTAGGTGACAGCGCACCTGACCAGATCAAAACATATTAGTTGACAGCGCACCTGATCAGATCAAAACATTTTAGGTGACAGCGCACCTGACCAGATCAAAACATATTAGGTGAAGGTGACAAGGAAGCCACAGACTCATACCCCCCCCGACACTCAAACTAACCGCCTCGGACAGTCCTTCATACCAGTGGCCATCAGGCTCCACAACAGTGGGCAGCGACTGCTGCCAGACATCGACCTAGAACTAATAGGAACCCAAGTAGGACAATAACACTACCTTATGCATACTGCACCTTATGTGGATACTGTGATACTGTGAATAATGAATAATGTATATTTCAGTTAGTTAGATAGTAAATTATATTGACCTATTTGTTTACACTGCTTGTGTTGTTTTCACTACCTGTACCCCCCCCCCCCTTCCCCCATGCTGCTATGATGCCTGAATTTCCCCAAGGGGATCAATAAAGGAATATCTTATCTTATCTTAAAAGGAAAGATGAAATTACCTACCTGGGTTCCATCCTATAGAGGCAAATCTTTCCTGTGACAAAATGGGATCCAATGTAATAAAACTAAGTCAACCAACGAACTAGATTCCTGTACCGGATCTCCTCTCTGGTAAACAAGAATACCTTGAAGACTCTAACAGGAGCACTCATTCAAGGGTACTACGACTATGCTTGCACCTCATGGTACCAAAGCACCTCAAAGGCACTAAAAACAAGATTACAAACATCACAAAACAAACTGGTCAGACTACTGCTTGACCTTACTCCTAAAACCCACCTCACCCCTGTCCACTTTGACAACCTAGGATGGCTTAGAGTAGACGACAGAGTACAGCAACTTGCAATGGGCCTGGTCTACAAGATACACTACACCACTAAGATACCCATGTGCATGTCGAAATACTTCCCAAAGGTCAGTGAATACCACGACCACAACACCAGAGGGAGTTCCACAAATCATGTTCAACCCAGATAAAATAATTTAAAAAGTTAAAAAAAAAGAAAAAAAAAATATTTTAATAAAAGAAAATAGTCATAACTTAGAAATGAGATTGCATAGGTCTATGAATCGATATCACGATTCTGTTTCGATTAATTGCCCAGCCGTACAGAGTGTACAGTAAGTTAGCTTGGTGATTATCATTGTGATGTAGGCTAAGCTGGCTAGCTACTGTTAGCATACAAGCACTGTAGCCTACTTACTTTTTCATCCACAACGTTTTTTCTGATCCAGATGCATAAGTCCACTTCTTCATGTTGCTCAGTTGCTGGTTTATACTTCGGTCCTAATGTTGGCGCAAAGTTTAATTTAGCCTGACTTGACTTGTTATAGCTGTACATCTTACTAACTACTAAACAACAACTTTCTCATAGTCTCAACTTTCACATAGTCAAAACGGGTCCAGCTGCATGTCCGGAGGATAGGTTTAGCTCGGGCCAATCTCAAGTTTCTCAAGTTTCTTTATTAGTTGTCATACAGAAGTACAGAATACTTTTATACAAAATGCTTCTTTATGTTACATTTTGTATAAAAGTATTCTGTACTTCTGTATGACAACTAATAAAGAAACTTGAGAAACTTGAGATTGGCCCGAGCTAAACCTATCCTCCGGACATGCAGCTGGACCCGTTTTGACTTTGCAATGCAGCAATCTCTGATTGGATTTGCAAGGCTGCCAATCATATTCAACCTCCGTGTATTGGATGTCAAGGGCTGTCAATCAATCAACCCTCCATTCAATGGCAAGAGTTTAACTGCACAGACCGTGCTTAGATGAAGTTAATAGCCTATTTTGATTCGCTGTTATTTATTATTTATTTAACAATGGGTCACACCTGTGAAGTTTTCTTCACGAATAATTACTGCAGGCAATACTGCAGTGCAGGCCTGCTCAGAGCTGTCAATTTTGGCCATTTTTGAAAGAAAAAAAATTCACTGGCATTTTTTTTACAGAGGAAAACATTTACAATAAAAAAAAATAATAATAATAATTTAAAAAAAAATATATATATATATATATTTGTTTTATATATATATATATATATATATATATATATATATATATATATAGGTATATGTAAATTAATAATAATTATGAATTATGAGTGAATTTGTGTTTCACGTGTTGTCATAGAGAAACCTCCACTGCACCACAGGTACTGCAGCACTACAATATATACACCACAGGTACTGCAGTACTACAATATATACACCACAGGTACTGCAGTACTACAATATATACACCATAGGTACTGTAGTACTACAATATATATATATATATATATATATACCACAAGTACTGCAGTACTACTACAATATATACACCACAGGTACTGCAGTACTACAATATATACACCACAGGTACTGCAGTACTACAATATATACACCACAGGTACTGCAGTACTACTACAATATATACACCACAGGTACTGCAGTACTACAATATATACACCACAGGTACTGCAGTACTACAATATATACACCACAGGTAAATCAAATCAAATCAAATTTATTTATAAGGCCCGACAACACACGTTAATGTCCCCATGGGCCGTACAGGTCTTCTTTAAACAAGTCAAGAAGAAAACATAACAATAAGTCAAGAACAGAACAAGAACACCATAAGGTCCAAAAAATTTAAGATAAATGCAAATAAATGAAAGAATGCAAGCACTCCCAGACATACCCCACGCGAAGGTAAGGAAAAACTCACTAAAACCTAACAATGGGGACAAATGCTCCACAGGCAGTGTGGAGGAGAGAAACCTTAGAAGGGCCATTCAAGGGGGGATCTCCCTTAGATGTCGGTGATAGTAGTGTTGCAGACTAACAGTTGGTAAGCATGCACTCAAGTGTGTAGTGAAACACAGATGAGTGCATGCAATAGCAACTGAACATTTTGAAAGATTAAAGATAGAGCTAATAGCGATAGCAACTGAACATTATGAAAGTTTGAAGATAGAGCTGATAGCGGATCTATTTGAGGCACAGGGGCGGCGCAAAGAGGGTCACGTCCCTAGTACTACAATATATACACCATAGGTACTGTAGTACTACAATATATATATATACCACAAGTACTGCAGTAGCCTACTACTACTATAATATACTATTATATACACCACAGGTACTGGTATTTTTTTGTAATATTTATTTTTTGTTGTAATATTTTTCTTTTTTTTATGAAACTACTGTATATTTGTGTTACAAATTGTGCTCACCGATATGAACATAGGCCTCTTTACTTACTTAAAAAAAGGAAACATCAAGAAATAGCACTATCTCTCTCCCAGTATGTTCTGCAGGGCTGCAGCTAGATACTAGTTCTCCCAGTATGGTATACCGGCTGGGCTGCAGCTGGATACTGTAGGATAATAATAGTATTGAAATAGGAATAGAGTCAAATGACTTGCTCACTCAGAGGGTCCAGATAATAAGGTTTATTAACCAGATCAAATCAAATCATTACAACAATAGAGAATATGGCTGGAGATCTTACCTAAACAGACCAGCTCCGTCAGTCAGGTAAAAAGATCTCTCTCCCCAGTTGGGGGAGCAGTTAAGTACCAGGTGAACAATGGGGGTGGGGGGGGGGGGGGGGGAGGGGAGGAAGGGGAGGAAGGGGAGGAAGGGGAGGGGAGGAAGGGGGCGTAGTTTATACATAGGTTAAGAGATATTGGCAATATATTCCACAATACTATTGTCTCAACCAGAGCTCTCAAGCAGTCTCAACCAATGAAATTTTGATTGACAGTCGATTCTGCCAATTACGTCACACACCGCTTGCACCCGCCTCTGCTGTTACCACCAATCGGCAAGCGCGTATAAATTTTTTACTTCCGCTTTTGTCCGCCATTGATTTTGATGAGAGGTATTCTACAACAACAACAACGGCGGCGCGGCCGACGTTTAGCTTTTAGCTCCGCAGGATGACTTAAACGAGGCATAATGATTTTACTGAAACGAATGTTATAATAAAACAAAGCCTTTCTATACATGTGTCTGATTGAAAACTTTATTAACAGATTGCAGAATGGGTAAAACTCAGGGCTCTATGAGCAACGGAAGGAACTGAGCTAGTATGAACGCCTAATGCTTGCTACGTTCGGGTAAATAATATGCTGATGTTATTGAACGTGTAACACTAACTATATAACGTTAATGCCACAAAACGAATGCCTTGTTAATCATAAGTAGTAACTTTGATGCAGTAGCTTGTGTGTGTGTGGGGGGGACTGGGGACGGCGTTGTGCAGGTCGCGAGTGAACTTTTTTTTGTCTTTTGACGCTACACAAATTGATGGATATTTATCGGCTACTGCCATCGGCACATTCGAGCTTATCGGCCGATAGGCCGATTGCAGTCAACAAGGCACTTATCGGCCGATACCGATACCCGACCGATACATCGGTGCACCCCTAAAATTAACATTAGATTAAATCAGGCAAATGTATTTTCTAACCTTTCTGACCTTGCTCGTCATGGAGTAGTCGAGATACGAGATAAAACTCAAGAAAATGCCAGCCTTTTTTGTTCTCTCATCTGACGCATGACTTTACTGACATTTCTATGCATCCAAATGAAGAGACATGGCAGTCCTACAGGTAGTTTTGATGGCAGTCTTACAGATGGTGTGCCTAGGTGGAGCGAGCTGCGCCAATGGAGCTCATAACATTAAAAAAAAAAAAAATCTCGAATAATAGTATTAATATCTGTGTAATAAAAATATCTGTGTCCATCTCATTATCTGTGCTTAAGTTTTCTGCTGCAAAATGTGATTTTTTTTAAATATTTTTTGAGATTGTAGAAACGTTTTCTCACTCCGTCTCTATCTCTTTCCCCCTCCCTCTCTTTCAATCCCTCTCTCTCTCTCTCTCTCTCTCTCTCTCTCTCTCTCTCTCTCTCTCTCGCTCTCTCTCTCTCTCAGTGCGTTTGGCTGTCCCTACTCAGACATCAACATGAAGAAGGAGGTGGTGTTACCAGACCGTCTGGGTGGAGAACGAGTCATCACCTTCGTTCCCGTCACTTTCATCCAGAAGACCACCACCATGCCCAGCCCAGCCCATGTAGACCATCACCACATCCACCAGGGGCCCAGCCCCGCCCATGTAGACCATCACCACATCCACCAGGGGCCCAGGTAACCAGGACGTGATGTTAGATGGTGGAGTAAGCTCCTCAGCAGGAAGCCAGTTTAGCTTTTAAACTACAACACAAATCTCATTGTGGAGAAGAGGTTTGTTATTTAGGAATAAGATAGATATAAAAATGTTGTTGTCAAGGTGACAGCAGTGACCTCCAACGACTGTCCTATAGGAACGCTTCATCATGACTAGGATTAGAACCAACAATGAATGGGATTTTTTCCACCGCATTTCAATGGTGTTCCAGCCAGTGCTAAAGTTGACAGTTTGGGAATCTGACAGAATCAATTAGTTTACTCTTTAATCTGACACTGTGTTTAGAACAGGAATTGTTGTGAAGGATCAGATTAAACCGAATATATATATTTATTTATGGATATATATTTAATAGTATTTGTATATCGTTTGATATCCCTTGTATATTCCTTGTACATATACACTGAATATCCCTTTAGTCTACTAACAGCCCATAATAGTTTCATTCTCTCATTGGACAAGAACCTGGCGCCAGCAGCCAAGCCCCTTGGTTCAAGTTCAATCGTGCCGACGAACATGTCGTTACTAGCCCCGGTTCCGCGTAGGAATACGTCTGCCGAAATACGAATGGTACTATTTGTTCACAGTGCATATATATATGGCGCAAGTAAAGTAGAACTTCCCTTAGCCCTTAGTTCTTTACCCTCCAACCTAGTGGCAAGACGTTAAGCCTCACCCACGATACACGTGTGGTGCAGTATGGTCAACTTGGCCTCAGAATGGCATTGAGACATCGTGTGGATTAATAGTTGAATTGTCATAGTTTGGCACTATACCGTCGAGTGGGACGTATTTCTATTAAGTTAATAATAGTCTATTATGTATGGTGCATCGTTCGGTTAGAGTTATAAAGTGAGCAGTACCCCCATCGTTTTCCTCGCGTTATCTAGAGTCTTAACCAGGCTGGGCAGACCACGTGTGGTGCTTTCATCCGAGGAGTTCTGGGCTAGGACGAGTGGACCTGCACATTGGATTACCTTACCCGGACGACGGCGAGCCCTACACGGCTTGGATTATCTACTTGCTTTGGGTGCTTTGATTATGCCATGGATAACAGCCAACACTGGTAAGTGTTGGAACTACCCCCGAGAGGAGTCCAGGTGAGACGGCGCTCTAACCCGAGTGAGGTCGCCTCACGTCTCTTCGTTGTGGACCGGCAGCTACCGTCTACAAGAGGGCCCAACTGTATTCATCTGTGGACCAAGGTTCTGTGGGCACCGTGTTCAGCACTCTGAATTCTCCCAAGAAATCGTTGGCCAGATGGGATATCGCCAGCGGCTCTCCTAACCCCCCCCCCCCCCTACTGACTTACAACCAGCGGGACCCCCTTTAGTGTATCCAGCTATAATCATTAAGTACCATCGCTATAGTTCCCTAAAGAACCAGGTTGTATACTTGCTTCCTGCGTAACCAGAGATTGGACATTCAATGTTGATTTGCCTACGAATACTCATTTGCCTTACAAGTGCATTCAAATCATAAATGTCATTAAGTGAACGTTGTATATACCCTTTGCTATATATTAAATATTCGACTTATACATTTGTGTGGACTTGGTTTCATGGTGGGAAAGTGTTCATCATATCTATATCATGTACTGTGTGGCCAGTAGTTAAAGTACATAAAGCGGTAGTGGTTTAATGATACCATACTTATCAATACAGTCAGGGAATTGTACCCCTCAGTTACAATTGGTCCTTCGAGCCGGAGGGTAACTAGTGTAATATTAATATAGTGTTATTAATATTGAAATGGCCTATGATGAACACTCCACGAAACGGTCCTCCTAACGTAGAACGCCCGCGGCGCAGACGACAGCCACCTCCGTACTTAGAGGATTACGCTGTCAGTCAACTACCTAGCCTTCTACAAACGGTAAACGCGGTAAAAGTAGAAAGTAAAATTATGTCTGACCTTAACGACCAGGTTACCCCGACCACAGAGGCCCTAGTGGGTTCTAATGTAACTGACCAAGCTCACGGTGGGGACCAGGAGGGAGCTGACATGCCTTTACCCCCCGCCAATACCGAAGAAGTAGTCCCCGACCAGCCCCGGGAGGAAGACAACCCTACAGAGAGAGAACTCTGCACGGAACAAGATGAGGAGAGCGCCAAGGAAATAGAGCTCCAGGACTCCCCGACGAGTACAGCCAGGAGCGGCTCACCTCTACAACCGTCTTCTCCCAGCGAAGCGGAGAGGATGCTATCACAGGCGTTCCTCGTCAGCCTGACAGCCTCTACCGAACGCGATCGACTCCAGGGTGAACGCGATCGACTTCAGGGCGAACGCGATCGACTCCAGACACAGCAACGGAGCGAAGAAGAGCGCATACGCCTGGAGATGAGACGCCTTCAGACGGAAGAGAATATGGCAAGAGACCGAGCAGACACCCAGCGTGCCGCTGCCGGTGCCCAAAGAGAAGCAGAGCGCGACATCGCTTTCATCAAGCGCGAAGCCGAGCGCGACAGACTACAAGCGCAGCTAATGGAGCAGCTGATCACCAAGGCAACACCCTCTCCCTCCGCCAGGGGTTCAAGGAACTCGTCGAGACAACAGTCAAGGGCAGCATCCCCTAACCGAGCAAGCAACCCTGAACTTGACCAACAGACCAAGCCTATACCCCCCGCAGACCCCCTTCCCAGACCCAAGCGAGACCCAGCTACAAGGAAGGAGCAGCATACACTGCGGAGAAGCTAAATAAACGACTACAGGATCTAGAGGACCTGATAGAAGAAGAAGAGGGAGAGGAGGAGAACCAAGCCCGACGACAGCACAGTACTCCACCGGACCAGGAGGTCCAGTACAGCCCAGGCTATACCCCCGCGGCGCTGCGCTACAGACCCCCGACTCTATTCACGGGTGAGCATGACGCACGACCAGCCCCGAGGAATAGCACCTGGACCAGCGGGCCATGGTACCCTGCCGGTACCAGCCCACAGAGAGGCGCAAGAGGAGACTCGCCTAGGAGGCCTCTCCCCCAACGCTCGCCGATGTATCAGCCATCCACGGCGTCATACATTGCCACACCGACCATTCCAGACTTCACCCATGAGAATCGGGCACAGTACACGGAGCTCCGAATGTGCTTAGAGACAATGATGGTGGATGTCGTTGATGAACGCCACAAGTATGCAATATTACTGAAGCACCTGAAAGTACCCCGAGCGCACAATATAGCGCTAGCCTATGCCACCTCTACGACCCCATACACCGCGGCTCTAGCAGCGCTGGACCAGAGATATGGACGTATATGGGATTACGTAATCCAAGAGATAAGGCATATTGACCGCCTACCCCCAGCAACAGACAATCGCTCATTAGACGACCTGTCTATAAGAGTGCAGTCCCTGGTAGGGATGCTGGGAGCGCAACAAGAAAAGGGTATGCACGAGCTATACGCCAACTCTAACGTCGAGAGGATTTTAGAGAAGCTGCCACCCGCCAGACAAGAGCGCTTTAGGCGGCAGAGAGACCACCGTGATCCTAACGGTCCCGAACCATCCCTCCTCGATCTAGCCGACTTCCTGGCGAGAGAAGTCAGCAGCTTACGACTGGATACGTTCGTGCGGAGCACACCAAGCTCCAGAGAGGGACCCAGGAGAATAAACGATGGAAGAAGATCGGTGACTGTCATGCACCAATCAGAATCAGTACCGAGCAGTAAGAACCACAGTACCCCCTCGAGGAAAGAGAAGTGGAAGATGGTGTGCCCGTACTGCGAGAAGGAACACTGGCTGTCACAATGTGACCTGTTCACCAAGATGAATGCAGAAGAAGTGAGTCAATGGATAAAGTCCAACAGGCGCTGTTACCGATGTGCGCGCAGTCACATGGCAGCCGAGTGCCGCCTAAAGAAGAGGTGCAGTCGGTGTGACGGAGCCCACCTAGATGTCCTACACGACAGTAACAGAAGAAAGCCTGCACCTGCACCATCAAGCAGCACCAAGGCAAGTGTCATGTACATTGACCCCGCCAGCAGCAGCGGCGCCCAAGTGCTCTTAAAGGTAGTCCGTGTAACATTGAGCTACCAAGATAAAGTCATGGACACTTACGCCGTCCTTGATGACGGGTCAGAGAAGACCCTTCTGCTCGCGTCCGCTGCGGCCCAGCTGGGACTGCGGGGGAGCGAGAACCAAATGACGATTCGGACAATAAGAAGAGATTTAAAGACGATAAAGGGCGAGAATGTCTCCTTCACTATCGCAGCAAGCGGGCAGCCAGAGCGACGGTATAGGATTACAAATGCTTTCACCAGCCAAGAAATAGGACTATCACAGTACACCTACCCCATCGCCAAGCTGATGGATAAATATGTGCACCTGCGTCAACTACCTATCCCGCTCATAGACGGCGCCACCCCGACCCTGCTGATAGGCTCCGACCATGCAGACCTCATAGTCCCGATAGACCGGGTCCATACAGGACCCAGAGGCTGTCCTGCAGCAGTCGAGACGCGCCTAGGATGGACACTACAAGGCCCCCTCGCTAAATCTCTCAACCGAACAGCAGCCACTAGCTGCCTCCACTCCAGAGTGACAGAAGAAGACACCACTCTCCTGCAGCATGTCGAGAGGCTATGGACACTAGAGACAATGCCCTTTAAGAACGAAAAGAAAGACATTCGTTCTAAAGAAGACATTTACGCCATAAACCTCCTCGAGCAAGGGACAAAGAGAGTCACAGTCGGCGGAGTGATGAGATACGCAACTCCACTCCTGAGGCGAGAGGGAATGCCCACCTTTCACGCCACGAAAGAAGCTACGGAGCGGTATCTATTGAACACAGAGCGGCGCCTAGCCAAGGACCCCGCTCAAGAGAGTGTGTACCGCGCTGAGATTGAGAAGCTAATCACAGCGAGACACGTAATGAAGATTGACATTAAAGAGGCCGATCAGACGACCGAATCATGGTACGTGCCGCACCACAAGGTCCACCACAACGGCAAGGATCGCATTGTGTTTAACTGCAGCTACCAGATCGGATCCCAGAATCTGAATAAAGAGCTCTTGCCCGGCCCCACACTCGGCCCCTCTCTACTAGGCGTGCTACTACGCTTCCGCCAGGACAAGGTGGCTATCAGCGGGGATATCAAAGGGATGTTCCTGCAGGTGAGACTAGTGGAGGAGGATAAGCCCCTACTGCGGTTCCTATGGAGAGAGAGGATCGGAGATGAGCACCCAGCCATCTACCAATGGGAAGTCCTCCCCTTCGGAACCACATGCAGCCCGTGCTGTGCTACATTTGCACTACAGAAACACGTCGCAGAGGACCCAGCAGCAGATGAAGAGGTCCGACACAGTGTGAAGAACAGTTTCTACGTGGACAACTGTTTACAAAGCGTTTCGACCCAAGAAGAAGCCGAGGCTCTCCTACTCAAGCTACGCGCCTCCCTGATCAAAGGCGGCTTTGATCTCAGGCAGTGGGCCAGCAGCGACCCGCACGTATTGCGCAGCCTCTCCCCCGCGGACAAGGCTGCCAGCAGCGAGACCTGGATGGCGACAATCCCAGGAGAAGCCCAAGAAATGACACTAGGACTAGTCTGGCGCTTCAAAACAGACTCGCTCCACTATAGACACAAACCCCTGACCACGGAGCAGGGAAGGTCGACGGCGATACCGACCACCAGACGGAGTGTGTACAGAACACTCGCCAGACAATATGACCCGTTGGGATGTATTCTACCTTACACCACCAGGGCAAAGATGATTGTACGAGCACTATGGGACAAGGACCAGGGCTGGGACGACCCAATACCCGCACCCCTTGCCTCCACATGGAGAGAGTGGGAGACGGAACTCCGCTCACTCCCAGGCGTCAATATACGCCGCAGCTACTTCCCACCCACAGTGAGGCCAGAGACATGCAAGATGGATCTACACGTCTTCAGCGACGCCTCCGAAGTAGCCTATGGATCAGTGGCCTACTTGCGTGCCCAAGAGAAGGGAGGAGAGATACACACCGCCTTCATCCTGGCTCGCTCAAGAATAGCCCCACGAAAGCAACAATCTATCGCGCGTCTAGAGCTCTGCGCAGCCCTAGCAGGAGCGCATCTAGCCACGTTAATCCAACGTGAACTCACCATTCCGGTGCACAGAACAATCTTGTGGTCAGATTCCACGACAGTACTCACATGGATCAAGTCTGATTCATGCAGATACAAGGTCTTCGTGGGAGTCAGAGTCACCGAGATTCAAGAGTTAACAGAAGCAGCGAGCTGGCGGTATGTGGACACCAAACACAACCCAGCTGACGTCATCACCCGGGGAATGTCCCTAGATGACCTCACCCGTCACAACATCTACAGTGACGGACCAGAGTTCCTCAAGCTCCCGGAAGGAGAGTGGCCTACGCCCACCCCACGGGAGGCGAGTAAAGAGGAGGCTGAGAACAAGAAACCTATGTTCTGTGGACTGAGCACAGTCGCCTCCACAGACCCCAACATAGATGACTGCCTCACCCTACAGAGTGCGCAACTAAAGACATTTCTGTGGCACCACCCAGAGATTCAGCCCACTGCCGACATTTCAGCAGCTGACTACGAAGAAGCAGGACTTCTTCTACTACAACGAGCCCAGAGAGACTCGTTCCCCGATGAGCTAGACTGTCTACAGGGAGGAAAGCCAGTCCCATCAGACAGCAGACTGCTCCACCTGGCACCCGAGCGTGACGCCCATAATCTCATCAGAGTGGGTGGTCGTCTGCGGAGAGCCCCCGACCTACCGGATGACGTTAAGTACCCGATAGTCTTGAACAGCCGACACAAGGTCACAGAGCTGATCATAAAGAAATACGACGAGGATGTACACCACGCAGGAGCAGAGAGAGTCTTCGCGGAGATCAGACGTCGCTATTGGATACTTCAAGGGAGAGAAGCAGTGCGACGCTTCCAGCGAACCTGTCTAGACTGCCGAAAGTGCCGCGCGCAGCCCAGCATACCCCGGATGGCTGACCTACCTCCCTGTCGCCTCCGACTCGGCGACAAGCCATTCCACTCCACAGGCATGGACTGTTTTGGCCCGTTGTATATAAAGAAAGGAAGAGGAACCGAGAAGCGGTGGGGTATTGTATTCAAATGCATGACCACCAGAGCGATACATATCGAACTCCTTCCAACCATGAGCACAGACTCATTCCTTATGGCCTTCCGAAGATTCACATCACGGAAAGGAAAACTGTCTACATTGTTGTCTGATCACGGGACAAACTTCAAAGGCGGAGAAAGAGAGCTGAGAGAGAGCTTCCAAGCTATGGGCCCAGAACTTAAGACCCACCTCGCTCCATCCCAGATTGACTTCCAGTTTAATCCCCCGAACGCACCCCACTTCGGTGGAACCTGGGAACGAGAAGTACGTTCTATAAAGACAGCCCTGTACGCCGTGCTTGGGGCCCAGACTGTAGCGGAAGAAGTCCTAATGACAGTCCTCACGGAGATCGAGGGAGTATTGAACTCCAAGCCCCTCGGCTACGTCTCCAGTGATATAGCAGATGTCGACCCAGTCACCCCCAACACACTCTTGATTGGGCGGCTGGACCCCGCGCTACCCCAGACAATGTACAGGCCTGAAGAAGCGAACGGCCGAAGAATGTGGAGGTACAGTCAAGTACTAGCTGACAAGTTTTGGAACAGCTTTCTACTCCACTACCTACCGTCTCTACAGACCCGCCAGAAGTGGGTAAAAGAGAGAGACAATTTGACAGAAGGAACAGTCGTCATGATTATCGACCAGTCACTACCCAGAGCTATGTGGCCGGCTGGCCGCGTAAGCAAAGTGATCACCGGTGCCGATGGCAAGGTCCGAGCAGCTGAGGTGCTCGTCCAAGGGCGAACTTACACACGACCCGTGGCGAGGCTAATAGAACTGCCCAGACTCCCAGACACTATCGATGACGACCATGACCCCATGACTTTGTGAGTTGACTGACCCTTACAGCGGACCTTGAGTGGTAGACAGTGCGGTCAATCTGTCTCTGCTTAGCTAATTAGGTGGGACTAATTAGGGGGCGGCTGTTGTGAAGGATCAGATTAAACCGAATATATATATTTATTTATGGATATATATTTAATAGTATTTGTATATCGTTTGATATCCCTTGTATATTCCTTGTACATATACACTGAATATCCCTTTAGTCTACTAACAGCCCATAATAGTTTCATTCTCTCATTGGACAAGAACCTGGCGCCAGCAGCCAAGCCCCTTGGTTCAAGTTCAATCGTGCCGACGAACATGTCGTTACTAGCCCCGGTTCCGCGTAGGAATACGTCTGCCGAAATACGAATGGTACTATTTGTTCACAGCGCATATATATATGGCGCAAGTAAAGTAGAACTTCCCTTAGCCCTTAGTTCTTTACCCTCCAACCTAGTGGCAAGACGTTAAGCCTCACCCACGATACACGTGTGGTGCAGTATGGTCAACTTGGCCTCAGAATGGCATTGAGACATCGTGTGGATTAATAGTTGAATTGTCATAGTTTGGCACTATACCGTCGAGTGGGACGTATTTCTATTAAGTTAATAATAGTCTATTATGTATGGTGCATCGTTCGGTTAGAGTTATAAAGTGAGCAGTACCCCCATCGTTTTCCTCGCGTTATCTAGAGTCTTAACCAGGCTGGGCAGACCACGTGTGGTGCTTTCATCCGAGGAGTTCTGGGCTAGGACGAGTGGACCTGCACATTGGATTACCTTACCCGGACGACGGCGAGCCCTACACGGCTTGGATTATCTACTTGCTTTGGGTGCTTTGATTATGCCATGGATAACAGCCAACACTGGTAAGTGTTGGAACTACCCCCGAGAGGAGTCCAGGTGAGACGGCGCTCTAACCCGAGTGAGGTCGCCTCACGTCTCTTCGTTGTGGACCGGCAGCTACCGTCTACAAGAGGGCCCAACTGTATTCATCTGTGGACCAAGGTTCTGTGGGCACCGTGTTCAGCACTCTGAATTCTCCCAAGAAATCGTTGGCCAGATGGGATATCGCCAGCGGCTCTCCTAACCCCCCCCCCCCCCCTACTGACTTACAACCAGCGGGACCCCCTTTAGTGTATCCAGCTATAATCATTAAGTACCGTCGCTATAGTTCCCTAAAGAACCAGGTTGTATACTTGCTTCCTGCGTAACCAGAGATTGGACATTCAATGTTGATTTGCCTACGAATACTCATTTGCCTTACAAGTGCATTCAAATCATAAATGTCATTAAGTGAACGTTGTATATACCCTTTGCTATATATTAAATATTCGACTTATACATTTGTGTGGACTTGGTTTCATGGTGGGAAAGTGTTCATCATATCTATATCATGTACTGTGTGGCCAGTAGTTAAAGTACATAAAGCGGTAGTGGTTTAATGATACCATACTTATCAATACAGTCAGGGAATTGTACCCCTCAGTTACAGGAATTGTCCTACCAAACACCAGTGTTTAGAACAGGGGTCGAGCGGAGATTGCGTTCGTCACCAGCCCCGGAGCTGTGAGCTTGGTTCGCCTGTTCGAATCCAGCTCACAGCTCCGGGGTTGTCACCAGCTTGGCTGGCCGTCAGCACTGATACAATTGGCTGTATCAGAGGGTGGGAGAAGCTGGCGGGGTGGGTCCGGGTCGTTGTAAACAGCGACTCCTACAGTTCGGTCGGGGCGCCTGCTAAGCGCGGATTGGACGTGAGGGGGATAGTGTGGTCCTCCCACACGCTACGCCCTCTCAATGAGAATCCGCGCTGCCAGGTGAAAAGAAGCGGTGATTGGCTGGACGTGTGTCGGAGGAAGCACGTGGTAGCCTCCACTCTCCCAAATGATCTGACTGTGGGGGGTAAAGCGCAGCGACCAGGAAGGGACTGGGAATTGGCATACGACTAACATTGGGATGGGAGAAAAATCGGAGGAAAAATGGAGGGGGGAAAAGACAAAAAAAAAAAAAAAAAAAAAAACAGGGATGTCCTACCAGACACCAGTGTTTAGAACAGGGATGTTTGAACAGGGAACACGTGCATGTGTGTGTGTCCCGATTACGGTTCATGAGTCCCTCCATTTATTTTTTGAATTATCTTTTTCCCCCTTCTTTTTCCGCTTTTCTCCCATCCCAATGTTAGTCGTTATGCCAATTCCCAATCCCCTTCCTGGTCGTTGCGCACTCTACTCCCTACCGTCGGTCCGGGAGGGCGGAGACTATCACATGCTTCCTCCGACACATGTGTACCCAGCCCACCGCTTCTTTTCACCTGGCAGCGCGGACTCTCACTGGGAGAGTGTAACGTGTGGAAGGTCACACTACCCCTCTCTTAGATCCTTCCCTTGCTGTGCAGGCGCCCCGACCGAACTGTAGGAGTCGCTGTTTACAACGACCAGGACCCACCCTCGCCGGGTTTCCCACCCGCTAACACTGCCAATTCTGTTAGTATGGACGGCCGGCCAACCCGGAAGCACCACAGCTGGATTCGATCCCACTGTCTCTGTGGTGGTAGACAGACGCTTAGTCCACTGCACTACCCGGCCGCCCGAGTCCCTCATTTATAACGCTATGATGAACCTTTCCCTGTTTACCGTTCACACATGGTAATTATTCTGGCCTTGAAAGTGTTTTTTTAAATTAGTGTGATGAGACTATGATTCCAGATGTCAAGGGAGTAACCTACACTCAGAATCAAATTGAAGAGTTTCTCTATATGTCTCTCTCTCTCTCTCTCTCTCTCTCTCTCTCTCTCTCTCTCTCTCTCTCTATCTCTCTCTCTCTCTCTCTCTCTCTCTCTCTCTCTCTCTCTCTCTCTCTCCCCCAGGTTGTTGCTGGCTGGCTATGGGGTGGGTGTGTCTCGGCCACGGGGCAGACCTCCAGGGGGAAGGGGAGGTCAGGTGAAGAGAGAGCCCAAAGATGAGCCCTCTACTGGTGGAAACAGACTGACGCTGCACCTGGTCAAGAGACCCAGGCTGGCTGATAGGTAAAACACACACAACACACAACACACAACACCCACACACACACAACTTGTCCCCTCTCCTCTCCTCTCTTCTTGTGTCTGTAATCATTAAAAATGAGGCACAACCCAGGGAGGCTAGGTGGCGCAGTGGGCAAGGCGCTGGGTTCGAGCCCAGCTCTCGGCGTTGCTACCAGCTTGGCTGGTCGTTCATACTAATACAATTGGCAGTATTAGGGGGTGGGAAGCTGGTGGGTGGGGATCGGACGTTGTGGACAGCGACTCCTACAGGTCGGTTGGTGCGCCTGCGCAGTAGAATCAGGAAGCGACGAGGGCGACGTGTCCCTCCCACGCAGACCCTCGCCGCTGAGAGATCACGCTGTGCAGGTGAAAAGATGTGACGGCTGCCTCCTCGAGTACCGGAGGGGACACGTGATGCAAGGCTTCGTCCACATTGCAGCCGGCCTGTGGGAGGCGTGGCCTAACAGCGTTCGAGACAGGGGAGGGTAGAATTGGACAATACGAAATTGGGGAAGGGAGAAAAAATTGAAAAATGGGGAGAAAAAGTAGATCAAAAAATAAATAATGAGGCGCAACCCTCACTCTGTTCAAAATGTATTCTTCATTGTATTAAAGTTGCTTTGTGTAATATTGAATCATTTGGAATGATGACCATGTACACTAGTACCATCTGTTTGTCTGTCTTTCTATCTATCTTTCTCTCCTAGACTGTCTCAGTCAACCACATTCCACCATGTCAAACAGGAAGAGGAGGAGCTAGATATTAGCTCTGTCATCCCAGGTATGTGTGTGTCGACTACACATCATACTGTGTTTGAACCCTGGGAATTGAAGCACACTATCTCTGGAGTCCCAGGAAAATGGACTTAGCTACCAGTCAGAATTCATGTAGCCTATATTGATATAAAACAGCACATTTTATGCTGAAGTGGCACCAGCGGCAGCGGCACTGAATCCCCCCCCCCCCCCATCCCTGGAGCAAGCATCATCATCGAACACGAAGAGTTACAGTGCGTGTGTATAACAGTGTGCGTGTATTGGTGTGTGTGCATGTGTGTTACACTGCAGTATGTGTGTATTACAGTGTGTGTGTGATTGTGTTACAGTGTGTGTGTGTATAACAGTGTGTGTGTTACAGTGTGTTTGTGTGTTACAGTGTGTGTGTGTGTGTGTGTGATTGTGTTACAGTGTGTGTGTGTATTACTGTGTGTGTGTGTGTGTATAAGTGCGTTGCAATAATCCAGCCTGGAGGCGTGGACGAGCTGTTCTGCGTTGGACAGAGTGAGCGTGGTTTGAATTTTGGCGATGTTCCTAAGGTGGTAAAAGGAGTTTTGTACAGTAGTTTGGTGTGTGTGTGTGTGTGTGTGTGTGTGTGTGTGTGTATAACAGTGTGTGTGCGTGGATGTGTGTGTTGCAGTCATGTATGTTTTATTCAGGAGATGAATCTTTAAAACACAAACATCAGTGTGTGTGTGACATGTGTATTACAGTGTGTGTGTGTGTGTTTCAAGTTTCAAGTTTCTTTAATAGTTGTCATACAGAAGTACAGAATACTTTTGTACAAAATGCTTCTTACTGTTGCGCTCCAGAGACTGTGCATGACAAGATAAGTATGAAATAAAAACATAGTAAAAATTAGAAGAAAAAAAAGTGTATGTGTTGCAGTGTATGTGTGAGTGTGCATTACAATGTCCATGTATTACAGTGTGTTGCAGTCATGTAAGAAATCAGACACTCTCATAAAGTGTTTGAGTTTCAGTCAATAGCAACACACACACACACACACACACACACACACACACGCACACACACACAACTGCAGTGTCTCTCTTCTCTCTCTCTCTCTATCTCTCTTTCTCTCTGTCATGTTGCCATAGTAACAGAGGAGGCAGATGAAACAGCTGCTTCCATAGTAACACATCACCATGGCAACTAAGATACTGGTTGTGTCCTCCTGGGTGTGTGTGTGTGTTTTTTTCCATTCTTGGCTCCTCATCACCCAAGCCCTTCAGTTATAGTGTAACGTGTATGTGTCTATGTGTGTAGTGTGGTATGTGTATGCGTGTAGTGTGTACATGCGTATGTCTAGTGTGTGTGTGTGTAGTGTGTAGTTTTGTGTGTTGTGTGTAGTGTATATGTGTGTATTTGCATGTTGTTGGTATCTAGGGACATCTATGGATCTCAGGGAATGTATTCCCAGCAATTTTTTTTAATCGCCTGACAGCACTAATATATATATATATATTTCTAGTGCTTTTCTAGAACTCAAAGTGGCTTTACACTGAGGTCACGAGACAGAAGACGAATAAAACGTTCTTATGGAATGAATGAGATAAAAATGTTATTATTATTATTTTTTGTAATACATTTTGAGTAAATTTTCATAACGCGATCATTTGCTGTGTAATTAATTAATCTAATTAACGCGATAAACTGACAGCCCTAATATATATATATATATATATATATATATATATATATATATATATATATATATATATATATATCTTTAGAAATCGTAATTTATTATTATTATTGATTGATTGATTGATTGATTGATTGATTGATTGGTTGACAGCACCAGACCACCAGGCTCTGCACCAGTCAGTCTTCCTGTCGGCCATATCGGCTCAGCCGGGACGAGACCTGCCGCTCTGCTGGGACCAGCACTGTAAACTACTGCCTGGGGTTGCGACCCTGACCGCTGCTAACGTCAAGACCTGGACCACCGAACAGGTGGGAGAGAGGCATAGATGAAAAGAGGGAGGGAGAGAGGGATGGATGGATGAGGGGATGGGTTCATATTAGACATTCACATTTACTGGGGCACGTGCCGGCACATTTGCCCTCATCTGCCCGCCTCAGGCTGTGTTAAAGCCGATTAACCAACGCATTGTTGGAAAGCTAGAATTGCCGCTGTTTGATTGACACCCTACTCAATCTATTACGTGCTTGCAATCTCGGGTTAGAAGACCAAACAACCAACAGGCGTCAGTTTCGGACAAGTGACCACGTCCGGATTGTTATCAACTTTGGACCTGTACTAGATAAGACTTCAGGCTATGGAACCGTTGTGTTTTCCAGCTCCTACCTTTCAGCTGGCAATCTTTTGCAGGCATCTGTTTGCAAATAAACAAAGACGTAAGTAAACAAAACGTTTATTTCAGTGTGTTCAAACCTCTAACTCTTTATTACATTAGCTTCATTAGCATTAGGTTCCCAATAGCAGGTGGCCATTTTAATTTGGCCGGGCAAAGTTCTATTAACCTCTTAAGCCCTAGCCATATTTTTTGAAAATTCGCCTAAAAATACACACCTAAGTAAATGGAAGATGTATCCACTTCTACAAGGCAATTTGCATGTTCTTGGTATCTAGGGACATCTGTGGATCGACTCAGGGAATGTATTCCCAGTGTCAGAAATATTGTGTTACTATGCTTGAGTAAATTGTAATCAACCAAAGGAGAATATCAATATCAATAATTTCTTTAAAAAAGAGGCACCTTTGATGGTGAATAACACCATGCTAAAATTTACCAGACATGAAGAATTGCCACTGAGCTCATTCAGCACCTTTTTGATCACATGTACTATAAAAAGCTAAGCAAATGAATAAAGGGCAGATGATTTACAGGAGGTTTTGTAGATACAGTACTGAATTCTGCCATCCGGACACATGCTATTTGAAATATGATTATAGAATATAGAATATCAGGCCTATAAATTACCTTATTATGGCCAAGTCACACATCTATGGATCAGGCCAAATCTCCCCTTTCCAATGGCAGAGTTCAATCTGGATTTAGTACCACCAGGCGCCCCTGACAGGGCAGCAAAAACCGTGAATGAAATTTACTGTAAGTACACTTACTTTTTTATAATGTAAATTGCTACGCCATTTTTCATCAGATTGCAACAAATTCTTTTGCTAGACGTTCACAGAAAGGTAGAGAAACTAAGTGCATTCCGGAAATAAAGAATAAGAAGAAAAAAGGTTCACGGTAGAAGTCAGATGATTGACACTCAGGGGCTGGCATGAGCTGGGAGGTGTCGTTTTCTTTTTTTATTCGAAAGCCCATCGAAAGCCCTGGGTCTCTTCTCTCAAAAGTCTAAACTCATCCAGATTGAACTCTGCCATTGGAAAGATGAGATCTGGCCCAACCCATAGATGTATGACTTGGTATTTAATATTGGCATATAATTAACCTCTTAACACTTTCAGCGCCAGCCATTACCCTTATCCCTGTAGCTAATGCGCCAGCTTTCCATAGCCTATTTTCACTGTGCGTCACTATGTTTGGAGAGCTATATCTATATTCTATATTATAGCTATGGAGACAATACTATGGTCATTTGACACACTTTCTCCCGTCGAACATGCAAAAAATAGATAATTTTTTCATGTATATGTATCCCGTGGTGAATGGGTAAAATGTGAGTAACAAAGTATAGTTTAGGAGTGATCTGGGCTAATTCCTGAAAAGCTGAGTTATAGGGCACTATGTGAATTTTGCTAAAGTCGTTGGCGTTTCTCGCCTGGACGCTACTATTTCCAAATCAAATGTATATAATAGGTATTATGTTTCATCATAAATGCATCAAGGGGGGGGGGGGGGTCGTTTTTTTATGCTCTGATCATCATCAACGGCATTCGTTTTGAACACCACACACGCTGATCAGCTGGATCGATATGAAATCATTGTAGGATCAAGGTGGAATTGAAGTCAGATAGTCCTTACCTTTGATCGGGGGTATTCCAAAAAGAATATTCCAATTGTCTGATCGCGATTTCCAGTATTAGTGTCCCCGACATAATCCGGTACACCACATGCATCGAGTGGCCATGGACGTGTTCCGGGACCAAATTCTCCGCCCGGAGGACATTAGATACCACAAATTCTTCTACTCAAGAGAGACATCGAGAGGTTTTGTTTCAGAATTTTATCATCAATTACTAACGTCTTCGTATGAAACCCTCCAACTTGACTCTGTCTGGAGGAGGGATATACCAGACCTGGAAAATGACTTTGATTGGCAAGGAGCCTGGGCAAATGTCCGACTTACATCAAGGAACCCGGATCATCAACAAATCAATCTTAACTATATTCACAGGACATACTTGACTCCTATAAGACTGTGCCGAATGGGGCTCAAACAAGATTCCAAATGCACCCAATGTACAAATGGGGACGAAGGGACATTTATGCACATGTATTGGGACTGCTCACCAGTTAAGGCATTCTGGAAAGATGTGACCCAACAAATATCAAAACTCGTATCTTGGAATATACCTGTACACCCCTCGGTATTGCTGTTGAATGATGTTTTTGAGTTTGCAGTGAATCCACAGCTAAAGAGATTGGTTTTATCGGGTATCACAGTAGCCAAAAAGCTGATCGCATCACGCTGGTTTCAACCGGAAAAAATGTGCCGTAAAGTTTGGTTTCTTACATATCTCGATGTAATTTACCATGAAATATCTACAGCAAGAATTCTGGGTCTCAATGAATCCAAAATGTCAATGTGGTTAGAAGTGGTGGAGAGAATAAAAGCTAGCTTATAATGGTAGTGTCTGGTTAGGTGCGAGGGATAGTGGAGGTACTTCTCAAGGTGGGGTCCGGGAGGGGGGGTTTCGAGCTGAGCATATGTATGTAGGGTTTTTTTTTAGATAACAGGTATTATGGGTATATCTTATATAAAACAACTAACCAAAATGTGATCTCATTGGATGTGCCCTGACAATTAATGCTTGTATATCTTATCGTGTGTTGTCATGTTTGTTTATATGTTTGTTTTAAAAAAGAATAAAAAAAAAAAAAAAAAAATAAAATACAAGATGTGACACAGGGTCTGGAACAGGGTTTCAAAGGGTGGGTGATACTGCCACCTAGCAGGATCTGGCCGGTACTGCACTTTTGGCGTATGGCTTTCAGCTGTAACATATAGGTCAGTGAGTGTAATATTGATATTAAAAAGGAAAAATTATCCCAACAGTTGGCGAGCAAACACGTGTGATTGGCGCAGAATGAGTTAAGGATCGGGCAAAAATGGGGCTTTTCTTCTTCTTTTTTTACGATTGCATACCAAAAGTAATTTGCGATCTGTTATACTTTATACTTATAGCACATGCATGAGTTTGGTCTCTTTTGAAATATAACATTCTGAGGGTTCTTGGAAAATTTACATTAGGCATAAAATCAGCACACAATTGACAGAATAAAAAACAATGCATACATTGCAGACATAAGAATAGGCATAAAATAAGTACATTAGTACAATGTTGCTCGAAGGCATGTGAACCCCCCCGGAACAGCCAGTCCCCCAAACACCCCACACATCAATCCCTACCACATCCCCATCCAAAACAGCCTGCACGCCACTCACACAAATGTCCGGGTTTATTCCACTTTTTATTATTTTTAATTTTTTTGCCTATAATCTTTTCAGGAGCTTCAAGCTTCTCACATTGACAACCTGAACCTACTGTATCTCTGTATCTCTCTCTCTCTCTCTCTCTCTCTCTCTCTCTCTCTCTCTCTCTCTCTCTCTCTCTCTCTAGGTGTCAGAGTTTATTCATTCTCTGCCAGGTTGTGAGGAGCAGGCCAGCCAGTTTAAAGAGGAGGTGAGTAACGGAGGAAGGAATACCTTAAGGGGATGCCATTACATTGAAAGAATACCATTAACTTAAAGGCATACCATTAAACAGTAACTAATCACATGGAAATGTTGCTGCCCCCTAGTTGTTGATATTTTCATCTTGATGGACACTCTGCCCCCCTCAATATGTGATGTCAGAGTACGTACTATCAACATCTGCCTTTGAAAAAAAATGTACTCTGACATCACAGATTAGGATGGGGCAGTGTGCAGCAGGGTGACACTATCAACCACTAGGGTGCAGTAAAATGACCATGTGTTTAGTTACTGTTTAAATATCAACCACTAGGGTGCAGTAAAATGACCATGTGTTTAGGTACTGTTTAAATATCAACCACTAGGGCGCAGTAAAATGGTCATCTGTTTAGTTACTGTTTAAATATCAACCACTAGGGGACAGCAAAATGACCATGTGTTTAGTTACTCTTTAAATATCAACCACTAGGGGGCAGCACAATTACCATGTGTTTAGTTACTCTTTAAATATCAACCACTGGGGGGTGGCATGAAAATAATACCATTAACTTAAAGGCATAGTTCAGATTTTTTGACCCCTAGCCATATTTCCTGCTTACCAATGATTATGTTGATTGGTCCTTTCTCAGCACAATCCATATTCCTCATACTAGCTCTGGATAGTTAGCTAAAAACCAATGCAAAGTCACTGAAATGTTCTCCACGGTACACAGACAGGAGCTTACATTATACTATATTTCATTACATCACATGTTGTTTACCCACCAGAGTTGCATTGACCGTCTCTTTCTGTATGTCAGCAAATCGATGGGCGGTCCTTTCTCCTGCTCACCCAACGAGATATCGTCAGGATCATGTCAATCAAGCTCGGCCCCGCCCTCAAGATCTACAACTCCATTCTGATGTTCAAGCACGCTAAGGAGAAAGGCCAACCACACGCCAAAGACACAAACACTTGACATGGTTTGGCCAATCACCAGGCTGAATTGAATGATTGATCCATTCCAGACCACCCCCCCTCCCCAATAGACCTGTCTCAAACCCTGCCCCTTTTCTTGATCCTCCAATCACAGCTGTCGCTTACCTCTGACTTCCTCGTACAAACTTTGTTTGTACGAGGAAGTCAGAGGTAAGCGACAGCTGTGATTGGAGGATCAAGAAAAGAGGGCAGGGTTTTGAGACAGGTCCATTGAAAGCCCTGCCTCCTATGTCAATTTCTTCCTCATCCTCTCCCTCTTCTCCTCTTCTCTCCTCCTCTCCTATCCTTTCATCTCCCCTCTTCCTTTCCTCTGTTCCTCTCCTCTCTCATTCTCTTCTCTCCTATCTCCCCCTCTCTTCTCTGCTCTCTTCTCTCTCCTCTCCACTACCCCCCCCCCATCTCCTCTCATCTCCTATCTTCTCCTCTACCGTCTCCTCTTTTCTCCTCTCTTCCTCTCCTCTCCCCCTCTCTCTATCTATCTTTCTCTGTCTCTGTCTCTCTCTATCTCTCTCTCTCTCTCTCTCTCTCTCTCTCTGCAGCAGCAGGTTTTCCAGACATTCTAGAAACATGAACATTAAGGATATCACCAAAACACCACATATTCTACCAGCCTCTCTCGTGTGTGTGTGTGTGTGTGTGCGTGTACATGCATGTGTGTTTGTGAGAGAGAATGAGAGAATAAGTGAGTGAACTTTCAACTGCCTTTAACCTTTAGAACACAAGCTAACTCTAACATGTAATCACACACACGCACACACACACTAGTTTTGTAAAGCAGCATATTGTTATTGCAGTGTGCCCTTCCCAGATGGGTGATCTAGTGACAGCCCTCTGCTCCATCCAGTCCCACAGCAGGTAGTGCTAGATCTCATCTCCAGAGATGTGGGTGTGAAACGGCCTCATATATCTTCAACACATAACCACTGCTGCTCCCATGTCACTATGGTAACCACTGTGTTCTAGAATACTGCTCCCATGTCACTATGGTAACCACTGTGTTCTAGAATACTGCTCCCATGTCACTATGGTAACCACTGTGTTCTAGAATACTGGTCTCGTGTCACTATGGTAACCACTGTGTTCTAGAATACTGGTCTCATGTAACTATGGTAACCACTGTGTTCTAGAATACTGCTCCCATGTCACTATGGTAACCACTGTGCTCTAGAATACTGGTCTCATGTAACTATGGTAACCACTATGTTCTAGAACAGTGGTTCTCAACTGGTCTAGCCTCGGGACCCAACATTTTCCGTAGTCATTAAGTCGCGACCCAAATTTTTTTTTCTTTCATGCACTGTTAAAAACATGAAATAAACACAAAAAAGTGCAACACAAGTGCAACTAGGGCTAAAAACCCAATGAAATAAAATAATAATAAATAATATATGCTTCTTAGCAGATTTCTTAGCTCAACATAACAGACATAAGTTTGGGGGAACTAATGGGATAACTGGGGTTGCAACAAAAGTGCAACTAGGGCTAAAAACCCAATGAAATAAAATAATAATAATAATAAATAATTATGCTTCTTAGCAGACTTCTTAGCTTAACACTTTGAATGCCCAACCCGAGTTTTCTCATTTCCCATAACGAGAATATTGGTTTCTTTTTTATTAGTGATCTGAATTCATATTTCATCAACTGAGTCTACCGTTGGTAATTCAGCCACCCCAGGCGCTCAGATGTGGAAAAAAGCGCCCCCTATCGTCTCCCAGATGGTAATTCACCCTTTTGGATTGGACTCAATGAAAAAGCATGAGAAAAAAAACCAGGACTCCACATTTTACTTCTCGCGCATGTAACCAGAGTCGATCAGCTTCAGGCTGGACTCTCAGAGCAGCAGGGATTATGTGTTTTACAGTACGTAGCAGTGGATCAATAAAAGGATAGATTTTTGGAATGGCGATCAGGAATTGGAATAATCCATTTGGATACCATCTGATCTCAGGTAAGGAATCTATTTTACCAGTATTAGGATAATCAGACCTTTTTTCACGGATATATAAGCGTTTCCCCTATAATGTGATATGACTGTTTGACTGTAAGAGTGATCAGCAACTGAGAGAATCGATTTTCAGCGCACGGCACCAGCGTGCACACGTACACATATACTATCGATAATCTAGCGTTTATTTGAAAACGATTCATAAATAGGCCGCAAAATGACAACGTTCTAGAATATTACAGTAAAGGGCGATTATCATGGGATCTCTTCTTTTTTCCGTGAAAACAAGTGCTTTTCAAAATGCTATCAAACGGAAATGAACCGATAAAAAAACAATCCGCTTCGCCAATGTTGATCAAGTTCAAGTTCAAGTTCTTTAATAGTTGTCATACAGAAGTACAGAATACTTTCATACAAAATGCTTCTTACTGTTACGCTCCAGAGACTGTGCTAGACAAGATAGTATCAAATAACATAATAACATAATATAGCATGAATTTAGAAGAAGAAAATGAGGTCACAGTGTTCGGTATAGACATATGTACAATGTTCTGAGTTACCATATAATATACAATACACAATACTATGCAGTGTACTAATGTACAGTACTATCTAGTGCAAAGCAGAAATGGGATGAGGTACAATTTTAGGTACAATTTACAGTAAGGAAATGACTGGAAATGGGTCATTGATAATGCGACGGGCAGATTAGACACATAGCCATAATTTAAAACATAGATTAGGCGATATTAACGTTAACATTGGAGTGGTGCTGGGCATTCAAGCACTAAATGAGCGCCCCCTGCTGGGCATTCAAAGTGTTAACATAACAGACCTACAGTAAGTTTGGGGGAACTAATGGGATAACTGGGGTTGCAACAAAAGTACAACTAGGGCTAAAAACACAATGAAATAAAATAATAATAATAATAAATAATATATCCTTCTTAGCAGACTTCTTAACTTAAACATCCCAGGGAACTAATGGGATAACTGGGGTTGTTTGCTCCTGACAAGAGTCTCAAAGTCTGGGGTGATGGTAGACCAAGCAACTCTGAGGTCATGCTCAATGTCCAATCTGTTCCTCTGCTTTGTCTTCAGCTGGACCAGAGCTGAGAAGCCACTTTCACAAAGATAGCTAGTGCAAAAAAAAAGTATATATATATAAAAAAAAATTGCTTTTGCTTTTTTTACACACACATCCGCGACCCACTCAAAATGGCCCCGCGACCCAAAACACTGAACCACTGTTCTAGAATACTGGTCCCATGCCACTATGGTAACCACTGTGCTCTAGAATACTGGTCTCATGTAACTATGGTAACCACTGTGTTCTAGAATACTGGTCCCATGCCACTATGGTAACCACTGTGCTCTAGAATACTGGTCTCATGTAACTATGGTAACCACTGTGCTCTAGAATACTGGTCTCATGTAACTATGGTAACCACTGTGTTCTAGAATACTGGTCTCATGTCACTATGGTAACCACTGTGTTCTAGAATACTGGTCTCATGTCACTATGGTAACCACTGTGTTCTAGAATACTGGTCTCATGTCACTATGGTAACCACTGTGTTCTAGAATACTGGTCTCATGTAACTATGGTAACCACTGTGTTCTAGAATACTGGTCTCATGTCACTATGGTAACCACTGTGTTCTAGAATACTGGTCCCATGCCACTATGGTAACCACTGTGCTCTAGAATACTGGTCTCATGTCACTATGGTAACCACTGTGCTCTAGAATACTGGTCTCATGTAACTATGGTAACCACTGTGTTCTAGAATACTGGTCTCATGTAACTATGATAACCACTGTTCTAGAATACTGGTCTCATGTAACTATGGTAACCACTGTGTTCTAGAATACTGGTCTTATGTAACTATGGTAACCACTGTGTTCTAGAATACTGGTCTCATGTAACTATGGTAACCACTGTGTTCTAGAATACTGGTCTCATGTAACTATGGTAACCACTGTGTTCTAGAATACTGGTCTCATGTAACTATGGTAACCACTGTGTTCTAGAATACTGGTCCCATGTAACTATGGTAACAACTGTGCTCTAGAATACTGCTCCTATGTCACTATGGTAACCACTGTGTTCTAGAATACTGGTCCCATGTAACTATGGTAACAACTGTGCTCTAGAATACTGCTCCCATGTCACTATGGTAACCACTGTGTTCTAGAATACTGGTCTCATGTAACTATGGTAACCACTGTGCTCTAGAATACTGGTTTCATGTAACTATGGTAACCACTGTGTTCTAGAATACTGGTCTCATGTAACTATGGTAACCACTGTGTTCTAGAATACTGGTCTCATGTAACTATGGTAACCACTGTGTTCTAGAATACTGGTCTCATGTAACTATGGTAACCACTGTGTTCTAGAATACTGGTCTCATGTAACTATGGTAACCACTGTGTTCTAGAATACTGGTCTCATGTAAGTTAACTATGGTAACCACTGTGTTCTAGAATACTGGTCTCATGTAACTATGGTAACCACTGTGTTCTAGAATACTGGTCCCATGTCACTATGGTAACCACTGTGTTCTAGAATACTGGTCTCATGTAACTATGGTAACCACTGTGCTCTAGAATACTGGTCCCATGTAACTATGGTAACCACTGTGTTCTAGAATACTGGTCCCATGTAACTATGGTAACCACTGTGTTCTAGAATACTGGTCCCATGTAACTATGGTAACAGCTTTGTTCTAATCTAGAGTGTTGGTCCCATGTAACTATGGTAACAGCTATGTTCTAGAATACTGGTCTCATGTAACTATGGTAACCACTGTGTTCTAGAATACTGGTCCCATGTAACTATGGTAACCACTGTGCTCTAGAATACTGGTCCCATGTAACTATGGTAACCGATTTTGTTCTATAGAGTTGGTCCCATGTAACTATGGTAACCAGCTTTAAAGGCTCACCACAGCAGCACAGAAAGTCACCTCTGGTATTTCCTGTCCACCATTTTTTATCTGAAACTTAAGATAATGAGTTATTTAACATTAATGCCATCATGAAACTATCTGGCCTTGCAGTCAAACTTCCTTTGATATATATTGAAGTAAAGCTTGTGATTCGGAATATAAGTTATAATCCCTTCCTAAATGTGTTATTATTTTGCTGTATATTAGCTTGTTCATACCACTGTGTTGAAACATGGATATCAGTTAATATATTCTATAATTATCTTTTGAAATACCAAAAGGTTTATTGTGTGTGTGTAAAGTGCCCGAAAGAGATTCATTTGAATTCAGAGTTGTATTTTATTTTATGCTGATATGTATATTGTATTTTATTTGGTGATGATATGTTAAAGATATATAGATTATATTGAAGGGGCTTGGAAACTATGGGATAATTACAAATGAATGTAAAAATGCAGTCATATTACCTAAAACCTTTACAAACAAAAAAAACAGTTTGAAAAGGTACAGATTCTACCTGAGGCTACTTCAGAAAATAAATGTTTATTTATGAAGCGGTTTTATCAAATGTGCCACAATTCATGGACTTGCAATTATACATTTATTTCCAGTTCAGAGGAGCTGTGCGGATATATCATCATCAACCTTTATTTATTCTCGAGATTACAATTGAGGTCACCCTCATTTTCAATGTCGTCGAGATTTTTATATAATGGGACTGGTATCGATGCCTTTTTAACTCCTTGATGATCAGCAAATTTTCCAGATATCAAAATAAATTGTACATTTTCAAATGAAAACGGTGGCTGTTCTGTGGCCTCGCTGGCATTCAGCTGGTGTCTAGACTGTTTTGTAGATGTGTCTTCTTCTCCTGTAGGAACGAGGGAGCTAGAACAATACAATGTGGCCCCCGTGTGGTCTCCCACTGATACTACTATCAAATTGAATGGAAAACCACCACAGATTTACATGGATACATGAGGAACTTATTGATGAAATAATTAGCCTATTAATTATTGTTCAATACTTCATGTGATCTGAGGTTCAGCTTCTTCTGGATGCTACTATATATATTGTAACCAACTTTCAGTATGTGATCTGTTGGGGAGCATGTCTATGTTCCCCGGGTCCTATGTTCCCCGGGTTCTATGTTCCCCGCTTTGATTGATTGATAGATTGAAAATTTTAGACCACCAGCCCTGATTCCAAACTCTAACCTTAACCAGTTCGAACGAGGGCCTAAGCTTAACCGTTCGAAACAAGGTGGACATTAATAATTAATAAAATAATAAAAATGTATAAAATTTTCAATCTATTAATCAATCAAAGCGGGGAACATAGAACCCGGGGAACATAGGGATGATCCCATCTGTTAGTATGTAAATACTGTATGTGAAAGAGATCTGTATGAACCAGGGGCGGAGCTAGGGGGTGGCTACTTGGGCTCAAGCCCCGAATGTTTTCTGAAAAGCCCCGAATCTATTTAAAAAAAAAAAAAAAAAAAAAATTGACAATTCATCATTGTTACATGAAAATATGTTTGCACCAGATTTAGCAGAAGCTAATTTCCATCTGTGGTCTATCCAGCTGCTAACTGTATTTGAGTGAGTTAAGTCTTGGTGTCATGGTAGACTCAGACCTAAGCTTTAAATCACAATCAACAAGTTGACAAAAACTTAATTCTTCCACCTTAGAAACATAGCTAAAGTACGGCCATTTATAAATCAAAAGGACGCTGAAAACCAGATCCATGCCTTTATTTCAAGCCAACTCGACTACTGTAATGCACTCCTTACCGGCCTCCCGAAGAAATACGATGATAACTATTTTATTGCAATGCACTATTGCATTATTTTATTCTATTTTACTAACTTTTATTGCACTGCACTATTTTACTTTGTATCAGTGAATCATAGACGCCTGGCCATAAGAGCATTCGGAGCATCTCTGCTCTCCCACTATTGAACTTGGGGGAGCAAAGGTATGCTCTTGCTCCACCACTTTTTGATCATATGAAAAATATGATATATCCCCCCCCCCCCCCCAATATATAAATCTAACCATAACTACTGAGTTAACTGAGTTTTATAGTGAAAAGAGCAGCTTTATTGGTCAAGATTGAAGGCTCTATATTGCAGGAAATTGCACGTACAGGTTAAGTAAGGGATAATGTATGGCTACGAGGTCATTGTCGCAAAATAATTGACCGACACAGAGTTTAAAATACAGAGGCGCCGCGCCGAGGTGTTTTAAACGTAGTGAAGGTCAATTATTTTGCGACAATGACCGAGTAGGCTATACATTATCCCGCTTATTACATGGCTAACTTACTAACAATATACCTAATTCATTTGACAAATCGCAGTTCTGTGGCTCTGTCAGCCCAAATAAAGTGATTATTATTATCGCGGGCAGCAGCCTCTGTTCTGGCTCCGCTGACACTCCGCTGTCAGTGCAGCGCTATACATTATCCCGCTTATTACATGGCTAACTTACTAACAATATACCTAATTCATTTGACAAATCGCAGTTGTTCTGTGGCTCTGTCAGCCCAAATAAAGTGATTATTATTATCACGGGCAGCAGCCTCTGTTCTGGCTCCGCTGACACTCCGCTGTCAGTGCAGCGCGGCAGGTGTGTCTGATTTGCTGCACTGATGTGGGCTTGATTGCCAACAGCTGCGCACTGCGGTCATTATTGAAAAAACAGCGGTCATTATGACCGCTGTCGGGGGGCTATTGACCAATCACAAGCAAGCATTTCGGCGAATGTGAAAACGCCATGTAATAATTAAATTTAAAAAAAATCTGCCGTGGATGACCCCCTCCAAACCACCCCTTGCCTGCAAAAAAAATAATAATAATAAAAAATAAAAAATAAAAGGCGGGCACCGATCTCCTATAATCCTAAATCCGCCCCTGGTATGAACACTAAAACATTTGAAGTATGGAGTGGACGGTTGCTACACACGTCCTAACTATTTACAAGCCAGTTCAGCTCCAAACCCCCCACCCCATCGTTTTCTTTGTCTCACATGCGATGCCTAGCCTCACAGTGCCAACTGCAGATGTGTTTTTGTGCTTTTACTGGTTGTCAAGCCCTGGCTGACCACAGAGCTAACATTAACGTTGTTGCTCTGGTAACTATGTTATTCAAGCCCTGGCTCACTATGGTGCTAACGTTAACGTTGTTATCCTGGTAACTACGTTATTCAAGCCCTGGCTGACCAGGGAGCTACGTTATTCCTAGGCCTACGACAGTCATTCATACATCAGTCATTCAAAATTAGGGATGGGTACCGAATCAGGTACTTTTAAGGGTACCGACCGAATTGCATCGGTACTACCGGGTACCGATTCACGTGAAATCCGCCGGTGCCACATTTCGGTACTGTAAAAAACGTCCGATGACGTCAACGCTTTGTTTACCGCGAAACGAAACCTATGAAGTGTGCCGCACGTTCACACGCACAATACACGCTTACCTAGGATTTGACTTGATTCAACAACAAAGCAGTCGGGCAATGGCAAGCTGAAAACGGTCGCAAGTGTTGTTACACTTTACAAAGCTAGATGCAGACACCGCTCGCTGCAATATTATATACAGTATATATTAACATTGTTCTAAATAAATAATAATGATAATAAGTAATTTGAAGTTTGAATTATTATTATTTTTTTTACTGAGGTTGGTAGATTATATTTTTAGAGACTAAAGTACAGAAAAAAGGTACCGTTGGGTACCGGTATCGATTCACAGGTGAAATGTGAAAGGTACCCAACCCTATTCAAAATATGAAAACATTTACAAATTGTTTATGAACGACGCTATTTCAGTAAACTAATAATAGAGACTTTCATTCCTCATTTTCAAATGTGTGCTTGTTTTACAGGGAATGTATAACGATTTCATCCTCCTTGCTCTTTTACAGTCAGTCAATGGACCCTTCAGTGGCACTGATGATGGAGCTAACATTAAGCTAGTGCTCCTAACGTAAAATGGAAGACAATGAAGTAGCTAGTTAGCTATTTTAACATTCTGTCTAATTATTATTCACTGATTTCCAACCGTAGAAGACTAGCAACAATAAGGCTGGCTAGCATAACGTTAGCTTCTAGCTAACAGCTTGAGGCTGATGAACAGTAGAGAGTCTCAGCCAATCACAGAGTGATTATCGGAGGTCATGGCTGTTCGTCATGCTAGGGGGAGGAGTTTGGAGCTAAACTCACTTGGGAATAGTTAGGACCAGAGCCATATAATAATATTTTAGAAGGTTCTGGTTAGGACGCTTGCTACACGATTGTTTCAATCCCACAGTTCCTTGCGCCAGGTCATTTTCAGTTCCAGGTCAGCAAAGGTTTAAACTCCCTAGCCATATTTTCAGAAAATTTGCCTAAAAGTACATACCCAAATAAATTGAAGATTGCTCCACTTCTACAAGGTCCATTTGCATGTTCTTGGTATCTAGGGACATCTATGGACCTCAGGGATGGTCAATAACACCATTGACCAAAAGTGAGAAATTGCCCTGAGCTCATCCAGCACCTTCTTGAGATCAAGTGTACTAAAGATCTGAGCAAATAAACAAAGGCCAGATGATTTACAGGGGTTACTGTAGATACAGTACAGAATTCTGCCATCTGAGGCGGACATTGCGCTCGTCACCAACGCAAGAGACACCGGGTTCGAATCCGGCTGTCGGCGTTGCCTCTGGCTTGGGCCGGCCATCATACTAACTCAATTGGCAGAGTTAGCGGGTGGGAAGTCGAAGGGTGGTAGTCTGGTCGTTGTGAACAGCGACTCCTACAGGTCGGTTGGGGCGCCTGCACAGCAAAGTCAGGAAAATGGCGGGGGCAGTGTGAGCCTCCTACACGTTACTCCTCGCCAAATGAGAGTCCGCGCTGGTAGGTGAAAAGATGTGACCGGCTGCCTCCACATGTATCGGAGGGGACATGTGATGCAAGGCTTCTATCCTCCCTACAACCGGCCAGTGGGGGGCATATGCGAGCAACGATCAGGACAGGGGAGGGAGAATTGGCACGAGAGGTAAATTGGGATGAGGAGAAAAAGTAGATACAAAAATTTAATTCTGCCATCCGGACACATGTAATTTGAAATATGAATATAGAATATCAGGCATATAAATGACCTTATTATGGCCAAGTCATACATCTATGGATCGGCCCAAATCTCTGATTTTGTACAAATCTGGATTTAGTACCACCAGGCGCCCGTTCAGCAAAGGCCGTGAATGAAATCTACTGTAAGTACAGTTACATTTGTAAAATGTCCATAGCCATTTTCTACCGGATTGTGGCACGTTTTTTTTCTAGACGTTCACAGAAAGGTAAAGATACAATATACGTTGTATTTTATGGCAATAACGTTCAGGTCTGTTCGACCTGTGAGATATAATCGCGATTTTCGCGTTGATATTATTTTTTCACGTCAAGCGGCTGCAGCTTTGACTGAGGCTGGTGTGAGCTGGGTAGATCTCGATGTCCATTGAAAGCCCCGGGTCTCCTCTTTCTTAGGACTATGACGGTTTCATGACGGCGTCATGTCCTTGCGTCTAAATCATCCGGTTTCCGATGCAATGAGCAGAGATTTCTATAAGCTCATATTTCGCTAATAACACTTACATTTACATTTAGTCATTTAGCTGACGCTTTTATCCAAAGCGACTTACAAGTTCTGTACGACAAGTCATCAGGAAGGGCACAACTATCAGCTGAGTAACAATGTTCATAAAGTGTTGAGTGCTACAGTGTAGGTTAGTTTATTAGGACAAGTGCAAGGTTAGTTAGGGTTAGTGACTGCTGTTTTGACAGCGTTAGGGTCTTTACTCTTGGCTACATTTGAAGAGTAAACACAACATCACTTATTACTGACTGTATTTATCTATTTGTGATGTGAAATAATTCTCGGGCTTAAGAGGTTAATATATAAATATACTTATATTGTTACAACCAATACAGGTAAATGTTTTAAGCACATTATGCATCGGGCAAAAAGGTGGCTAGTTTTGCACAACATGCCTGACGATTGCATACCCAAGTAATTAGCTATTTATTATACTTTATACTTATAGCACATGCATGAGTATAGTCTCTTTTGAAAGGAAACATTCTGATCTTTCTTCCACAACAAAGAAGAATCACTCTAATGCAATAGAGATAAAGAGGTTTGAACCACTGAAGTAAAAGTTTTGTGTACTCGCATTTCTATTTACTTGTTGCCATATGCCTGTCTTTAAGTTCCAGCTGAGAGGTAGGAGCTGGAACACATAGCCTCAAGTCTTATGTAGTACAGGTCCAAAGTGTATAACAATCCCATGGAAAATGTGTGTTTCACAAAGGTTTTTGTAATGTGTGTACCGGCGTTAATTTGGCATGATTATCCAAAATGGCCGTCTGCTTCCATTGATTCTGAGGCTCTAGTCAAAACAAAGGACTTCTCTGGCCTCTTCTACCCCTTTCTCGTTGCGATCAGCCCCCGCATGGGATAGCGTTGGCTCCAGAATTAAATTAGCTACAAAATGGTAAATTATTTTCGCCATCAGCAGTGACTGATCCATTCAGGACCCAACCAAACCGGACGTGGTCACTTGTCCGAATGGCTTGTCAAATGACGCTCGTCGGATGTTTCGTCTTGTAACTCAAGACTGGAAGCATGTAATAGCTTGAGTGGGGTGACGATCGAAAGGGGGAAAATTTAACTTTCCAACAAAGTATTGGTTGAAAACGCAGCCCGGAGCTGGCAGATGACAGCAAAGTGCTAGATAGATAGATAAATAGATAGATACTTTATTCATCCCCTTGGGGAAATTCAGGTATCTGGTAGCTCGGTGTAGTTGACAGACAATAAAAAGCGATAAAAAGGACAACCAATACAACAAACAAACAATGAAAGTCAGCGCTGACGTTAAAAAGTTCCAATAAATAAATAAATAAATAGTGAGCACTATTGCACAATGTTAAGTAAAAAAGATTGCAATATGAAATTGTCCAATGGAGGAGGGCAGCCTGCAGCCCAGGTCATCAGAGAGAGGGGGGGGGGGGGTCATATGGTGTTGAACAGTCTGATGGCTGAGGGGACAAAGGACCCCCTGTACCGCTCAGTCCGCGAGTGCAACGATATGAGCCGTCCACTGCGACTGCTCCTCTGTCCTGCCAGGGTGTGGTGGAGAGGGTGGCTGTCATGATGTACACGATGGCCTGCAGCTTACGTCTCCACCACAACCCCCAGTGAGTCCACACTCCTGCCAAGGACCGAACCAGCCTTCTTTACCAGCATGTCCAGCCGCTTGGTGTTCTTGGCTGACATGTTGCCTCCCCAGCAGACTGCAGCATAGAAAATAAGGCTTGCCACCACTGATTGATAGAACATGTGTACAGCATGTCACTGCACACATGGAAGGACCTGAGCCTCCTTAGGAAAAGCAACCGGCTCTGTGTCTTCCTGTAGAGGACATCCGTATTCAGAGACCAGTCCAGTTTGTTATCCATGGTGCACACCCAGGTACTTATAGGACTCCACCATCCCGATGTCTTTCCCGCCGATGTTGACTGGATGAAGGGGGGGCGGCTTACATCTCCAAAAGTCCACAACCATCTCCTTGGTCTTGGAGGTGTTCAGAAGGAGGTCATTCTTCTCACTCCAGTCACTGAAGGCTCCCGCCAGCCAGGTCCCTGTACTCCCTCTCCTGCCCACTCCTCACACACGCCACAAAGGTTAACTCTTTACTATCACACTACAGACGGTTAACCGTCTGTAGTGTGATAGTAAAGGGTTAACCTGCTGTAGTGTGGTAGTGAAAGGGTTAACCTTCTGTAGTGTGGTAGTGAAAGGGTTAACCCTCTGTCACGTGACAGTGAAAGGGTTAACCTTCTGTGTTGTCGCAGTGAAAGGGTTAAGTGGTTAACTTAATCTTTGAGAGAATGTGTGTACTATATAGTTATCTTTACTCATTTCTATGATAACTATACTATAGTACCCATATGCCTCTGCAAACTTCGACCAATCACAAGAGCACAACTACTTAAAATTTTTTGTCATTCCGGCTCATTCTCGTTTGTTTTTGTAGCATTTGCCGCCATTTTTTTTTCATCGTAGCTATGAATAAAACAGTCAAAAGAGTATATAAGTCCAATAGTGTATTCTGTCTGTTGTTTTGACTAATTGGCTTCATAACATCATCCTCTCTTTTCCACAGCATTTGCTCCAGACTGATATTCAAATGCCGAGGCTTATGGGTACTTTAGTAGTTAAATAAGTTTTGTAACAGTCTTGTACCCATGACTTCTTTCTAGTTTTTGTTAAATGTAAAAACATAGATTTAATTTAATTCTGCTCCTGTCAAATCCAAAGTTCCAAGTTCCTTTTATTGCCACACGGCCAGGCCGGTGGAATTCATACACGGTGGTAGCCACGACAATACACCACATAAAGACACAACGGAACAGTACAGTACAGAAATACACCACCTAAAGAAAATACACGACGGAACAGTACAGTACGAAGAAAATACAAACATCAGGTGCAACGTAACAAAAAAACAGAGAACATAACGAGCATGGGGTGAAGATTAGGAGCCGAGTTGAGCAGCTGTATGCCCTTGGGGAAGAAACTGTGGTTGAACCTCACAGTTCGACTGCCCAGTGACCTGAACCTCCTACCAGAGGGCAGGCGTTGGAATAGGTGGTGAGCTGGGTGCAGAGGGTCACTGATGATTTTGTTTGCGCGTGTGATGGTATGGTGTTTGTGTATGGAGTCCAGTGTGGGGTGTTTGCAGTTGATAATTTTTTATGCCCTTTTTATGACCCTATCCAGTCTATGTAGTGTGTGTTTGGGTGTGTTGCCGTACCATACAGTGATGGATAAAGACAGAATGTTTTGGATTATGGCTATGTGGAATTGGACCATTAAATTCTTCCTAACCTTGTCAGACCAATTGAATAAGTGGAACCATATAAAACTGCTACCTTGAAAAACTCCTAGGATAAAAGACCATATAAAGATATTTGTCTGGAACCAGGCGGGTCTTAAACGTGACTCTGATATGATTGGCTGTTGGTTGTGTGGGTGGGGCATACTGAAGTGTTCCCTCGTCAACATGATCCATTCTGCGGACTGGAGGAACTATGACAAGAGGTACAGAGTCTAAACAACCACAATTATGTCCCTTTACATAAACCAGGTTTCTAGAAGGGTTAGATTACATTACATTACATTAGTGTATTGTCGTTATACAGCACATGTACAGTGTTGCCGAAAACCGTGTCACAATCTGGTAAAAATTATATACAGTATATACAGCATTATCTATCTATAAGGGTTGTGGGGAAACACAGTAAAGTCATTGTTGAATAAGTTTCATTATTGTTTCATATTCTCATTAAATCACAAGAGGAAAGCAGATGTGGTCATTCTTACTGTATTCTAGAAACACTTCAGTTCAGATCCTAAACAGAGTAGTATACTAGCTAAACATAGTAAGGGGCAAGGTGAGCCATCTCCTGCATCATGGGAAATGTACACAATTTCTGTCATTTCACCACAAATGTAGGAAGAACCTGTCCTTTTACTCAGGCTTTGATGGAGGGAATCAGAAAAGGGATGAACATTGTTATAAAAAAGCTAATTCAGCAAGGTTTGAAAACATAATGATAGCATACATGTTCATGAAGTACAAAGGTATAACAACATGTGAACTAATTAACAAAAGGTTCTTTTGTTTGTTTGAATTTCCTTTAAAATGGTGGCTGTGGGGTAAAATTTGACAAAAGCCCCAGGGTATGTTGAGTTGAGCCAGTGGTTCAACCTGGTATACAGAGAGACCAAGATACAGATAGATCAGGATACAGAGAGACCAAGAGGATCTGAAAATATGAGTTAAACAATCCAGGATATAGAGAGACCAAGAGGATATAAAAATATGAGTTAAACAATCCAGGATACAGAGAGACCAAGAGGATTTTAAAATATGAGTTCAATAACCCAGGATACAGAGAGACCAAGAGGATATTAAAATATGAGTTCAAGAACCCAGGATATAGAGAGACCAAGAGGATTTTAAAATATGAGTTAAACAATCCAGGATACAGAGAGACCAAGAGGATATTAAAATATGAGTTCAAGAACCCAGGATATAGAGAGACCAAGAGGATTTTTAAATATGAGTTCAAGAACCCAGGATACAGAGAGACCAAGAGGATATTAAAATATGAGTTCAAGAACCCAGGATACAGAGAGACCAAGAGGATATTAAAATATGAGTTCAAGAACCCAGGATACAGAGAGACCAAGGGGATATTAAAATATGAGTTCAAGAACCCAGGATACAGAGAGATGAAGAGGATATTAAAATATGAGTTTAAGAACCCAGGATACAGAGAGACCAAGAGGATTTTTAAATATGAGTTCAAGAACCCAGTATACAGAGAGACCAAGAGGATATTAAAATATGAGTTCAAGAACCCAGGATACAGAGAGACCAAGAGGATATTAAAATATGAGTTCAAGAACCCAGGATATAGAGAGACCAAGAGGATTTTAAAATATGAGTTAAACAATCCAGGATACAGAGAGACCAAGAGGATATTAAAATATGAGTTCAAGAACCCAGGATATAGAGAGACCAAGAGGATTTTAAAATATGAGTTAAACAATCCAGGATACAGAGAGACCAAGATGATTTTAAAATATGAGTTCAAGAACCCAGGATACAGAGAGACCAAGAGGATATTAAAATATGAGTTTAAGAACCCAGGATACAGAGAGACCAAGAGGATTTTTAAATATGAGTTCAAGAACCCAGGATACAGAGAGACCAAGAGGATATTAAAATATGAGTTCAAGAACCCAGGATACAGAGAGACCAAGAGGATATTAAAATATGAGTTCAAGAACCCAGGATACAGAGAGACCAAGAGGATATTAAAATATGAGTTCAAGAACCCAGGATACAGAGAGACCAAGAGGATTTTAAAATATGAGTTAAACAATCCAGGATACAGAGAGACCAAGATGATTTTAAAATATGAGTTCAAGAACCCAGGATACAGAGAGACCAAGAGGATATTAAAATATGAGTTTAAGAACCCAGGATACAGAGAGACCAAGAGGATTTTTAAATATGAGTTCAAGAACCCAGGATACAGAGAGACCAAGAGGATATTAAAATATGAGTTCAAGAACCCAGGATACAGAGAGACCAAGAGGATATTAAAATATGAGTTCAAGAACCCAGGATACAGAGAGACCAAGAGGATATTAAAATATGAGTTCAAGAACCCAGGATACAGAGAGATGAAGAGGATCTGAACATTTGAGTTGAAGAAGAAGCTTGCAGGTCGTGTTACACAGCCGGTTCTGTTGAACAGCTGGTCACAACAACAGTAGGAACATAACAGTATACTAGCTAGGACAGGAAGTAGGGACATAACCGTACTAACTAGGACATGAAGTAAGAACAGAGCAGTATATGAAGTAGGAATAGAGGATTATACTAGCTAGGACAGGAAGTAGGAACAGAACAGTATACTAGCTAAGACAGGGAAGTAGGAACAGAATAGTATAGCTAGGACAGGAAGTAGGGACAGAGCAGTATACTAGTCAAAGTCAGCTTTATTGTCAACTCTCGTAATGTGCAAGACATACAGAGAAATGAAATTGCGTTCCCCCCTTCCCAGTGTGGCCAAGTTCATAGTGATAGTGAAGTTTGCGGACGACACAGTGGTGGTGGGGCTGATCTCGGACAACGACGAGAAGGCCTACCGGGAGGAGGTTGAGGTACTGGAACGCTGGTGCCAGGACAACAGCCTGCTCCTGAACATTGGTAAAACCAAGGAGCTGATCGTGGATTTTAGGAGAAGACAGCAGGGGACACACACACCACTGAGGATAAACGGGGCTACCGTGGACAGGGTGAGTAGCTTCAAGTACCTGGGGGTCCACATCTCAGAGGATCTGACATGGACAACACACATAGACTCAGTCGTAAAAAAGGCGAAGCAGTGCCTCTACCACCTGAGACTGTTAAGGAAGTTCAGAGTATCGGGGAAGATACTCCAGTCCTTCTACTCCGGAGCTGTAGAGAGCATCTTGACTGGAAACATCACTGCCTGGTATGGAAACAGCACGGCACAGGACAAGAAGGCCCTACAGAGAGTGGTACGCTCAGCCGAGCGTACTACGGGTATTGCACTACCACCCCTGCAGGTCCAAGAGGTGCAAATCCAGAGCCTGCAGAATAATGAAAGACCCTCACCACCCCAACAACAGCCTGTTCAAGCTGTTGCGGTCAGGCAAACGCCTGCGAACACCAGCAACTAGGACAGAGAGACTTCGGCTCAGCTTCTTCCCCCAGGCCATCAGAGCCTTGAACACTGAACTCTCCACACACAAGCACACATGAGCACACACACAACACACACAATGTACACACTCATGCTGCACACGGTCGCACTTATGGTCACTTTACAAAAGGAAAGGTCACTTTAAGAATAGTATAGTATAACTTGAGATTGTATAATATAGCATTGTATAGCAGTGTACATAAAGACCCAGTGCCTCATCCATAGCTAACAGTGTATTGCACTATCACAGGACCTAGCATGTCTTACCATGCTCTGTAAAAACTCATGTACATATACCGATATGCCCTACTTTGATTACTTGTATTATTGCACAATGTCGTTCTATTGCAAGGGTAGGCAACCCTAGGCACGCATGCCTGCATAGGCACGCGGGGGCATTTTCATTGGCACAGGGGGCAGCATTAAACTTTATTTTTTATTTAATTTTTTTTTTCCGCTTTGAAATATTATAGTAAGTAAGTATTTATAAAGCACCTTTCATACATGTCATGTAGCTCAAAGTGCTGTACACAAACATAGGCATATATAACGATAGTGAAATATTTTGCACTGTTGTCGCATTTATCTTGTTGAAATCCTCCCACAGGTTCTTTTTTGTAAGTCGAGTATATCAAGGAGGCTTTTCTCTGTAGCTCAGATGTTTTGTTTGAAGGCTTGCCAAACAAAGAGACAATCAAATCAAGGATAAAAGATATCCCCATGTCAGCTTGACGTGTCGAGCGACGCATCAACGAAATGTCAGAAAATATCAGAGAACAGCAAACAGCTGGATTAAAAGATGCTCCGGTGTGCAGCTTAAAGTGACCAACTACAGCCCCCAGATAACGGAGCTCAGTAAAGCAAAACTGTTTGTCTGCATTGCACCCCCGCCCCAACTCAGATTTAGGGTTGATACAACCATCATAATAATATTGTTAATAATAACAATAACAATAATGATGTAATAATGTAAAAATTATCATTAAAAATACCTGATTATGAGAAAAAAGATTTACGATGCATGGAATATTCTTGATATGGCACACTAGTTACAACTATATTTCAAACAGGCACTTCATGTCAAAAAGGTTGCTGACCCCTGTTCTATTGGATTCTTATTCGTTGCGGGCAAGACCCCCCGCATTTCACTGTATACTTGTATGCCGTGACAAATAAAACTCTTGACTTGACTTGACTTGACGGTGTATATAAAAACAAGATTGAATATAAACATAAAGTAACATGGGCGGCTACGTGGCGTAGTGGGCAAGGCGCTCGCCACGAAATGCTGGAGACGCTTGGCTCGTCAGTTCGAGCCCAGCGCTTCACATTTGCTTTCAGTTTAGCTGGTCGTCCGTACTAATACACATTGGCCGTATTAGGGGGTGGGAAACTGATGGGTGGGGATCGGGCGTTGTGGACAGCGACTCCTACAGGTCGGTTGGTGCGCCTGCGCAGTAGAATCAGGAAGTGTCGGGGGCAGCATGAGCCTCCCACGCGTTACTCCTCGCCACTGAGAGATCGAGCTGCGCAGGTGAAAAGATGCGACTGCTGTTACCTCAAGTACCGGAGGGGACTTGTGCTATGTATGACTTAGTCCACATTGCAGCCGGCTTGTGGGAGGCAAGAAACAGCGTCCGTGACTGGGGAGGGTTGAATTGGATGATACGAAAATTGGGATGGGAGAAAATATAGAAAAATGGGAGAAAAAGTGGATAAAAAAAAAACATAAAGTAACATATAGTACAATCAACCCAACCCTCTCCGATGTACAGTTTCTTCCCCCTCAAATGTATATACTCTCTTTTAGAAACTCTGTCTCTTAAACAGTACTGTATATTTATCTTGTCATAAATGTCTGGATGTAACAGTACTGTTTATCTGTATGTCCTGTATGTCATAAATGTTACGATGAATTGAAAATGGGGGACCCTGATGTAAACAAGACGAAAGTCTTTCTCTGGTCTGCATCCCCTTAACAATTGTGTGTATTGAGCCGTACTGTATTGTACCCATTCTGCAATCTGTTAATAAAGTTTTCAATCAATCAATCAATACACTATAAACATAAAGTAACATATGGACAGTATACAATGTAGACAGTAGCTTAAAAAAAAGTGAATGTAATATACAGGTAAATGAGAACTTAGTGCAAAACTTTTAGCAGCAGTGGTACATAGTAAGTATGAATAATAAATAATAGCAGTAAAATACAATAATACAATAATGGTAGTAAAGTGGCAGTGAGATTATGGATATGGCAGTAAACTAATATGATGTAAACTAGTTAGAACAGGAAGTAGGAACAGCTGTATAGCTAGGACAGGAAGTAGGAACGGAGCTGTACAGCTAGGACAGGAAGTAGGAACGGAGCTGTATAGACCACCGCAACACTTCCGGGATTCTGAAATCGGGGAGGAGATTGCGGGGGGGTCAAATGAATGAATGTGGATGAGAGCCTTGACATTAAGTGATTGCAGATACGGCTGTGGGGGTGCTAGAGACATGATCCAATAGACTTGTATGCGCCTGAGTCTCCTGAACACGGCGCGAGACATTCCTAATCGATCAGAACTAAATTGGCAGCGAAAAAGACCGTTTTTAAGCATCAATTTCCCCATGCACATGCGCAGATTGGCCACGGAGTGTGACGCAACGCACATCCACCTGGAATGTTCCATTAGAGGGGCATTAGAGGGGGTGTTGTGTTGTGAGAATGATAAGATATAGATGACTGAAAATCAACATTACTAGTCTATACCAGCACCTGCTAGACTAGAATAGGCTGTCATTAGCCTACTATGTAGCCTAAGCTACTGATTATAAATGCACAACACTGTGCAATATTACACTTACTGTAGACTTCTGTATATTTGTACTGTATTCCTTTTACTGTATATTTAATTCTATCTTATCATTCTCACAACACAACACCCCCTCTAATGCCCCTCTAATGGAACATTCCAGGTGGATGTGCGTTGCGTCACACTCCGTGGCCAATCTGCGCATGTGCATGGGGAAATCGATGCTTAAAAACTGTCTTTTTCGCTGCCAATTTAGTTCTGATCGATTAGGAATGTCTCACGCCATGTTCAGGAGACTCAGGCGCATACAAGTCTATTCGATCATGTCTCTAGCACCCCCACAGCTGTATCTGCAATCATGTCAAGGCTCTCATCCACATTCATTCATTTGACCCCCCCGCAATCTCCTCCCCGATTTCAATGTAACGCGGAAGTGTAGTGGTCTATACTAGTTAGGACAGGAAGTAGGAACAGAGCAGTATACTAGCTAGGACAGGAAGTAGGAACAGAGCAGTAAACTAGCTAGGACAGGAAGTAGGAACAGAGCAGTATACTAGCTAGGACAGGAAGTAGGAACAGAGCAGTATACTAGCTAGGACAGGAAGTAGGAACAGAGCAGTATACTAGCTAGGACAGGAAGTAGGAACAGAGCAGTATACTAGCTAGGACAGGAAGTAGGAACAGAGCAGTATACTAGCTAGGACAGGAAGTAGGAACAGAGCAGTAAACTAGCTAGGACAGGAAGTAGTTTGGTGTGTGTACAGTATGTATGTATGATGAGAAGAGAGAGAGGAGGAAAACAAACAGAGCAGCAGATATGAGTTCATATTCCGATGAGTAATTTACCCCTCCCCCTCTATCTCCCCCCCCCACCAACTCTAAACCGTTAAGAAACCAATTATTCAAATCCTGCAGCAGTATCTCCTCTCTGCTTATTGGCTGGCTGGGTCGTATCTTAGCAACAACACCACCCCACAACCCCTCTCTAGGAACAACAGCAACATAGGGGTTTTCCAGAGACAAACAGACAACCTCAAGGATGAGAGGAGGCTAAGAGGAAGCTCTCTATGTCTCTCCCCCCTCTCTCTCCTTCCCCCTCTCTCTCTCTCTCCCTGTCTCTCTTACCCCCGTCGCTCTCTCTCCATCCCTCCCCCCCTCTCTCTGTCTCTCTCTCCCTGTCTCTCTTACCCCCGTCTCCCTCCCCCCCTCTCTCTCCCTCCCCCCCCCCCCCTCTCTCTCCCTGTCTCTCTTACCCCCCTCTCTCTCTCTCTCCCCCGTAGCGTTGCAGGTTCACACACGGTGTCCAGCAGGGAGGAGGAGGAGATGATCCGTTGTGAAAGGCGGGAAGAAGAGAGGAGAGGCGCAGTCAAACATGGAATTAAAGGAACTGATCGTCTAAGGAGGCTGTGGAAAGATGAGACAGCAGACGTCTCCTACGGTAAGACACATCAGGATACTGATCATGACAAATGTGTTGATGAATGTGTTGCTGAAAGTGTTGATGATACTGCTGCTGTAAGGTGACTCTAGGAGAGGATTATGAGTTAATGTTACCTGAACATGAGTCAGTTTCATCACAGTCAGACTCATCACAGCCAGTCTCTCATTACAGTCAAACTAATCACAGTCAGTATCATCACAGTCAGTCTAATAACATGTAGTCTCATCACAGTCAGACTCATCACAGCCAGTCTCATCACAGTCAGACTCATCACAGTCAGACTCATCACAGCCAGTATCATCACAGTCAAACTAATCACAGTCAGACTCATCACAGCCAGTCTCATCACAGTCAGACTCATCACAGTCAGTCTCATCACAGCCAGTCTCATCACAGTCAGTCTCATCACAGTCAGTCTCATCACAGTCAGTCTCATCACAGCCAGTCTCATCACAGTCAGACTCATCACAGTCAGTCTCATCACAGCCAGTCTCATCACAGCCAGACTCATCACAGCCAGTCTCATCACAGCCAGTCTAATAACATTTATTCTCATCACAGTCAGACTCATCACAGCCAGTCTCATCACAGTCAGACTCATCACAGTCAGACTCATCACAGCCAGTCTAATAACATTTATTCTCATCACAATCAGACTCATCACAGCCAGTCTCATCACAGTCAAACTAATCACAGTCAGTATCAGCACAGTCTAATAACAGTTATTCTTATCTCAGCCAGTCTCATCACAGTCAAACTAATCACAGTCAGTATCAGCACAGTCAGTCTCATCACAGTCAAACTCATCCTTCAGTTTCATCACAGTGAGTCTAATAACAGTAATTCTCATCACAGTCAACCTCATCACAGTCAGACTCATCACAGTCAGTCTCATCGAGTTCAGTTTCACAATAGTCAGTTTCATAACAGCCAGTTTCATAACTGTCAGTCTCACAACAGTTAGACTTATCACAGTCAGACTCATTATTGTATGTTTCACAACAGTCAGTTTCAAAACAGTAAGACTCCAGATTCTGTTTTATTGTTGCATCTTGTCATATTCACATACAAAAAGAGCAAAATTATTGGGTCTTGCCCCCTCGACCTACAGCATGTCAATAAAATACACAATAGAATACATACGGGGGAAAAAACATAATAAAAACCAGCATAATAGTGATTTAAGAAAAAGTGACAGTGCTGAGAGTGGTGATGTAAAAAATGCAACAGTAGAATAAAATGTGCGTACAGTACTTAAAAATACTTAAAATACTAAATACATAAAAACACAGGGTAATAACTGTTTTTAAAAAATGTCATCCCTCTTCTTCCCAAAAAAAACCATGGGACAAAGGAAGAGAACTAATGAACACTTTATATTCCAAACGAAGAGTTTGATGAACATTCTCATTCTTCACAATAAATTAAGAAGAGTGAAGAAAAAAAAGAACATTAAAACTGTTGCATAAATTTCAATGTTGTTCAATGCTATAAAATGATTGTAAAAAAACAACGTTATTCCAGTGGCCATTGCCCCCATGAAAAAAAAAAAAAAAAAACATAATTGTTAGATATTGTTCATGAGTCTGATGGCTTTATGGTAGAATGAGTCCTTGAGCCTGCTGGACCTGGCTCTGAGGCTGCGGTAAAGCCTCCCGGAAGGCAGCAGTTGAAACAATGGGATGGCTGGGGTCTTTTATAATCCTCCTGGCTTTGCTGATGCACCAGTTGTTGTAAATGTCCTGTATACAGGGGAGCTCACTGCTGCAGATTTTCTGAGCTGTCTTAACAACTCTCTGTATTGCTCTGGGGCTGTGAGCAGTGCAGTTCCCGTACCACTGCACCAGGCTGTGATGCAGCCAGTAAGGACACTCTCGGTGGTGCCCCTGTAAAATGCACGCAGGATGCTAGGCCCCATGCCAAACTTTTTTAGTCTTCTCAGGTGGATCTGCATGGGTGTCCCATTTCAGGTCCTCCGTAATGTTGACTCAGAGGAACCTGAACTGGCCCACTCTCTCCACAGCAGCACCTCCAATTGTGATGGGGCCAACTCCGTCTTCCTCCCCCTCCTGAAGTCCACCACCAGCTCTTTTGTTTTGGCGATGTTGAACGAGAGGTTGTTAACCTCGCTCCACTGTGCCAGGTTGTCGACATCAAAGTCAAAGTCATCACAGTCAGTCTCATCACAATCAGACTCATCACAGTCAGACTCATCACAGTCAGACTCATCACAGTCACTCATCACAGTCAGACTCATCACAATATGACTCATCACAGTCAGTCTCATCACAATATGACTCATCACAGTCAGTCTCATCACAATATGACTCATCACAGTCAGACTAATCACAGTCAGTCTCATCACAGTCACTCATCACAGTCAGACTCATCACAATATGACTCATCACAGTCAGTCTCATCACAGTCAGACTCATCACAGTCACTCATCACAGTCAGACGCATCACAGTCAGTCTCATCACAGTCAGACTCATCACAGTCAGACTCATAACAGTCAGACTCATCACAATATGACTCATCACAGTCAGACTCATCACAGTCAGTCTCATCACAGTCAGTCTCATAACAGTCAGTCTCATCACAGTCAGACTCATCACAGTCAGTCTCATCGAGTTCAGTTTCACAATAGTCAGTTTCATAACAGACTTATCACAGTCAGACTCATTGTAGGAGCCATTATAATGGTGGCATATTATTTATTATTTGTAATATTATTATTGGACACCTGGTGATGGGTTTTAGATTAGACATCACTGGTATTTAGGGGGTCACAGGTGCAGTAATTAGTGAGGACACAGGTAGTTAGGAGCACACCGTTCTTACCAGCAGCTCAGCAGCTCAGCAACTCAACAGACAGAAATACAGAAGAACAGGGAATCACCACAGAACCCACACTGGCATTATAAATGGAATGGGCCTCATTCATGAAGCGATATAAGAACAGATTTTGTTCTTAACTAGCATTTCCTCTTATTTTGTTCTTACCTGGGATTCAGCAATGTTTTCTTATTGTTGCTTTTCTCTCAGGCAAGACCAAATTCTAAGAGTGGTCGAGAGCACTCTTACCCAGATAAGAAACTCTTACCCAGATGAGAAACATTTTAAAAAGCCTACCATTCATAATAATAATAATACATCAGATTTTCCTAATACTCAAAGACACTTTACAAAACAAACAATATAATACAATACAGTTTTAGTAGATAAAATAAAAAAAATATATATAAAATGGTGAGAGATGTTGACAGAATCTGGCTATGGGGCGACAATAATGTGGTCAAGAGGCATGGTTTCTATCTTTAGCCTTTGGCATGGTTTATTCATTCACATGTTAAACAGCAGTTCTAGAGTTCTCCTCTCACTGAGAGGCTGGTGGAAAATACTCGCCACCTGGTGGTATCATGAGTGGCTCCGCCTAGAGCGCCCTCTAATGGAAACAGTTATATATGCAGTTAGACAGTTACTAGCAATCCTACATAGAACCTCTAACTTTAACACTCCCACTTAGGGTTGTTTTAGCACACTGGATAACTTCTCCGAAAACATTTTACAAAGAAAATAATACAATCCAAAACATCAAAAGAGTATGGCAGTCAATATTTACACGTTAAACATGACCTCTGCAAATCTCTTCAATTTCAATTTGGAACAGGTTTCCTCATAGTGTCTGCTACCATGTCATCCGTTGGACAGTAAATCAGTGTCATTCTTTCTTCTCTGATGACTGATCTGATGAGATGATATTTTATATCGACATGTTTACATCTATGTCGGCAAACTGGGTTCCTAGCAATCACAATGGTTCCCTGGTTGCCCTCATAAACAACAGTTTTCATATGTATATAGGTGTCCATCACTTCGAGCAGTTGTTCTAGATAAACACATTCCTGCATTGTCATAGCTAGAAACATACACTCGGCTTCACAGGTTGATAGTATCACTGTGGGCTTTAAGTCCTAAACCCTCGCTGCCCTTTCTGAAACACAGCTGTTCGTCTGCTGTACCTTTGGGATAACGAAAAACATGTTTTTGACATAGTTCAATGCTTCTCTGTGGGGTCAGCAAAATGCTGTGACAATTTTTACTCACTACAAAACATAAGTCAGGGCGAGTACAGGTTGTCAAACAACTGAGGCTACCCACAGCTTCTCTATACATCTCTTACATCAGTCAAAACATCTCAGGATCTTTTCCACATAATTAAATCATTTAGAACATGGTAAGTCATTCACCTCTGTATTTAAACATAGGATCCATTTCTGTATTTAAACATGGAATCCACTCAGGTATTTAAACCTGGGCCCTCATTCATCAACGTGGACGTAGAATATGTTCTATTTTCACACGTAAGCACAGAATGTAGAATCAGTGCACGCACAGGAAAATCGGGATTCACCACACGTGCGTACGCAGGTTCTACGCACACCTGTCATGATGAATATGACTTTGATCCTACGTTTGAGCTCGTGCACTGTTTTAAGTATTTGCATACCAGAACCGCCCCGATTAACCATATACGGTAAAGGAATACCCCCATGAAATGTGGAAAAATGGACTAAGCCGAGGGAAGCGTGTCATGAGACAGGCTGACAGACGTGTACACTTACGGTGATGTCGGATATGATATCTATTAACCATTGCTGCCTGGGCAGCGCAAACACTAATAAAGACCGCGCTGGAATATGACTGCCTTTTCCCGTGTTGTTTGATTAATACCCAGGGATTAAAGTTCTCCTCAATTTTATTCCAAATCGCGATGGATCTCCCGTAAATTTTCTACCTGCTGCATATGATTTCTAGAGGCATACTACAATCTATTTTGATGTCAGTATTGGGTAGCCTATATAAACAATAATACGAGAGCATATACAAGAACAATGAATCTCACTGCATGTATGATGTAGCCTGCCTTTCAATACATGAACTTGAATTCCATCATGTTTGTGTGCGGGACTCACAAGGCTGTTGTCACAATGGGTGGTACCGGTACAGTAATAACAGTCCACACAATATCACGATGGACCATGCCATAGCCTATGTTCTATTAGGACATGATCTGTGACGACAAATGTTCTAGAATGTTTGATTAAGATATCATACTCTGACAGCATGCCTATGATCAACAAAAACGCGAACTTGAATCCCATCATATACATAGTCTGTCCACTATCTGGTGTCATTGCAATGCGTTTTCTATTCTTTCTTATACAGTAAAAAGGGGGAAGAACACTATATCGTGGGTGTTCATATGACTTGTATTCTGCTTACAGCTTCGAAATTCCACTTGTTTCGTTTAACGTAAAACCCTTTAAATATAATCAAAACGTTCCCGTGTTTCTGCGGTCTGTGCGCAAAATAATAACGAGTTGAGCCTTATGATTTATGATGAATTGAAAATGGGGGACCCTGATGTAAACAAGACGAAAGTCTTTCTCTGGTCTGCATCCCCTTAACAATTGTATGTACTGAGCTGTACTGTACTGTACCCATTCTGCAATCTGTTAATAAACTTTTCAATCAATCAATCAATCAAGCTACGCGGAGCGCAGTCAGTCAGTAGCCTACACCCCGTATATTCCGATAACGCTATATAAACCATGCTGCATTCATTCTGAGAGAAAGATCTATTATTCCAAATGCTATTTATAGGGTTTTGACCATAATTACACTACTGTTGCTATTTTACAATGAACTATAATGAATTACGGGGGTCATACAGAACATGCGCCAGTGTCTTTATTTCCGCCTTGAAACTAATGCAGAACTGAGGAGCGCTTATGCGTAGTAACGATATTCTACCACTGGGCGTCAGCTAAGTGTGGTCCGAGCTGTGCGTACACGTAAGCACGGAGTCAAGTTCAAGTTGAAATTGATGAATCCCACTCTTTGCTTAGAAATGGTCGTACGCACAGGATAAGCACAAATCTGTGCGTAAATCGGGTTGATGAATGAGGGCCCTGGATTCTACTCCTCACGTATTTAAACCTGGAGTATTCTCCTCCTGCATTTAAGCAGTGTAGCCACTCTCCTTCCGTATTTAAACATGGAGTACCCTCCTTCAGCATTTAAGCAATTAGCTACGAACCATACTTTGTACTTGTCGTGGCCTTTAATACCCTCCTTGATTGAATACACCCATTCCCCTCCCACTGTCTGTCTGCCCTCTGGTAACTTGGTTGAATACACCCATTTCCCTCCTACTGTCTGTCTGCCCTCTGGTAACTTGGTTAGAGTAAAGGTGTGGTTGTCCTCTAGGGACCTCATCTCCTCATCCCTTGCTCTCTCCCATTTACTTGATTCAGGGGACACTATGGCCTCTTTAAAGGTTGGGGTTACCCCACTGACTACCCTGTAGCAGTAATCAACAGTGGTAAGTGTACTGTCATCCTCGTCACTCCCTCTCCGGGCATAGTCAGTCAGATACTTTGGGGGTTTGTGTTCCCTTGAGGGATACCTCCCACTGCTTGGGGCACTTGACGTCACCCTCGGGTGCTCCTCGTCATCGCCCTCTGGGGGTGGCTGACTGTCTGCCTGCACGACCGTGCTAAGTACACTGGGCTGAGGTGTCTCTGTTTCTTCACACCTTACTCTGGAGTCCAGCTCTGGCTCCTCTGTTTGTGTCTCGCTCTCACATGTTGTCTTTGTGACAAACTTGACTAGCATGTGTTTCTGCACTCTCCCTCTACCGGGATGATAAACTAGGAAAGCGGGGCTTCCCTTGTCGTGCCCTACAAAGAGTCCTTTTTCACATCTGGACTCGGGCTTTCCCCTGTCCTGCAGGTATGCATAACACACTGATCCAAATCGGTGCATTCTAGCTAGATTACACTTCTTTCCTGTCAGTGCTGTATACGGGGTGGTGCCCGTTGTTATATCTGATCTTGGTAATATAACAAGGAATCATCACAGACACGGAGGTACTCAGTAACGAGGCTTTATACTTGATAGCAGGTAAATACCATGACAACCACAGGTGCGCAATCACCACGTACATATACAGGACGAGTACGGCGATCGCCCTGGGACAAACCCAACCCAATACATAACATCTCCTCCCCACTTAGCATAATGGTACCCCTAAGTTGCAACAGCCCGCATGGCAATACAACATCATAATAATATATATATATTTTTTTCTTTTTCATTTGCCCGGTCAACAACATTCCAAAAAATCTAACAGTCCACTCTCCCCCTTTCCCATTTTGGACACAGACTTTTTTTTTCTTTTTACATTTTTTTTTTTTTTTTTTTGTATAAGTCTTTCATTTAGGTAAGTCTATAGATCCAAACGAATGGGTGGCCGCCGTTCCCGACTTGGATATCGGCGGTCACCACTGTCCATTTGTGGCGTCGGTGGCATGGACTTTGGTGCCGGGGTGTCGGCGTCATCATCACCCTCCTGGGTGGGTGAGGCCACTGTAGGCTCTTCCAGGGAAGGTAAGTCAATTGACACCGGCTGCATAGTTGGAGTGTCATTCAAAAACAGCTCTGTAATTCCAGCGGTGGATTGGGGTTCCCTAGGGGTCTCTACACTCCCCAATAACTGCTCGGTGTGCCGTTTCCACACCAGATCGCTGTCTGTCTGTACTGTATAGGACAGCGGTCCTGTCTGTCGGACTACAGTGGCGGGCACCCACTTCGGTCCACGATGGTAGTTCCGTGCCAGTACGTGGTCACCAGCACTGAAAGCCCTGGTCTTGGCTCTCAATGCTCTTCTTCTTACTTGCTTATCCTGTTCATGCCACACAATTTCTGCTTCCTCTGGTGGTCTGAGAAGATCCAGGTTGGTGCGCAGCGGTCTCTTAAGGAGCAGTTCTGCTGGGGATGCCTTGGTGGTTGCGTGTGCGGTGTTCCGGTAGGTTAAGAGGAAACCGTGAAGGCGTTGGTGGAGACTACCTTGTCCCTGTGACGCCTTTAGGCTGTGTTTCAAAGTCTGCACAAATCTCTCAGCTAACCCATTAGTTGCTGGGTGGTAAGGTGCAGATCTAATGTGTTTAACTCCGTTGACCTTTAAGAAAGTGTCCATCTCCTGAGAGATAAATTGGGGCCCATTGTCACTCACCAGTTGTTCTGGACACCCGAAACGGCTAAACATTTCCCCCAGTTTCTCAATGGTCCTCTCAGCCGTTGTGGATTTCATTATTGCCACTTCGGGCCATTTGCTGTGGGCGTCTACCGCCACAAGGAACATTTTCTCTTCGTACGGCCCAGCAAAATCAACATGTAGCCGTTTCCATGGCTCACTTGGCCACTCCCAGGGGTGTAGTGGTGCCGGCTGGGGTGCATTACGGACCCGCTGACAGGTGGGGCATGTCTTAGCCTTTTCTTCGATGTTGCTGTCCAACCCGGGCCACCAAAAATAGCTACGTCCGACCTCTTTCATACGGACCATGCCACAGTGTCCCGTATGAAGTTGTTGTAGCATGGACTTACGCAGCGAAGGAGGGATGACCACTCTTCTTCCCCAGAGCAGGCACCCAGCTTGAGTCGACAGTTCATGTTGTCTAGAGATGAAAGGCTTGAGCTCGGGTGTGTCCTTCATTCTCCCCCCCTTTACGATGGAGTCCATTACTTGTGAAAACACTGGGTCATTCCTAGTGGCCCTCCTCACCTGTTGCGCGGTGACTGGTGCATTCTCCACTTGACTGAAATAAAAGATGTCAACCTGACCCGGGCCTGGCTTTGACACGGGTAATGGTAGCCTGGAGAGGCCGTCTGCGTTACCATGCAATTCTGACTTCCGATATTTAATTGCATAGTCATGGGCAGACAAGAGCAATGCCCATCTCTGCATCCTGCTCGCTGCGAGCGGTGGGATGCCCACATGCGGACCTAGTATGGTCGTGAGTGGCTTGTGGTCGGTCAGGAGTGTGAACCGTCTCCCGAACAGGTACTGGTGAAATTTTCGTATGCCGAACACGATGCTTAGTGCTTCACGCTCTATTTGAGCGTAATTTGATTCAGCCTTGTTCAGTGTTCTGGACGCAAAAGCAATGGGTTTCTCTACCCCATCCAGCATGATATGGGAGATAACCGCCCCTACTCCGTATGGGGATGCGTCACAGGCCAGCTGTATCGGCAATGCCGGGTCAAAGTACGTTAAGGCCTCTGACCTCAGCAGCGTCTCTTTTGATGCTACGAAAGCCTTCTGACACTCCTCAGTCCAGGCCCATGGCTTCTCCCGACAGAGCAGTTGGTGCAGCGGCTTCAGCGCTGTCGAAAGACCCTTCATGAATCGTCCATAATAGTTCAGTAGTCTTAAGTATGAACGGAGTTGGGCCACATTTTGGGGGGCAGGAGCCTCCACAATGGCCTTAGTCTTTGAAGGAGCCTTGTGCAGCCCTGCAGCGTCAATTACATGGCCGAGGTATTCGATGGAAGACTGAAAAAATTCACATTTCCCTTTGTGGACTCTCAGTCCATAATCCTGCAGCCTCTGCAGGGTCTCATCCAGGTTCTGAAGATGGTCTTTGTCATCCTTCCCAGTCACCAGGATATCATCTAGGTAGCATTGTACCCCGGGCAACCCACACAAAATCTGATCCATCACCCTTTGGAACAGAGCAGGGGCTGAGGTTATCCCGAATGCCAACCGACAGTACCTGAACAACCCTTTGTGGGTGTTAACCGTCAGAAACTCTCTGGAGTCTTGATCCACGTGCATCTGCAGGTACGCATGGCGGAGGTCAATTTTACTGAATGTCTGGCCGCCAGACAGGCCAACGAACAAGTCCTCGATAAGAGGCAAGGGGTATTTCTCCACTTCCAGCACTGGGTTCAACGTAGTCTTGAAATCACCACATACCCTTATTTCCCCATCCTTTTTTACAATGGGCACGATGGGGGTACTCCAATCGCTGACGCTAACTGGCTCCAGCACCCCACTTTTCACCAGAGCATCCAGTTCCGCCTCCACCTTGGGCCTGATGGCGTAGGGCACTGGCCGCGCTTTCAAGAACTTAGGTGTGCTGCCTGGTTTAACTCTCAGCTTCACCGTAATGTCCTTCATGCTTCCGAGCTCCTTTTTAAAAACATCAGCATGTTTCTTAAGAACTGCGGGTAACCCTGTGTCCCCCTGTGTCACCAGTCGCACCGCGGGCCAGTCCAATTGTATTTTCTCCATCCACGCCCGTCCCAGTAAGGAGGGGTAGTCGCCATAGAGTGGTAGTTTAGCGTGCTGTCCGTTCAGCTCCACTTTGACCTCTGTGACCCCTTTTAGGGCCACCGCTTCTCCGGTATATGTCTTCAGCACCACTCGGGCTGGCCGCAGTGGTAGGTGTTTCAGTGTTTGTCGATACACTTTGTCTGACACCAGTGACACCGCCGCGCCGGTGTCTATCTCCATACGCACTGGTTTCCCCTCTAGCGAAGGTAACACCCAGTAGCCACTAGACCCACCCGCCACAGTTAGTATGTGTAGTGGATACTCCTCGTCAGAGGAGTCACTAACAGCCTTGTGTTCCACCTGGTATACGCCTTTCTTGGTCCTAGGTTTGAATGCCTCTTTTTGAAACCTAGGTTGTCTGTGCTGCGACGGTGCTTCGCTCCTCTTATTACGGCATGCCCGCTCAATGTGGCCCTTTTTGCCACAGTCCCGGCACTCTAACTCCTTGCACCAACATTCCGTCGCTTGATGCCCTGGCTTGCCACACCGAAAACACATGCCCTGTCCTGACATTTGTCTTTGGTTTACATTAAAAACCTGATGCACTTTGGCAGACGCACTCAGTTGTTGTGCCTCTCTGGCTGCCAATTCCATTGACACACTGACATCAATGGCCTTTTGTAGGGTGAGCCCATGTTCTGTTAACAGTGTTTTTTGTGCTGCCTCACTTTGCAGTCCACACACAAGTCTATCCCTGATGGTGTCATTTAATACCTCATTAAATTCACAGTGTTCAGATAATTTCCTAAGTGCTGCTACAAACATCGTTACAGTTTCCCCCTCCTCTTGATTCCTCCTATGGAACCGAAACCGTTCCGCTATCAGGAGTGGTTTAGGAGAAAAGTGTCCCGTCAATGCAGTAACAATCTGTGCATATGTCATTTCCCCCGGTTTTATCGGTCGTACCAAACTCCGTAGAATGTTGAAAGTCCTTGCCCCAATCACACTCATAAACGTGGGCACAATCTTAATGTCTTTAATGTCATTTGCGAGCACAAAGAAATCAAATCTCTCCGTATATGAACTCCATTGTTCCACGCTCTCATCAAAGGGGCCGATACTCCCCAATATTCCAGCCATTGTTCTTGTTACGATATGCACTTCTTGTTTGTCCGTACTGTAATCACTGTCTGTGTCTAGATCCGACATTCACACACACATCAACGTTACCAGTCCGCCGCATAGCTCCGTTAGCCGCTCAGGGTACACGTTGCTAATGGCAACCAAATGTCCTCCACTTAGTTTCCAAAGTCCAACTTTTCTTTCGACCAAGGATGCCGCGCAGTTCCGTCGTCCTCGTCGCCAATTTGTTATATCTGATCTTGGTAATATAACAAGGAATCATCACAGACACGGAGGTACTCAGTAACAAGGCTTTATACTTGATAGCAGGTAAATACCATGACAACCATAGGTGCGCAATCACCACGTACATATACAGGGCGAGTACGGCGATCGCCCTGGGACAAACCCAACCCAATACATAACACCTGTGTGCTTATTAAAGCACCTGTTTCTGGTGTAAGCGGCTTCTTGCACTGCATAATGCCATAGGCTCTTAGGTAAGTTACTGTCTACTAGCTTACACCTAGCCATTTCGAAAAGGGTGCACCATTTCCTCTCTGCCACTCCGTTCTAGTGTGGGGGATATGGACATGATGTCTCGTCTCTTAACCTGTACCTTCTCAACAGTGATTGGAACTCTCTGTTTGTGAACTCGGTTCCGTTGTCAGACCTCAAGCATCTTACGTTACCATAAGGGGCTACGTCTGCCAGGAATTTCTCTGTGGCCTGGAGTGTGTCACTCTTTGCTTTGAGAAAGTAAACAAACACTGCTCCTGTGCACACATCTGTAAAAGACTGTACATATCTAAAGCCTCCTATGGACTCGTTGCTTACTGGACTGGCTAGATCCGTGTTAACTAGCGCAAGTGGTACCTTTACTTTTTCTGTGGAATTTCTGTTTCTCGATTGAGTAAACTTCCCCGTTTTGCACACTACACATTTTTTGTCAGGTCTACGCTTTTCACCTTCAATGTGCATGTCTTCTGTCACTGCTTGCAGTTTCAGTAAATCCTCGTAATTACAATGACCCATAATCTCGTCACTGACCGTCACGCTACACATATCATTATTATCATAACACTTGTCGTTGTCATTACACTCTGTTTGCAGATAATACATTCTCTGGTACATCTTTATGTCAAACCGTGTACCGTCAGGCTCTACAAGAAGATGTTTACCTTTATCGAAGAATACCTTGGCACCGCTTGCAGTAGCAGCTATTACAGAGAATAGTCCTTGTGGGAACGATGGTACGTAGAGAGCGTTCTTTAACGTCACTGTACGCCGGCGCCCCCCACTGTCCGTGAGGCATACCTGTGCGTCTCCTCTCTCTTGCGCCAACCCGTAGGTGCGCTTCCCGTCAGCCAGCTCCATGCTGTGCCTCTCCGGGTGGAAAGTGTTGTCAAAGTTCTTGAACCGACTCCTGTCGTTGATGACATGGGACGACGCACCTGTGTCCACGATCAGTCCCTTCCTCTGGGCCCGCTGCAGCTGCGCCGGTCTGGCAATGCACGCTGTCCTCACCCCGAAAGCGAAGTCTTCTTGTCCCGTTATTCTCCGGGCGTCGTCTCGATCTGTCTCACGTCGACCGTCGCCGCCATCGTGTCCGCTGCCGCCATCTTGTCCGCAGCCGCCATCTTGTCCGTAGCCGCCGTCTCGTCCATGGTCGTCATCTTGTCCATGCGCGTATCGCGCGCTCTGGTCGTGTTTCTTCATGCACGCTCTGTCTGTGTGCCCCGTGGATTTGCAGAAGCTACACCAGACAGTCTTTGTGCAGTCACCGCTCCGATGGCCTTTCTCTCCACATCGCCAACACGCCAGCTCCGCCGTGGTCCTGGTCCTCTCACTTGGCGTCGCTCAGGCTTTCAGTACCCTCTCTCCCGCCTCCGCGGCGGCTGGGTGGGTATCTTCTGAGGCCTCGAAGTTTCTTAACTTGGCCTTGAACTGTCCCAGCGTCATGTCCGCTGAACCGTGTGTTACCAGGAGTGTGAACGGTTTGTACAGCTCCGGTAGTCCTCTCATCACCATCGCCATCATTAGCCCATCGCTTGGTGCTTCTCCTGCACTCTTCAATGCCATCATGGCCTGCTCAGCTCTGATGACGTATTCTGTCACCGTCTCAGTGTGTCCCTTCCTCAGTCCTGTTAGTGTTATGTAGAGGGCCACGACTCGGGGTCTTTCTTGCCCGATGTAATGCTCTCTCAACACCCCCAGGCTTTCTCTGCCTTTGTCTTTAGTGTCGCGGAATATCAGCCCCAAGCTTGTGTCGTCGAGCAGTGGCGCTAACTCACAGTACGCGTCTGCGTTACGCTGGTCGTCCAGGGCTTGCTCTTCCGCCGTCAGTGGTCCCGTGTCAAGATCGTTGCCTTCAGTCCCGCACCGTGCATGCAGCATAACATGCGCTCTTCCCAGAGCTCGTAGTCCTCTGCTTTTCCATTGAATGAGGGCCATTTGCTCCTTCCCTTGGTCGCGCATCCTCTTGGTTGATGGTAGGTGTAGCTTTAGCTCTTGTTGGCCTAGCGTCTAGCCACGCGGTGCTCCCGGTGCTAACCTAGCCTATACTTTAGCTAAGCTTGCTACCCTTATTATTTCGCCCCGGCGTGATCTGGGCCCATAACCTGTTGACAGAATCTGGCTATGGGGCGACAATAATGTGGTCAAGAGGCATGGTTTCTATCTTTAGCCTTTGGCGTGGTTTATTCATTCACATGTTAAACAGCAGTTCTAGAGTTCTCCTCTCACTGAGAGGCTTGTGGAAAAGAGGTAGAGGGGAAGGAGACATCTCTTTATATACTCGCCACCTGGTGGTATCATGAGTGGCTCCGCCTAGAGCGCCCTCTAATGGAAACAGTTATATATGCAGTTAGACAGTTACTAGCAATCCTACATAGAACCTCTAACTTTAACAAGAGAGGAAGGAGTTCATGGGTTGAAAGCAAACCATTGGTCAATTGCCCCCAAATACAGTACCCCCAAATACGACTTTATAAACCCAGAACTTTTCAATCATTATTATTATTATTATTATAACTTATTGCATGCGTTCTGCTTCTGAAATTGATTATATATTGCTGTTAGAACAGTTAGATGCTGGCTGCCCAGGACGTACGCATAGAACGCATATTTACAACATCTCCTCTCCTTTCTTCTCTGCTCCACACCTAAAGTTCTGAGCGCACTCTGAGTTTTAGCCACAGGGACATTTCAGAGATAGATGACAGGTGACAGATCCGGTAGGTTTGGAAATACCGGGTTCGGAAATACCGGATCGTTAGGTTATGACTATAACCGAGTTCTGTTAACACTTAGTGAACGCTCAGCGTTCATTGCATATATCTCGCTTCAGCATATATACACTGAATAATTTCACAAATGTACCTTTAAATGCCAGCATTCATCTGGCCACACCCCCATCCGCTTACCTATATAAGCAGGGGTGGTGCCACACACTCATCTCCTTCCCAACAAATTTCATCACAATGAATGAATGAAAAATCAAGGGCCTGCAGCGTCATCTAAACGCTGAGCGTTCACTAAGTGTTAACAGAACTCGGTTATAGTCATAACCTAACGTTCTGTTCCACACTAGCTCACGCTCAGCGTTCATTGCATAATAGGAGCTGAGCGGGAGCTAGAAGCTCGACAAATGTACCCCGCTGAGGCCCCCCACAACCATCAGACCAGAGAGGGCCGAGCCCCCCCGACCCACCCTAATGGAGGGCACCCCCCCTATTGGTGGCTTCACGGGAGGGCGACGGACCCGACCGTGCGAAGAGGCACTCAAGCAACTCAACGCACAGGGTGAGCAGACCGTGGCTTGACCCCACGACTACACACACGCACAACCCGCATGCCACCCGGGAACGAACGGAGGGAAACAACCTCGTTACTGCCCCCAGAATCACGGGGTCAAGGGCAAACCCAACCCTGTGGCAAGGCCGTAGCAGCGGAGCGCGAAGGAAGACCCAGACCCACCAAGAGGACTGGACTCCCTGGAATGGGGGCCCGGAGAAGTCCATGATGCCAGCATCAAGACCCCACCAGGTGGGCACGTAGTGCCGCGCCCCCCACATCGCCAGCGTATTCGGACAAAAGCCCCTCAGCCGAGCGGGCCCTGTCCCCCCAATAGTACACCGCCTGGCACACTGACCCTGCAACAGGCAGTCAGCATGGCCGTAAGCACACAAAAAAGGTTAACCAACGGAAGCAGGCAGCGCACCGGGGAAAAACCAGGCAACAGGCTATTAACCCTAGCCTGGAGACTGCGGACGAGACAGGCGCCAGAGGGGACAGCTGAACACAGCCGCCCCGACGGAAGGAGCGGAAGCTGGCGGCGTTGCATGACCAAGCCTCCATCCAAAAACCCCCATCCAGAGGGGTTGAGGCAGAGAAGGCTGACACGATTGGCAGACGTCATGAACGTGCAGGGGCACCCTCAACCGGTGAACCCGAGAGTTGACACTGCTCCAACACACCAGGGAATCAACCACCTTGGCGTTACCCAATGCGGTGGTTGTTCCTATAACCCCTCAAGAAAAAACTCCAAAACACACCTGCGGGTATACACCGGCTATACCGCAGTACAAGTGTTTCAGTTTTCAAAAAAGGGTTAACCCAGGCCTACGGGTCGATGAAACATTACCTCGGACCGGGCCTGGCGATACGGGAAGCACAGGGTCACCAGAGGAGGTCAAAGACCACCCTAACAGGCCCCTCTTTGCCATGTGTGAGAGAGGAGCGAAAAAGAATGGAGAACCAGCCCCTAAGCACACCGTACCTGGTATTCCCAGGCGGTCTCCCAACCAAGTACTAACCAGGACCAACCTGTGTAGCGGCCGAGATCCGACGAGACCGAGCGTGTACAGGTTGGCATGTCCGTAAGCCATTACGACAGTGCTGAGTAAAAACGTACCCAACCAGGGTCTCCATAGCGCTTAACCCTGTGACACCCGGACCGACCTGGCATTTTTCCCCTGAAAAAAGCCCAAGTCCCTCAGGGTACCAGAACAGCAGATCTGCATCCCCGGCGGACAACGGGTTCAACTGATCCGGACCAGCGTGACCAGAACCAGTCCCGTGCCCTAACCACGCCGACATGCCTACTCCAGGAGAAAGGGCAGATATGCGTGTCGATCTTAACATGAAAAAGAAGGCGCCACCCAGACGTTCGGGCGAACCGCGCCTGGTGGCCCACCCCAAGGGCGTGAGACCCCTCTACATATGTTCAGATCCATTCCGTCATCATCCCCCAGACATGAACGAGAATCCGTCGATAACCAACCCAGGTCGTGGGATGTGGTCGTCGGAAGAGGAAAAACCCCCATCTCAGTCGCTTTATAAAAACGCAGTTTTAACCACAAGCAACCAAGGCGTGCCAGTCAGTCGCCTGTTTACAGCGAGCTAGCACTATACGTGCGTCGGGACACACCCCCATCAATGAACAGGCTATTTAGACCTGTCATTGAATCCCCAAGGCGCCCAGGGGAACGACAAGAGGGGTGTGACACTTCCTAACTCCAACACTTTTTGAATAGAAAAGAAGGAAGCATCAACAGCATGTATCCCAGTCTACACAGCCGGGGGTAAAAAAAATTCACATTTTTACATCCCACCACCCTCCCATAGGAAGGAGACGGGGATCCCCAGAGAGACTTCCCACGCGAGCTGTACAGATTGAAAAGAATATATTGCACCTTGAGCCATGTAAAAAATTGGTTTTTGGGCTCTCCGGGGAAGAGGCACTGAACCCATACACACTCAATAATCGAATTGAATCGAATACATATACAATAGAATAGGACACCTTCTAGAGGGTCCACTCACTTTGACAATCTGAGGAGGAAGGCTCTGTACTCTGATGGAGGCTCCCTCACATGGAAGAAGGAGTCCGAACTCACAGAAGGCCCGAATAGGCGCTTGGTGAGGAGGAGCCCTGACCACCCCCCTGAAACAGATCCATCACATGGACCTGAACAGCACACGGAAGTCCTATCAACAGAGACGCGCACGGTGACGTACTCTATGGCGGGGGAATTTCTGCGGTGCACACGCCCAATATACCAGGCCCAAGCGTTTGACAGCTCCACACAGCGCATGAGCCAACCTGCTATCTGATTTTTACTAAGGAAAAAACACAGAATAGAGAGGGCTCTAAGAGCCCCGGTCCAACATACACATGTGCTTCTGTGGCCAGTCCAACCCAGTTGTAGGTCACATGACACACACAACCCATCATCACCTACAAAAAATGGCAAAAACACTCTACAGAGGAACGCCGTTTTTCATAATGAGAGAATACATAATTCTCGATTAGTATCGGCCACAGGCCTTGCTAAGCACACACGACAGCGACCAAACAATCTTTTCTTTTAGGAAAATAAAGTTTCTCCAGCAGTTTTAGCACAACCTCAGCAATCAAGCTAAGGGTTATATCGCATCCCTACCACACAAAAAACACAACATAGTGCAACATGTCTGATAGGAGGATGAAAAAGTCCCCAGGGAACCGGGGGGGAACACAATCCTCTTATTTTACCCTTAATACGGCCAGTTAAAACAGGAAAACCTGTTAATATGTGAACACTGTTCATTGTCATCACAGGCTGAGAAAAGAACATTCTTTTACTCACTTGTCACTAAGCATAGCTTCATAGGTTAGTTACCTTAGTTGTGAGTACACGGTACATAACAACACACATGATGTTTCTCACACAACAACCAGATCACATCTGTAACAACCCGATTTGCACGGAGAAGCTAACTGCCAGTGACAAAGACAGTTCACACATAACTCGCGTCGTATCCTAAATGCATTGCAGCAACACACGTTTTGGGAAAACATCGTCATTCACAAAACATTTAGAAAAGTAAAACCAGAAGACGTGTTATAAGGTCTGGTCAAACCTTGTCCTACCCGGAACGTAGATCAGCGAAGTGCAGTCACAAGACACCGTAGAACACAGCCGTCCTGTGTTGTTCGATCCGGGCAGCGTCGCGGCTCCAACCAGTCGCTACAGTCCTCTTTGTTGATGCAATCCCCGTCCAGGCTCAGGGCAGGGTCGACGAACATCCCCTGTCAAGGATGACGTCGTAGTCAAGAGTGTAAAACAAGGGGGGGCAGGTGGCGCACGGAGATTACGTTCGTCACCAACACCGGGAGACACTAGGATTCGCCTGTTCGAATCCAGCTCCCGGCGTTGCTATCAGCTTGGCTGGCCTCTCACACTGATACAATTGGCTGTATCAGGGGGTGGGAAAGCTGAAGGGTGGGTCCTGGGCGTTGTCCGATAGCAGCAAGCTAACGTTTCCTAGTGATCACAACAGCTAGCGCCGCAGCTAACAGCTGACTGGCTAACAGTAGGCCCACCTCTGTAGGCCACGCAGTGATCCCAGCAGGCTAACGCCGCAGCTAACAGCTGACTGGCTAACCGTAAGCTAAGCAGCTATCACCTGAACTTTGTACACAATGACATAACACTCACCCAGACATGCCACCGTTCTGAAACTCTCCTCACTTTTTAAGCGAAAAGAGAAACAAGATGTCACACAGCTTTACAACAGTGATTTTACCAACACCCGACGGAATCAGCACAATACCAAACTGGCTTGTGTAGCTGACTTGAACATGGATCTGCCGCTATCGCACATCCATGCACATATCTCCTCGTGAAGGAATACTCTCATTCGGATATGAAAGAAGGGGCTTAACACGGGACAGAGAGATATCCACTCGTCCAGAACACACAGGGATCACCAGTGTTAATGGTCGCAGCCCACTAGTTAAAACTACAATGGTCTTCAGACCAAGGTCTTCTGTCGCCTAGGTGGCTGAACAAAGGACCCTAGCCTGGGGCCGGTTTCCATAAACATTGTCAAGTATCCCCCATAGCACTAACAGACAAGTGAAGCCCGCCAGCAACAGTACTCACCCAACCTGAAACCCACCGCTTCTCACAACAGCGGCGCGTCCGACAGTTCAGCTGTGGCCTGACAGGTTTCACCCCAACAAACACAGCAAGGAACTGCAGTTGAGCAGCATGCAGCGGCGTGCTCCCAATACGAAAACCGGTGGAGGGTTTTTAGAATGATCACCATCTTCCAGACACTCCAGTGACGAAGACAACATTGCCGTATTTTCTCGAAAATAGTGAGAGAGAAAATAAAGATATGACGTCAACGTATCTCCTTGTTCTTCCTTTCCTACAATATTTTTCTCCACGTCAAGTGGGCATATGAGCAACACGTTGCTTGTGATGAAATTTGAGAAGGAGATGAGTGTGTGGCACCACCCCTGCTTATATAGGTAAGCGGATGGGGGTGTGGCCAGATGAATGCTGGCATTTAAAGGTACATTTGTGAAATTATTCAGTGTATATATGCTGAAGCGAGATATATGCAATGAACGCTGAGCGTGAGCTAGTGTGGAACAGAACTGTCACCTGTCATCTCTCTCTGAAAGGAGAGAGCATAGGATCAGCGACATATACATATCAGTATACTGCGCGATTGGTTATTGACAAGCGCGCAGCCAGTCGTTCAGTATTGACAAAGCCTACTTTGCTGGAATGATTTATTTTGCACTATACAGTACGTATAAGTACGTATAAGTATAAGTCTTTATTTGTCATCAGATTAACACACACACACATGCGATGAGCAACCCACAGGAACACACACACACACACACATGCACTGAGTCGCAAGTCGTGAGACGTGTGTGTGTGTCATTTTGAGATCAGTCGCAAATCGCTTCCTGTTGAATATATCAGACAGGGATCAGATGCCGAACGACGGCTGTTTTACACACGCCTCATTCGCCTTATAAGGAGATGGTGGGCGTGTCTGTATGCAAATTAATTTAGCGCGAACGCGCATTTCAGTTTAAGAATGAGTGGGATTCATCGTGCAAATCACCTGGGTAAGCACAGATTTGGACGTTAAGAACGGCTTGATGAATGTGGCGGTGGCTTTTCTTATTGTTCTCTTAACAGACAGGTAAGCAAGAATATAAGAAAAATAATAGAGTATAGAGAGAGATATAGAGAGAGTATTGTTGAATGAGGCCCATTGTCCATCATTACCACCGCAACTTGGATGCTCGATATTGTTTTTTTTTTACCGATATACCGATATTGTCCAACTCTTAATTTCCGATACCGATATCAACCGATACCGATATATGCAGTAACGGTTACATTACATATCTCTTGTTGTGGAATTAACACAACATTATGCATACTTTTGACAATAAATAAAATCAGGTTATAGAAATGTAAAAAAAATATACCGATTTAAACCGATACTGATATTTTCCGATATCACATTTGAATGCCAATATCGGCCAATAATATCGGTAGTGTGAGGGCTGGAGGAATTCTGCATGCTGCCCAACGAGGGGGCGTGCCGTTTTTCTGCCTCACGCACCTGAGATTGATCCACAATCAGCTCGTCGGGAGGATTCATATACGCTGACTCCCCTCCACTCCTTGTCGGGTCGTTCTTGTTACTACCATCTACTGCCGCGTCTCCAGCGTGAGACGTCGTGCCACCCCTGTACATCACCACCTATCGCCGTTTCCTGGAGTAGGACACCGTCTTCGCTCTCTATTCCACGTGAGGATCCCAATGTTCCCACTCCAGATGTCGTGCCGGCTACTTCCCTACTCCCTCTACATGGACCTCGTTCCTGGGGTGAGACCGCTTCACCGCTCTCTATTCCACGGGAGGATGCCCGTGTTCTCACCCCATTCCCCTTGGACCCCCTGTTTGCTGCGTTGCCCGTGGGCAGTGTTCTGGTCGGGAGGAAGAAAATTCCTGTGTACTGTTTGCCCGTGTTCCAGAAGATTCCTGTTTACTTTTGTCCTGCCTGTTTGCCCTTTAAAGGCACAGTGCCGCCTTTTTTGTGTTAATGAACTTGTGTTTTTTTCCCCCTTAAAGGCTCAGTGCCACTTTTTGTGTATAATAAACCATGCCCTTGTTTTGGCTACCTCTGATTACCTGTCTGTGTCGTGCAATTGGGGTCGCATTACAAACCATAACAGGTAGGCCGATAATATCGGACATCCCTAACTTCAACGCAATAAATCAACCTAAACTGGAATTATGACTGGACATCCATCTTTGCTGTGTCTACTGCATAGGATCACTCCCATACCATACCTATGAAGTAACAGGCAAGAGAAAACGGGACATTGGAAAGTACAATTTGCCGTTACACTCATTATTGTATGTTTCACAACCGTCAGTTTCAAAACAGTAAGACTCCAGATTCAGTTTTATTGTTGCATCTCGTCATATTCACATACAAAAAGAGCTTGGGTCTTGCCCCCTCGACCTACAGCATGTCAATAAAATACGAAATATAATACATATGGGGAAAAAACACAATAAAAACCAGCATAATAGTGATTTAAGAAAAAGTGACAGTGCTGAGAGTGGTGATATAAAAAGTGCAACAGTAGAATAAAATGTGCGTACAGTACTTAAAAATACTTAAGTGGCGCAGTGGGCAAGGCACTCGCCACCAATGCAGGAGATGCTGGGTTCGAGCCCAGCTCTCGGCATTGCTACCAGCTTGGCTGGTCGTTCATACTAACGCAATTGGCAGTGTTAGGGGTGGGAAGCTGGTGGGTGGGGATCGGACGTTGTGGACAGCGACTCCTACAGGTCGGTTGGTGCGCCTGCGCAGCAGAATCAGGAAGCAACGGGGGCGGCGTGTCCCTCCCACGCAGACCCTCGCCGCTGAGAGATCGCGCTGTACAGGTGAAAAGATGCAACGGCTGCCTCCTCGTGTACAAAATTAACATTGATTGTTAGCTAAGTTGTTTGTTTTAATTCTTTAGTGTGCACTTTACATTTCTTCTTAATTTTATTTGAAAGCAAATTTGCACATTCTTTTATTGTTTGTTATTGTTATTATTATTATTGTGTGTTAGCTAAGTTGTTTATTTGTTTTAAATCTTTAGTGTGCACTTTACATTTATTCTTAGCTCTTGTTCTTGCTTGTAAAAAATAAAGGTGCAGTACTTTACTGTATAACTGTTAACCCTTTCACTGCCACACGGCGGAGGGTGGTGTTGAGGTGTGTAGGGTCCTCGACATCAACCGCCCTCCCAGCTACTGACTTCCCAAGCAAATGGAATGCAACATTAGCATGTGTATACATGTGTGTATACACTGTGTTATCCCAACGGTCACAATAGTTGCCGTCAATATGTTTGCTCATTCTATGACCACACTCTACAAATTTGAGTAATTGTAAAAGCATATATAAATACTAGACACCCTAAACATGATATGTACCAAAAAAGATGTCTTTATGTTAACATCCTTTACTAACTGTTTGTGGGAGCTTTGATGCAGCCATCCTCTTCTCATTGTACAGCCAGGATGTCATGTGACAATTTACAGTAAACATGTGACACTGCACACAATTCATTGAGATCCTTTATTATTTCAATATTTGCTGGAAATACATTGATACATCATTCAAAAACATTGTTACGGTTACTATTGTGACCAGTGAGATTAAATGGGAGCAGGATTTAGGAGTGCTGAAGAGCAGTCGTAAATCGGACAGACTGGTGTGCACCGTGTTCTTAAGGGCTTTATTTGGGAGAAATCATGGTGATTTTGTTCATGTCAACTCTACAGGCATCCTTGGAATTAATTAATCATAATAAATTATGAATAAAAAAACTAAATTATGAATAATTTAGTAAATCAGCCTTCTCGATAAGAGCTGCAGAGTTCTGGAACACAATCCCATCACACATCCGCAGTAATACACTCAGTCCTTCACACACACACATGGCTGTTAGAAAATCAGGTCTGTGACCATTAGCAAGTCACGGCGCAGTCCAGCTGCCCAACCCCTGTATGCTTGCCCACTAGCCTGACTGTCCTGATTATGTATATGTGTGCCTGCCTATACAGTGCTTGTCCATGTATGGGCTTTGATTTGTCCCTGTACACAATGTTTTTTGTTACGATTCCTGGAACGTTTCGTTGACATGTCGTGGTATAGAGGAGTAGAACCCGGAATGCAGACTTAACACGAGGAGAGGTAGTGGAGGATGAATAGATGAAGCACGAGTCGTGGATGAAAGTAATAAACACTTTACTTAACGTGGCAAACAATACAAAACTGACTCACTGGGAATACGGAGAAACATAAGGTTGACAGCACACAGGACGAGGGTAACATGAACAATGATCCAGCACAGGAGGGCAGGGCAGACAACACTAATATACACAGACTAATTGACACATGAGGGTGATTGGGAACAAGACACAGCTGTGTGGAAAAGACTGAAACAACCTGGGGTAACATACTGAAACATGACGAGACTAAATAACGCATAGATACAGACACAGGGGGAGAATACACTAGACTAGACAATGGGGCACAACACAGACAACAGATACACAGACAACAGATAGGTGAGCATAACAGAGAACAATTTAATAAACATAGACAGACACAAATGCAGTGGTGTATTGTTCATGAGTGGTGCTGAAAGTCCGATGACCGGTCCATTAGGACCGGGGGGGGTGACAGTTTTTATAGATGCATGAATGAGTGAATGTACAGAATATGTTTTAAATTGTTTTTAAACAGATTAAAAATATTCGATTAATTTGCGATTAATCGCGAGTTAACTATGGACAATCATGCGATTAATCATATTAAATATTTGAAGCGATTGACAGCCTTAGTATTCATTTATAAATGTATAACTGTTGATTGATATGCACTGTCCCTGATCAAATAAACTGAGTAAACTAAAACACTAAAACTAATAATAAATATGACAATATTTGTATGATAAATTAATTTGTTTTCCCATTTACAGTCATGCCTCAAGAGGCATCGTAATGTCCAAAAATAAATAAAAACACTACACCAACACTGCAAATGACAGTGGATAAATAAATAAGAACTAAGCTACCGGTAATCACATGGATATATCTATAGTGTTGCTGTCAATGCTTCTTTCACAATTTTGTGGTAAACATTTGCACTGGTGTTCTCAAGTTGTTGTGGCACAAGTTGTTGTGCTTATTGTGTGATAACTGCTGCTTCAATCATATTAACCTCATTCTCCTTTCCCAAGTCTGCAATCTGCAAAAAGACAACATCTTTTCCTATTTCATGTAACTCGGTTGCTTCGCCTTCTTGTTGTTCATAAAGCATGATGTATTATCATGGCCCTCTGTTTTTTCATTCCCATTAGTCAGCATTTCTATAAATTCCTCTGGTTCTTCTCCATATAGTAATGGTAAATGCTGCTTTTTTATATAGCAGCTTTTATCCAAAGCGCTTTACAATTTGTTACTCACATTTTACCCATTCACTCACACATTCACACACCGACGGCAGAGGCAACCATGCAAGGTGCCAACCTGCTCATCGGGAGCAATTAGAGATTAAGTTGCTCAAGGACACATCGACACGCTGCCCGGGAGGAGCGGGAATCGAACCGGGAACCACTGGATTGCCAGACAACTGCTATTTTTTTTTTTTTTTTACTTTTTATTATCAAAAATAGTCATATTTGACATGTTATGCATTTCAATTATATACATACAATATTATTTCAGAACCAGATCCTTCCCTTCCCCATCCAAAACAAAAAAAACACTATCCAAAACAAAACTCTACTTGACCTCTCTCCATCCTCTCCATTTCCTGCTGTCAATAAACCATTTCTCAAAAATTGCTTTACTCATATTTTCCAGACAGTTTTAGATCTTTTTTCATCATGCTTTCAAACAAAGGCCACACCTCCACCTTCTTTTGATAAAAAAAAGCTATCCTTCTTCTGTACACAATAGCATATCAATACATAATTCATCAAGTTTTTCTCCTCCTTTTTCCCATAAAAAAAACCAAACAAAAACCTCTTTTTCCAATCCACCCCATTCTCCCTCCCCTCTCCCCAGTTCACCGCCAGGCCCTCTTTCAGCCTTGTATGAAACATCTGCAGGCCATCGCAACCATAAGCATATGCATAAAAGATTCATCTTTGTCGTTGCACACATCACATACTCTACTTATGCTATTATCAATATGACTTAACACCGTTTTTGTGTACATCCTATTGTGTTTCAACATAAAATCATTATGTTCACACTCTATACTATTAAACTTTATATCTACATTGCCCCAAATAGTCCCTCCCACCAGCCCCGGAAAGACCCTCTCCCAAACCTGCTCCGACGCTGGTATCTTCTTTTCCTTCAAGACAAAAAATCTATATATTCCTTTACTTTTTACACTACCTATATCTTTCTGCTTCTCTCCCCTCCCTATCTTCAACTCTGGCAGTCCACATCTTTTATTTGTCCCACACTCATTATCTATTCTCTCTCTTCACTCTCTTGGCAACGCACTTTACATTTTTTCAAAATCAGAAGAAACTGATGCATAGCTGTATTCCTCCTCCAATTCTATCACTGTGAATGAATGAACGAATGAATGAATGAATGAATGAATGAATGAATGAATGAATGAATGAATGAATGAATGAATGAATGAATGAATGAATGAATGAATGAATGAATGAATGAATGAAAACTTTATTTAACAGATTGCAGAATGGGTACAATACAGTACGGCTCAATACACACAATTGTTAAGGGGATGCAGACCTGAGAAAGACGTTTGTCTTGTTTCCATCAGGGTCCCCCATTTTCAATTAATTTTTTTTTATCCACTTTTTCTCCCATTTTCTATATTTTCTCCCATCCCAATTTCGTATCATCCAATTCAACCCTCCCCTGTCACGAACGCTGTTTCTTGCCTCCCACAAGCCGGCTGCAATGTGGACTAAGTCATACATAGCACAAGTCCCCTCCGGTACTTGAGGTAACAGCAGTCGCATCTTTTCACCTGCGCAGCTCGATCTCTCAGTGGCGAGGAGTAACGCGTGGGAGGCTCACGCTGCCCCCGACACTTCCTGATTCTACTGCGCAGGCGCACCAACCGACCTGTAGGAGTCGCTGTCCACAACGCCAGATCCCCACCCATCAGTTTCCCACCCCCTAATATGGCCAATGTGTATTAGTATGAACGACCAGCTAAACTGAAAGGAATGTGGAGCGCTGGGCTCGCGGCTACGCCACGTAGCCGCCCTCCCCATTTTCAATTCATATAGACATTTATGACATACACAACATACATGACATGTATGGCATAGGGACATATAGGTATTTAGTACTGATACATTTGTGACATAAACGGTATTCAAATATACAGTACTGTTACCCCTAGATCCTGACAGAGTATATACATATGATGGGGAGGGGACTGTACATTAGGAGGGGGTGGGTGGGTGGGAGAGAAATATACATATGGCGGGGAGGGAATATATACATGCGGTGGGGACTGTCTATTAGGAGGTGGTGGGGGTTTTGGGCATTTACGGTGGCCAGTTTCGAATTGCAGCCTCCCGTAGGTGCTCTTTAAGAGCGGTTTTGAATGTGGGTAGGGATTCACATTCCTTTACAGCTTTGGGTAGGGCGTTCCACATTGATGTGGCATAATTGCGAAATGTGTTTAGTCCCTTGTTTGAGCCGAATCTGGGTTTAACATGATTTGTTGAGCTTCCTCTGGTGTAGTGGTTGTGGTATTCACTGACCTTTGGGAAGTATTTTGACATGTACATGGGTACCTTAGTCGTATAGTAGTCATATAAAGCCCGTACCGGGAGGAAGCCCGGTACAAACTCATACACACAATCCTTCACTTGTCTTATTCCTGCTCTCCAAAAAACTTTATTATACAAAACACTCTCATTAATTCTTACTTTAGGGTTTAGAAATACAGGTTGGTTAAAAACCATTTCTAACTCTGTACATAAGTACTCTACATTGGGCAAGAACTCGGCCCACGCCTGCAGTACCTCCCTATACAAACCAGGTATCCCCTCTGTCATGGGCAGTTAAACCCCATGAACAGACCATTGTCCCCACACTTGCCTACCTTCTCTACACACTCTCTGAAAAAAAACTTCCAGCCATACTCTGTGCTATCACACAAGTACTTCTGTACACACTTTATCCTTACAGTTTTTTTCCTTACCTTAAAATCAAACAAATTTAAACCACCTTCACTGCACTTACCTATCAGAGTCTTGTGCGCTATTTTAGCCATCTTCCCTTCCCACAGGAAATCTTTTACTACTCCATTCACAGCATTTTCTACTGTCTCTGGCATGTCCAACACACTTAAAGCATACATAAATTTTGACATTAATAAGCTATTTACTATAATTACCTTGCCTTTTAGCTTCAAACACCTCTGTTTCCAATACTGAAGCATCTGTCTTATTTTATTTACTATACCTGTCCATGTTAAATCCCTCTCTTTACTATCATTCACCCCTGGCCCTATCCATATCCCCAAAATGTTTATGTGCTCCTCCGCCATTTTAAAAGGGAAAACACATTTATCTATATTCAAATTACCTATACATAATAATTCCGACTTATCCACATTTATCTTAGCCCCTGATGCCCTACCATACACCCGCAGACACTCCATTATTCTATTTACACTGTCAATATTCCTTACTGTGAAGGTAGTATCATCCGCATACTGGTGCACCAGACTCACCCCCCCATTTGGTATTTTAATTCCTACAATTTCCTTTATACTTTTAACATAAGTTGCAAGTGGCTCTGCAGAAATTGTGTACAGCAAGGCTGAAAGTGGACACCCCTGCCTCACAGACCGTTCTAAAGTAAAGACATCTGTGATGCACCCATTGCACTTTACACAACTCTTTGCATCTGTATACAAAAGTTTTACCCATTTTATAATTCTTTCACCAAAACCAAAAAAAAATACTCTACAGTATCCAAAACACCAACAAGATCATTCATTTTTTCACCTTCTTCATTTTCAATGTCTCTTATATATGTTTTCCTTTGCTTATTTTTTTCCAATCTTAAAAAGAAAGAGGTACACCTCTCTCCCTCAAAAGCATATTTAGCTTTGCTCCTTATAATTGCTCCCATACATTTTTTCCTCTCACTTGATTCCCACCTAGCCTCAAGCTCAAGGTACTTCTCTATATTGTGATCTGGATTTATTTTTATCTTCTCCTCCTCTCTTGTCAACATTTCTCTTAATTTCAATTCCTCTTTTTTCTTTTTATAATTCCGCGCTTTAGTACATCTTATACTTATTTTCTTTATATTAGCTTTCACATTACCCCACCACACACCCACATTATCTTTATATATTTGGTTTTCCTTCTCTGCACATATATATTTCTTTATCTTTCTCTGATACTCTTCCTCTTTTAGCACCCCTATATTCAAGCACCACACCCCCCCCCCCCCTCCTCTCATCTGCACTTCATACCCCAACTCCAAACATATAGCTGCATGGTCACTTACACAATTAAATTTGTGCTCTATATTTAAAATGTACTTCTGTACACTTCTTTTTGCAAGGCATAAGTCTATTCTACTCTGCCTCAGTACACCCATCACCAATTGCTTTCTAGTGTATCCAATCTTACCTGCATTCTCTTCTCTCCAAACATCCACCATATCAGTTTCTGCCATTATTTTAAATAGTGCTTTCCTAGATGTGTCAAATTTAAACACCCTACTTGTTGTATCCAATCTTGTGCACATAGTATTATAATCACCAATCATTATACAATTATCACTCATGTGCACCCTCAAACCCTCAAAAACACTTTCCTCTCCTTTTCCGTATTTGGAGCATAAATACTACATCATTTATACGTAATATCATTAAACACAAAATCAATTATCAACACTCTCCCCTCAGTATCTTCATGTATTTTCCTTACCTTATTAACAACACCTTTTTTCAATAATATAGCTACCCCACACGATCTCTCTGCTCCATTACTCACATATATTTCATCATTCCATTTCTTTTTTCTGCTTTATAGGTCATAAAAAGTTCCTCCATTTTCCCTATTCTTCTCAAACCATTTGCATTTAGTGAAACAATATTTAGTGTAGCACACATGACAGAAAATGTAATAAGAATTATCACATCTTTTTCTCCCTTTCCTCCCTTCCCCCCCTTTAGGTGTTTCTTTTGTTTTTATTTTCAAAAGGTTTATTGCCTCCCTACTTATATCCATTTCACAGCTTGACTCACCCGACAGTGAATCATCTGTGTCTGGGATTTCAGATGAAGCCGCCAGCTCCATCACCTGTTTCTCTCCTTCAATCTCCAACTCTGTAGGTCTCTTCTCTTCACTGCCCCCAGGTGCATCAGAAGTATTCCCCTGGTTCGCCCGTAGCTCAGCCCTTTTTTCTCTTTTTTCTTTTCCCTCGAGTCCCTGAGCCACTCCTGAACCAGGTTTCCCCTCCGTGCCCTTCTGCCCCCCCGATACATAGCCATCAAGGCTGTCATTGATCTCGCAGCAGACGCCCCTTCCGCGCATCTCCGCTGCCCGTCCGCCTCTCCCGCTTCTCTTCTGCCCCGCCGGTAAAACAGTCTGCCATTCTGCTGTTCCTCCACTCCCGTCTGAATTCCCCTCGTCACTCCGCCATTCTGTCCGCTGCTCGCCGTCACCCCTCTGCTGTCTCTCCTCCAGCCCTGCCAGCTCTGCGTCGATGCCTCTCCACGCCGCCTCCGCCGCACCGCTCTCCTTCCGCTGCGCCGCACCACACCCTCTCGCACCGTCTACCACCACCACGCCGCTTCCTCTCGGCTCTGCTGCCCTGTCAGCTGCTGCCGCGTCACTCGCTCCGTCTGCCACCACCACCCCGCTTCCTCTCCTCTCCACACCTCCCGGCACCTCCTCATCGCTCTCACCCTGCCCAGTTGTTGTCGGGGTGGAGATCTCAGCAATCGCTCTCTCCAGGATATCGAAGACGTCGAACGCGGTCTCCTCTCCACTCTCCCTCTCCCTCTGCTTCGCCGTCAGCTCCCGACTGTCTCCCGTCCCGTCCAACGACTCCGTCTCACCCTCCTCCCCTCGGTGGTCTGCATTGGCTCCTCCGCATCGCTGTCCTCCTTCTCTCCGTTCTCCTTCTCCTTCTCTCCGTTCTCCTTCTCTCCATTCTCGTCCTCCTCCTCCGCCCCTCCTCTCTCAGTCTCCGTGGCTCCATCTGTCCCACCAGTCTCAGCATCCTCTCCACGTCTCGCCCAGCCACCTTTCGCGAAGCCGCACCTGCATTCTCCATCCTCGGGACACATGCGACATTTCTCCCTTTCCTGACATTCGCGTGCATAATGTCCCTGCTTTTTGCACTTATAGCATCTAAAGTCCGGACAGTCCCGTAGCACATGACCTGGCCGAACACACAACCGACACACGCGCAGCTGCTTATCGTGTATTACTCGGAAGTGATCCGTGCCCTGCAGCGTCTCGAACTTCACTGAGTACGGCAAGGATTTCACAGTGTCTGTAAACTTCACCTTCATGTATCTCGTTCCATCCACCACATCTGTCCCTTGCCACATTTTTCTTTTTATCTGCGAAATTGCCCTTACTCCCCACTGAACCAATTTGTCCATGATTTCAGCATCGGTAATATAAACTGGTAGCGACAGAAAGGACACTATCATTTCATCATCTACTATCTCACGCGCCATTAAGCGGTTGTTTTTAACTTTTATTCCATCCATGACTTTTGTCTTTATTTCCAGACTCTTTAACGTGATCTCATACTTCCTTGGCGTCTTATACCTGCAGCCCATCACCACCCCACACTCTGCTCTTATCGCCCTCAACATCTCCATCATTGTTACCCGTTCATCACCCTCTATATCTATCTCCACAGTGAGCTTTTTCTCATATATCAATTCCGTTCTTGTGTCTGTTTGCCTGGGAAGCCGTCCGCCATTCAGTCTGTCAATATCCATTATATCTGTCCGTTTACAATTGACTTACTGTAACTGAGGGGTACAATTCCCTGACTGTATTTGTTGTGAAGGGCCAGATTAAACCGAATATATATATTTATTTATATATATATATTTAATTGTATTTGTATATTCTCTAATATTCCCTGATATCCCTTGTATATTCCTTGTACAATATGCATTGAATATCCATTCTAGCCTACTGAACATCCCATAATAGTCTCCATTCTACTATTGGTCGAGACCTTGGTGCCAGGCTGCCATACCCCTCAGACCCAGTTCAAACGTACCGCTCGACATGTACGAACAAGTCCTAGTTCCGCGTAGGAATTTGGCTACCGCACCACTAATGGGACTATTTGTTCATAGTGCGTATATATACTGCGCTACTAAAGTAGGACTTTCTTTTCAGTCCAGTTTCTTACCCTCCAATAGAGTCACAGACGTAAAGCCTCCCCGCAACGCCACGTGTGGGAGTAAGGCCAAGTTCGCCTACCATCGGTATTGAGACATCGTGTATATTAATATTTGAATAGTCATATTTGGCACTATATCGTCGAGTTGGACGTAGTCTATTAAGCTAATAATAGTCTGTTAATATATAGTGCTTCGTGCGGTGAGAATACTACCGTAGTCAGTACCCCATCGTTTCGGGCAGAGAACTGGCTGCTTACCCAGGGTGGTTGACCCTATGTGAAGCTGCACCCGAGGAGCCCCAGAGCCGACGAGCGAGTGGACCTGTATACCGGATTATTCTACCGACGACAGCCCGCCTTCCCAGGCACGGATTATGCTTTGGATACTTTGATTATTCCATGGATAAAGACCCCCGACACTGCCGTGTGTTGGAACCCCCCCCCCTGGAGAGGACGCAAGGTGAGGAGACGCTCTGCAAGACGAGGTCTCTTCACGTCTCTCCCCCGTGGACCGGAGAGAGCCGGCCCACAAAGAGTCCACCTGCTTTCATCTGTGGTCCAAGGATCGCCGGCGCATTGAACGGCACTACAGTGGGTTCACCTGGGATACCCTTGGCCGGACGAGGCAGCTGGATTCTACCCCCCCCCCCCCCTCCTACTCCTGTCGGCTTACAAGCGACCGGATTGACCCCCTCTGGTGTATCCAGCCTATAATCATTGAAGTATCATTGCTGTTATTCCTTAACTATTCCAGGTCGTATATTTACCACCTGCGCCTTCAGAGATTGGACATTCTCTATTGATATACCGACGAATACTCCTTGCCATAAAAGTGCATACTATTTCAATTCATAAATGTAATTAAGTGATTAAGTGTTTATTCTACACACCATCGCTGTGTAGGAAATAAAGACCTGTTTCTAATTCGTACATTTGTGTTGGATCCGTTTCATCTACGTGAGAGTGTTCATGATAATATATTTATGCCGTGTACTGGGTGGCCGAATATTAAGTACAAAGGTAGTGGTAGTAAGTATCATATCTAGTAATACAGTCAGGGAATTGTACCCCTCAGTTACAATTGGTCCTTCGAGCCGGATGGTAATTAGTGTAATATTAATATAGTGTTATTAATATTGAAATGGCCTATGATGAACACTCCACGAAACGATCCTCCTAACCAACGCCCGCAGCGCGAACGACGGCTCCCTCAGTACTTAGAGGCTTACGCTGTCAGTCAACAACCTAGTCTTCTACTAACAGTAAACGCGGTAAAACTAGAAAGTAAAAGTATGTCTAACCCCAACGCCCAGACTACCCCGACCATAGAGGCCCCTACGGGCTCTAATGTAACTGACCAAGTTCACGGTGGGGACCAGTGGGAACCAGACATGACTTCACACCCCGCCAGTACTGAAGAAGTAGTCCCCGATGAGTCCCGGGAGGAATACAACGCTACCGAGAGAGAACTCGGCACGGAAGAAGGCGGGGAGAGCACCGTGGAGATAGAGCTCCAAGGCTCCGCAAGGAGTACCCCGAGGGAAGGCTCCCCTATACAACCGCCTTCTCCCAGCGAGGCAGAGAGGACCCTACAGCAGGCATTCCTCGTCAGCCTGAAAGCCTCTACTGAACGCGAAAGACTCCAGGGTGAACGCGATCGATTGCAGCTACAGCAACGGAGCGAAGAAGAGCACATACGCCTGGAAATAAGACGCATTCAGATGGAAGAGAATGTGGCCCGAGACCGAGCAGACAGCCAGCGAGCAGCTGCTGGTGCTCTACGGGACGCAGAGCGCGACAGACAGCAAGCGCAACTAATAGAACAGCTGATCAGACGGACAACACCCTCTCCCTCCGCCAGAGGCTCCAGGAACTCGTCTAGACACACCTCCAGGGCGGCATCCCCTAGCCGAGTAAACAACCCTGAACTTGACCAACAGACGAGGTCTATACCCCCCACAGACCACCTCCCCCACCGGTCCAAGCGAGACCTAGCAACCGGGAAGGAGCAGCATATCCTGTGGAGAGGCTAAACCAGAGACTACAAGCACTGGATGACCTAACTGAAGACGAAGAGGAAGAGGAGGAGAACCACGCCCGAAGACAGCACAGTACTCTACCGGACCAGGAGGTCCGGTACAGCCCAGGCTATACTCCCGCGGAGCTGCGCTACAGACCCCCGACTCTATACACGGGTGAGCACGACGCACGACCCGCACCGAGGAACAGCACCTGGACAAGCGGGCCATGGTACACTGCCGGTACCAGCCCATACCAAGGAGCGGGAGGAGACTCGCCTAGGAGGCCTCTCCCCCAACGCTCGCCGATGTATCCACAGTCAGCGTCATACATTGGCACGCCTATGGTACCCGACTTCACCCAAGAGAACCGGGCCCAGTATACAGAACTCTGCATGTGTCTGGAGACCATGTTGGTGGATGTATTGGATGAACGCCACAAATACGCCATCCTACTGAAGCACTTAAAGGTACCCCGCGCACATAATATAGCGCTCGCCTACGCGACTTCCACCACCCCATACACAGCAGCGCTGGTAGCATTGGACCAGAGGTATGGGCGCATATGGGATTACGTGATCCAGGAGATCCGACACATCGACCGCTTACCCCCAGCAATAGACAATCGAGCACTGGACGACCTGTCCATCAGAGTGCAGTCCCTGGTAGGGATGTTGGGAGCGCAAAGAGAGAAGGGGAGGCATGAACTTTACGCCAACTCAAATGTGGAAAGGATTCTGGAGAAGCTGCCGCCCGCTCGTCAGGAGCGCTTTAGGCGGCAGAGGGACCACAGAGACCCGAATGGCCCCGAACCGAACCTCCTCGATCTAGCAGACTTCCTGGCGAGAGAAGTCAGCAGCCTACGGCTAGATACATTCGGACGGAGCACCCCTGGCTCCAGAGAAGGAACCAGACGACTAAATGATGGAAGAAGATCGGTGACTGTGATGCACCAATCGGAGTCAGTACCGAGCAGCAGGAGCCACAGTACCCCCTCCAGAACGGAGAAGTGGAAGATAGTGTGCCCCTACTGTGAGAAAGAACACTGGCTAGCGCAATGTGACTCCTTCCCCAAGCTGAACGCGGAGGAAGCAGGTCAATGGATAAAGTCCAACAAGCGCTGTTTTCGCTGTGCGCGCTCACACATGGCAGCCGAATGCCGCTTAAAGAAAAGGTGCACCAAGTGCGATGGAGCCCATCTGGACATACTTCACGACAGTAACAGACGGCGCCCTTCACCTGCACCATCCAGCCGCAAAGCGAGCGTCATGTACATCGATCCCGCCAGCAGCAGTGGAGCCCGAGTACTCCTAAAAGTAGTGCGTGTGACACTAAGCTACCAGAATAAAGTCCTGGACACTTACGCCGTCCTCGATGACGGGTCAGAGAAGACCCTGCTGCTCGCCTCCGCTGCGGCCCAGCTAGGGCTGCGGGGAAGCGAAACCCAAATGACAATTCGGACAATAAGACGAGATTTGAAGACGATAAAGGGCGAGAATGTCTCATTCTCTATCGCAGCAAGCGGCCAGCCTGAGCGACGGTACCAGATTGCAGACGCTTTCACCAGCCAAGAAATAGGACTGTCGCGGTACACATACCCCGTCGCCAAGCTGATGGAGAAATATGCACATCTGCGCAAGTTACCGATCCCGCTCATAGACAATGCTATGCCGACCCTGTTGATAGGCTCCGACCATGCAGACCTCATTGTCCCGATAGACCGGGTTCATACCGGACCCCGAGGCTGCCCTGCAGCAGTCGAGACCCGTTTGGGATGGACTCTCCAAGGCCCGCTCGCCAAATCTCTCAACCGAAGTACAGCCACTAGATGTCTCCACTCCCGAGTCACAGAGGGAGAAACCGCACTCCTGCAACACGTAGAGCGGCTATGGACCCTAGAACAAATGCCCTTTAAGAACGGAAAGAAAGACATTCGCTCTAAAGATGACATTTACGCAATTCACCTCCTCGAGACAGGGACCAAGAGAGTCCCGGTCAACGGCGTGTTGAGATACGCCACGCCACTCCTGCGGCGAGAAGGAATGCCTACTTTCCACGCCAAGACAGACGCCACAGAACGGTACCTGCTGAACACGGAGCGGCGCTTAGCCAAGAACCCCGCCCAAGAGAGTGTATACCGCGCTGAGATTGAGAAGCTCATCACAGCGGGACACGTCACAAAGATGGACATTAAAGAGGCTGACCAGACCACTGAATCGTGGTACGTGCCCCACCACAAGGTCCATCACAACGGTAAAGACCGCATAGTATTTAACTGCAGCTACCAGATCGGATCCCAAAATCTGAATAAAGAGTTACTGCCCGGTCCCACACTCGGCCCCTCCCTACTCGGCGTTCTACTCCGCTTCCGCCAGGAAAAGGTGGCCATCAGCGGGGACATTAAAGGAATGTTCCTGCAGGTGAGATTAGTAGAGGCGGACAAGCCCCTGTTACGGTTCCTATGGAGAGAGAAGCCAGGAGATGAGCACCCAGCCATCTACCAATGGGAAGTCCTCCCCTTCGGAACGACGTGCAGCCCCTGCTGTGCGACATTTGCACTACAGAAACATGTAGCAGAGGACCCAGCAGCGGACGAAGAGGTCCGACACAGCGTAAAGAACAGTTTCTACGTAGACAACTGTCTACAAAGCCTTTCAACCCAGGAAGAAGCCGAGGCTCTCCTGATTAAACTCCGCGCCTCATTGATCAAAGGCGGCTTTGATCTCAGGCAGTGGGCCAGCAGCGATCCGCAAGTACTGCGCAGCCTCTCCTCCGAGGACAAGGCAGCCAGCAGCGAGACCTGGATGGCTACAATCCCGGGAGAAGCCCAGGAGATGACCCTGGGATTGGCGTGGCGATTCAAAACAGATTCGCTTCACTACAGACACAAGCCCCTGACTACGGAGCAGGGAAGGCCGGCGGCGGCGGCGCCGACCACCAGACGGAGTGTGTACACAACACTCGCCCGACAATATGACCCGCTAGGATGTATTCTACCGTACACCACCAGGGCAAAAATGATTGTACGAGCATTGTGGGACAAGGACCAGGGCTGGGACGACCCCATTCCCGCACACCTTGCATCCACCTGGAGAGAGTGGGAGATGGAGCTCCACTCACTCCCACGCGTTAGCCGAAGCTACTTCCCACCCACGGTGAGGCCAGAGACATGTAAAATGGACTTACACGTCTTCAGTGACGCCTCAGAGGTCGCATACGGATCAGTAGCCTACTTGCGGGCCCAAGACCAGGGGGGAGAGATCTACACAGCATTTGTCCTCGCCCGCTCGAGAATAGCCCCACGCAAGCAACAATCTATCCCACGTCTAGAGCTCTGCGCAGCCCTAGCCGGAGCGCACCTAGCCACGCTCATCCAACGTGAGCTCACCATACCGGTGTCTAGAACAATCCTGTGGTCAGATTCCACGACGGTACTCGCCTGGATCAAATCGGACTCATGCAAGTACAAAGTCTTCGTGGGAGTCAGAGTCACCGAGATTCAAGACTTAACCGAAGAGTTAACCGGAGAAACAGAGTGGCGCTACGTTGATACAAAACAGAACCCAGCTGACGTCATCACCCGGGGGATGCCCCTGGATGACCTCACCCGTCGCAATGTCTACAGTGACGGCCCCGCATTCCTAAGACTCCCTGAAGGACAGTGGCCCATGCCTATCCCGAGGGAAGCAAGTCCAGAGGAGGTGGAAATTAAGAAGTCTGTGTTCTGTGGATTGAGCACCGTAGCCTCCACCGACCCTAACATAAACGATTGCACGTCCATAGAGAGTGCACAACAAAGAACATTCCTGCGGTACCACCCGGAGTGCAAGCCCCTCGGATATGTCTCCAGTGATGTGGCGGATATCGACCCAGTTACCCCCAACACACTCCTGATGGGGCGGCTAGATCCTGCATTACCACAGACAATGTACCGGCCTGAAGAAGCGAACGGCCGACGAATGTGGAGGTACAGCCAAGTATTAGCCGACAAGTTTTGGAACAGTTTCCTACTGCACTACCTACCGTCTCTACAGACCCGCCAGAAGTGGGTAAAGGAGAGAGACAATTTGACAGAAGGAACAGTCGTCATGATTATTGATCAATCACTGCCCAGAGCTATGTGGCCGGCCGGCCGCGTAAGCAAAGTGATCACCGGTGCCGACGGCAAGGTCCGAGCAGCTGAAGTGCTCGTCCAGGGTCGCACTTACACCCGTCCCGTGGCAAGGCTCATAGAACTGCCTCGACTCCCAGACACAATCGATGATGACCATGACCCTATAACCCTATGACTTTGTGAAGTTGACTGACCCCTACAGCAAACCCTTATGTGTAAATAGACAACGCGATTAATCTGTCTCTGTTTAACTGATTAGGTCTGGGACCTATTCAGGGGGTGGCTGTTGTGAAGGGCCAGATTAAACCGAATATATATATTTATTTATATATATATATTTAATTGTATTTGTATATTCTCTAATATTCCCTGATATCCCTTGTATATTCCTTGTACAATATGCATTGAATATCCATTCTAGCCTACTGAACATCCCATAATAGTCTCCATTCTACTATTGGTCGAGACCTTGGTGCCAGGCTGCCATACCCCTCAGACCCAGTTCAAACGTACCGCTCGACATGTACGAACAAGTCCTAGTTCCGCGTAGGAATTTGGCTACCGCACCACTAATGGGACTATTTGTTCATAGTGCGTATATATACTGCGCTACTAAAGTAGGACTTTCTTTTCAGTCCAGTTTCTTACCCTCCAATAGAGTCACAGACGTAAAGCCTCCCCGCGACGCCACGTGTGGGAGTAAGGCCAAGTTCGCCTACCATCGGTATTGAGACATCGTGTATATTAATATTTGAATAGTCATATTTGGCACTATATCGTCGAGTTGGACGTAGTCTATTAAGCTAATAATAGTCTGTTAATATATAGTGCTTCGTGCGGTGAGAATACTACCGTAGTCAGTACCCCATCGTTTCGGGCAGAGAACTGGCTGCTTACCCAGGGTGGTTGACCCTATGTGAAGCTGCACCCGAGGAGCCCCAGAGCCGACGAGCGAGTGGACCTGTATACCGGATTATTCTACCGACGACAGCCCGCCTTCCCAGGCACGGATTATGCTTTGGATACTTTGATTATTCCATGGATAAAGACCCCCGACACTGCCGTGTGTTGGAACCCCCCCCCCTGGAGAGGACGCAAGGTGAGGAGACGCTCTGCAAGACGAGGTCTCTTCACGTCTCTCCCCCGTGGACCGGAGAGAGCCGGCCCACAAAGAGTCCACCTGCTTTCATCTGTGGTCCAAGGATCGCCGGCGCATTGAACGGCACTACAGTGGGTTCACCTGGGATACCCTTGGCCGGACGAGGCAGCTGGATTCTACCCCCCCCCCCCTCCTACTCCTGTCGGCTTACAAGCGACCGGATTGACCCCCTCTGGTGTATCCAGCCTATAATCATTGAAGTATCATTGCTGTTATTCCTTAACTATTCCAGGTCGTATATTTACCACCTGCGCCTTCAGAGATTGGACATTCTCTATTGATATACCGACGAATACTCCTTGCCATAAAAGTGCATACTATTTCAATTCATAAATGTAATTAAGTGATTAAGTGTTTATTCTACACACCATCGCTGTGTAGGAAATAAAGACCTGTTTCTAATTCGTACATTTGTGTTGGATCCGTTTCATCTACGTGAGAGTGTTCATGATAATATATTTATGCCGTGTACTGGGTGGCCGAATATTAAGTACAAAGGTAGTGGTAGTAAGTATCATATCTAGTAATACAGTCAGGGAATTGTACCCCTCAGTTACAGTATTACTAGATATGATACTTACTACCACTACCTTTGTACTTAATATTCGGCCACCCAGTACACGGCATAAATATATTATCATAAACACTCTCACGTAGATGAAACGGATCCAACACAAATGTACGAAGTCGAAACAGGTCTTTATTTCTACACAGCGATGGTGTGTAGAACAAGCACTTAATCACTTAATTACATTTATGAATTGAAATAGTATGCACTTTTATGGCAAAGAGTATTCGTCGGTATATCAATAGAGAATGTCCAATCTCTGAAGGCGCAGGTGGTAAATATACGACCTGGAATAGTTAAGGAATAACAGCAATGATATTTTAATGATTATAGGCTGGATACACTAGAGGGGGTTAATCCGGTCGCTTGTAAGCCGACAGGAGTAGGAGGGGGGGGGGGTAGAATCTGGCTGCCTCGTCCGGCCAAGGGTATCCCAGGTGAACCCACTGTAGTGCCGTTCAATGCGCCGGCGATCCTTGGACCACAGATGAAAGCAGGTGGACTCTTTGTGGGCCGGCTCTCTCCGGTCCACGGGGGAGAGACGTGAAGCTACCTCGTCTTGCAGAGCGTCTCCTCACCTTGCGTCCTCTCCAGGGGGGGGGGTTCCAACACACGGCAGTGTCGGGGGTCTTTATCCATGGAATAATCAAAGTATACAAAGCATAATCCGTGCCTGGGAAGGCGGGCTGTCGTCGGTAGAATAATCCGGTATACAGGTCCACTCGCTCGTCGGCTCTGGGGCTCCTCGGGTGCAGCTTCACATGGGGTCAACCACCCTGGGTAAGCAGCCAGTTCTCTGCCCGAAACGATGGGGTACTGACTACGGTAGTATTCTCACCGCACGAAGCACTATATATTAACAGACTATTATTAGCTTAATAGACTACGTCCAACTCGACGATATAGTGCCAAATATGACTATTCAAATATTAATATACACGATGTCTCAATACCGATGGTAGGCGAACTTGGCCTTACTCCCACACGTGGCGTCGCGGGGAGGCTTTACGTCTGTGACTCTATTGGAGGGTAAGAAACTGGACTGAAAAGAAAGTCCTACTTTAGTAGCGCAGTATATATACGCACTATGAACAAATAGTCCCATTAGTGGTGCGGTAGCCAGATTCCTACGCGGAACTAGGACTTGTTCGTACATGTGGAGCGGTACGTTTGAACTGGGTCTGAGGGGTATGGCAGCCTGGCACCAAGGTCTCGACCAATAGTAGAATGGAGACTATTATGGGATGTTCAGTAGGCTAGAATGGATATTCAATGCATATTGTACAAGGAATATACAAGGGATATCAGGGAATATTAGAGAATATACAAATACAATTAAATATATATATATAAATAAATATATATATTCGGTTTAATCTGGCCCTTCACAACAGCCACCCCCTGAATAGGTCCCAGACCTAATCAGTTAAACAGAGACAGATTAATCGTGTTGTCTATTTACACATAAGGGTTTGCTGTAGGGGTCAGTCAACTTCACAAAGTCATAGGGTTGTAGGGTCATGGTCATCATCGATTGTGTCTGGGAGTCGAGGCAGTTCTATGAGCCTTGCCACGGGACGGGTGTAAGTGCGACCCTGGACGAGCACTTCAGCTGCTCGGACCTTGCCGTCGGCACCGGTGATCACTTTGCTTACGCGGCCGGCCGGCCACATAGCTCTGGGCAGTGATTGATCAATAATCATGACGACTGTTCCTTCTGTCAAATTGTCTCTCTCCTTTACCCACTTCTGGTGGGTCTGTAGAGACGGTAGGTAGTGCAGTAGGAAACTGTTCCAAAACTTGTCGGCTAATACTTGGCTGTACCTCCACATTCGTCGGCCGTTCGCTTCTTCAGGCCGGTACATTGTCTGGGGTAATGCAGGATCTAGCCGCCCCATCAGGAGTGTGTTGGGGGTAACTGGGTCGATATCCGCCACATCACTGGAGACATATCCGAGGGGCTTCGAGTTAAGTACTCCCTCAATCTCCGTGAGGACTGTCATTAGGACTTCTTCCGCCACAGTCTGGGCCCCAAGTACTGCGTACAGGGCTGTCTTTATGGAGCGCACTTCTCGTTCCCAAGTGCCACCGAAGTGGGGTGCGTTTGGGGGGTTGAATTGGAAATCAACCTGTGCTGGAGCGAGGTGGGTCTTAAGTTCTGGGCCCATAGCTTGGAAGCTCTCTCTCAGCTCTCTTTCGCCGCCTTTGAAGTTTGTCCCATGATCGGACAATAGGGTAGACGGTCTTCCTTTCCGTGATGTGAATCTTCGGAAGGCCATAAGGAATGAGTCTGTGCTCATGGTCGGGAGAAGCTCGATGTGTATCGCTCTGGTGGTCATGCATTTGAATACAATACCCCACCGCTTCTCGGTTCCTCTTCCTTTCTTTATGTGCAGCGGGCCAAAGCAGTCCATACCCGTTGAGTGGAATGGCTTGTCACCGATTCGGAGGCGACATGGAGGAAGGTCAGCCATCCTTGGTATGCTGGGCTGCGCGCGCCACTTGCGGCAGTCTAGACATGTTCGCTGGAAGCGTCGTACCGCCTCTCTTCCTTGTAGGATCCAGTAACGACGTCTGATTTCCGCGAAGACTCTTTCTGCTCCTGCGTGATGTACATCCTCATCGTATTTCTTTATAATCAGCTCTGTGACCTTGTGTCGGCTGTTCAATACGATCGGGTATTTAATGTCATCCGGTAGATTGGGGGCTCTGCGTAGGCGACCACCCACTCTGATGAGGGTATGAGCGTTGCTCTCGGGGGCCAGGTGAATCAATCTGCTGTCGGATGGGACGGGCTTTCCTCCCTGTAGACAGGCCAATTCATCGGGGAACGAGTCTCTCTGGGCTCGCTGCAGTAGAAGCAATTCTGCTTCCTCGTAGTTAGCTGCTGACATATCAGCGGGGGACTTGCACTCCGGGTGGTACCGCAGGAATGTTCTTTGTTGTGCACTCTCTATGGACGTGCAATCGTCTATGTTAGGGTCGGTGGAGGCTACGGTGCTCAATCCACAGAACACAGACTTCTTATTTTCCACCTCCTCTGGACTTGCTTCCCTCAGGATAGGCATGGGCCACTGTCCTTCCGGGAGTCTTAGGAATGCGGGGCCGTCACTGTAGACATTGTGACGGGTGAGGTCATCCAGGGGCATCCCCCGGGTGATGACGTCAGCTGGGTTCTGTTTTGTATCAACGTAGCGCCACTCTGTTTCTCCGGTTAACTCTTCGGTTAAGTCTTGAATCTCGGTGACTCTGACTCCCACGAAGACTTTGTACTTGCATGAGTCCGATTTGATCCAGGCGAGTACCGTCGTGGAATCTGACCACAGGATTGTTCTAGACACCGGTATGGTGAGCTCACGTTGGATGAGCGTGGCTAGGTGCGCTCCGGCTAGGGCTGCGCAGAGCTCTAGACGTGGGATAGATTGTTGCTTGCGTGGGGCTATTCTCGAGCGGGCGAGGACAAATGCTGTGTAGATCTCTCCCCCCTGGTCTTGGGCCCGCAAGTAGGCTACTGATCCGTATGCGACCTCTGAGGCGTCACTGAAGACGTGTAAGTCCATTTTACATGTCTCTGGCCTCACCGTGGGTGGGAAGTAGCTTCGGCGCATATTAACGCCTGGGAGTGAGTGGAGCTCCATCTCCCACTCTCTCCAGGTGGATGCAAGGTGTGCGGGAATGGGGTCGTCCCAGCCCTGGTCCTTGTCCCACAATGCTCGTACAATCATTTTTGCCCTGGTGGTGTACGGTAGAATACATCCTAGCGGGTCATATTGTCGGGCGAGTGTTGTGTACACACTCCGTCTGGTGGTCGGCGCCGCCGCCGGCCTTCCCTGCTCCGTAGTCAGGGGCTTGTGTCTGTAGTGAAGCGAATCTGTTTTGAATCGCCACACCAATCCCAGGGTCATCTCCTGGGCTTCTCCCGGGATTGTAGCCATCCAGGTCTCGCTGCTGGCTGCCTTGTCCTCGGAGGAGAGGCTGCGCAGTACTTGCGGATCGCTGCTGGCCCACTGCCTGAGATCAAAGCCGCCTTTGATCAATGAGGCGCGGAGTTTAATCAGGAGAGCCTCGGCTCCTTCCTGGGTTGAAAGGCTTTGTAGACAGTTGTCTACGTAGAAGCTGTTCTTTACGCTGTGTCGGACCTCTTCGTCCGCTGCTGGGTCCTCTGTTACATGTTTCTGTAGTGCAAATGTCGCACAGCAGGGGCTGCACGTCGTTCCGAAGGGGAGGACTTCCCATTGGTAGATGGCTGGGTGCTCATCTCCTGGCTTCTCTCTCCATAGGAACCGTAACAGGGGCTTGTCCGCCTCTACTAATCTCACCTGCAGGAACATTCCTTTAATGTCCCCGCTGATGGCCACCTTTTCCTGGCGGAAGCGGAGTAGAACGCCGAGTAGGGAGGGGCCGAGTGTGGGACCGGGCAGTAACTCTTTATTCAGATTTTGGGATCCGATCTGGTAGCTGCAGTTAAATACTATGCGGTCTTTACCGTTGTGATGGACCTTGTGGTGGGGCACGTACCACGATTCAGTGGTCTGGTCAGCCTCTTTAATGTCCATCTTTGTGACGTGTCCCGCTGTGATGAGCTTCTCAATCTCAGCGCGGTATACACTCTCTTGGGCGGGGTTCTTGGCTAAGCGCCGCTCCGTGTTCAGCAGGTACCGTTCTGTGGCGTCTGTCTTGGCGTGGAAAGTAGGCATTCCTTCTCGCCGCAGGAGTGGCGTGGCGTATCTCAACACGCCGTTGACCGGGACTCTCTTGGTCCCTGTCTCGAGGAGGTGAATGGCGTAAATGTCATCTTTAGAGCGAATGTCTTTCTTTCCGTTCTTAAAGGGCATTTGTTCCAAGGTCCATAGCCGCTCTACGTGTTGCAGGAGTGCGGTTTCTCCCTCTGTGACTCGGGAGTGGAGACATCTAGTGGCTGTACTTCGGTTGAGAGATTTGGCGAGCGGGCCTTGGAGAGTCCATCCCAAACGGGTCTCGACTGCTGCAGGACAGCCTCGGGGTCCGGTATGAACCCGGTCTATCGGGACAATGAGGTCTGCATGGTCGGAGCCTATCAACAGAGCGGCATAGCATTGTCTATGAGCGGGATCGGTAACTTGCGCAGATGTGCATATTTCTCCATCAGCTTGGCGACGGGGTATGTGTACCGCGACAGTCCTATTTCTTGGCTGGTGAAAGCGTCTGCAATCTGGTACCGTCGCTCAGGCTGGCCGCTTGCTGCGATAGAGAATGAGACATTCTCGCCCTTTATCGTCTTCAAATCTCGTCTTATTGTCCGAATTGTCATTTGGGTTTCGCTTCCCCGCAGCCCTAGCTGGGCCGCAGCGGAGGCGAGCAGCAGGGTCTTCTCTGACCCGTCATCGAGGACGGCGTAAGTGTCCAGGACTTTATTCTGGTAGCTTAGTGTCACACGCACTACTTTTAGGAGTACTCGGGCTCCACTGCTGCTGGCGGGATCGATGTACATGACGCTCGCTTTGCGGCTGGATGGTGCAGGTGAAGGGCGCCGTCTGTTACTGTCGTGAAGTATGTCCAGATGGGCTCCATCGCACTTGGTGCACCTTTTCTTTAAGCGGCATTCGGCTGCCATGTGTGAGCGCGCACAGCGAAAACAGCGCTTGTTGGACTTTATCCATTGACCTGCTTCCTCCGCGTTCAGCTTGGGGAAGGAGTCACATTGCGCTAGCCAGTGTTCTTTCTCACAGTAGGGGCACACTATCTTCCACTTCTCCGTTCTGGAGGGGGTACTGTGGCTCCTGCTGCTCGGTACTGACTCCGATTGGTGCATCACAGTCACCGATCTTCTTCCATCATTTAGTCGTCTGGTTCCTTCTCTGGAGCCAGGGGTGCTCCGTCCGAATGTATCTAGCCGTAGGCTGCTGACTTCTCTCGCCAGGAAGTCTGCTAGATCGAGGAGGTTCGGTTCGGGGCCATTCGGGTCTCTGTGGTCCCTCTGCCGCCTAAAGCGCTCCTGACGAGCGGGCGGCAGCTTCTCCAGGATCCTTTCCACATTTGAGTTGGCGTAAAGTTCATGCCTCCCCTTCTCTCTTTGCGCTCCCAACATCCCTACCAGGGACTGCACTCTGATGGACAGGTCGTCCAGTGCTCGATTGTCTATTGCTGGGGGTAAGCGGTCGATGTGTCGGATCTCCTGGATCACGTAATCCCATATGCGCCCATACCTCTGGTCCAATGCTACCAGCGCTGCTGTGTATGGGGTGGTGGAAGTCGCGTAGGCGAGCGCTATATTATGTGCGCGGGGTACCTTTAAGTGCTTCAGTAGGATGGCGTATTTGTGGCGTTCATCCAATACATCCACCAACATGGTCTCCAGACACATGCGGAGTTCTGTGTACTGGGCCCGGTTCTCTTGGGTGAAGTCGGGTACCATAGGCGTGCCAATGTATGACGCTGACTGTGGATACATCGGCGAGCGTTGGGGGAGAGGCCTCCTAGGCGAGTCTCCTCCCGCTCCTTGGTATGGGCTGGTACCGGCAGTGTACCATGGCCCGCTTGTCCAGGTGCTGTTCCTCGGTGCGGGTCGTGCGTCGTGCTCACCCGGGTATAGAGTCGGGGGTCTGTAGCGCAGCTCCGCGGGAGTATAGCCTGGGCTGTACCGGGCCTCCTGGTCCGGTAGAGTACTGTGCTGTCTTCGGGCGTGGTTCTCCTCCTCTTCCTCTTCGTCTTCAGTTAGGTCATCCAGTGCTTGTAGTCTCTGGTTTAGCCTCTCCACAGGATATGCTGCTCCTTCCCGGTTGCTAGGTCTCGCTTGGACCGGTGGGGGGAGGTGGTCTGTGGGGGGTATAGACCTCGTCTGTTGGTCAAGTTCAGGGTTGTTTACTCGGCTAGGGGATGCCGCCCTGGAGGTGTGTCTAGACGAGTTCCTGGAGCCTCTGGCGGAGGGAGAGGGTGTTGTCCGTCTGATCAGCTGTTCTATTAGTTGCGACTGCTGTCTGTCGCGCGCTGCGTCCCATTGAGCACCGGCTCGTTCTCGGGCCACATTCTCTTCCATCTGAATGCGTCTTATTTCTAGACGTATCTGCTCGTGTTCGCTTCGCTGCTGGATCTGCAGTCGGTCGCGTTCAGCAGCGGCGTTCAGGCTGATGAGGAAGGCCTGCTGTAGGGTCCTCTCTGCCTCGCTGGGAGAAGGCGGTTGTATAGGGGAGCCTTCCCTCGGGGTACTCCTTGCGGAGCCTTGGAGCTCTATCTCCACGGTGCTCTCCCCGTCTTCTTCCGTGCCGAGTTCTCTCTCTGTAGCGTTGTATTCCTCCCGGGACTCATCGGGGACTACTTCTTCAGTACTGGCGGGGTGTGAAGTCATGTCTGGTTCCCACTGGTCCCCACCGTGAACTTGGTCAGTTACATTAGAGCCCGTAGGGGCCTCTATGGTCGGGGTAGTCTGGGCGTTGGGGTTAGACATACTTTTACTTTCTAGTTTTACCGCGTTTACTGTTAGTAGAAGACTAGGTTGTTGACTGACAGCGTAAGCCTCTAAGTACTGAGGGAGCCGTCGTTCGCGCTGCGGGCGTTGGTTAGGAGGATCGTTTCGTGGAGTGTTCATCATAGGCCATTTCAATATTAATAACACTATATTAATATTACACTAATTACCCTCCGGCTCGAAGGACCAATTTTAACTGAGGGGTACAATTCCCTGACTGTATTACTAGATATGATACTTACTACCACTACCTTTGTACTTAATATTCGGCCACCCAGTACACGGCATAAATATATTATCATAAACACTCTCACGTAGATGAAACGGATCCAACACAAATGTACGAAGTCGAAACAGGTCTTTATTTCTACACAGCGATGGTGTGTAGAACAAGCACTTAATCACTTAATTACATTTATGAATTGAAATAGTATGCACTTTTATGGCAAAGAGTATTCGTCGGTATATCAATAGAGAATGTCCAATCTCTGAAGGCGCAGGTGGTAAATATACGACCTGGAATAGTTAAGGAATAACAGCAATGATACTTTAATGATTATAGGCTGGATACACTAGAGGGGGTTAATCCGGTCGCTTGTAAGCCGACAGGAGTAGGAGGGGGGGGGGGGTAGAATCCGGCTGCCTCGTCCGGCCAAGGGTATCCCAGGTGAACCCACTGTAGTGCCGTTCAATGCGCCGGCGATCCTTGGACCACAGATGAAAGCAGGTGGACTCTTTGTGGGCCGGCTCTCTCCGGTCCACGGGGGAGAGACGTGAAGCGACCTCGTCTTGCAGAGCGTCTCCTCACCTTGCGTCCTCTCCAGGGGGGGGGGTTCCAACACACGGCAGTGTCGGGGGTCTTTATCCATGGAATAATCAAAGTATACAAAGCATAATCCGTGCCTGGGAAGGCGGGCTGTCGTCGGTAGAATAATCCGGTATACAGGTCCACTCGCTCGTCGGCTCTGGGGCTCCTCGGGTGCAGCTTCACATGGGGTCAACCACCCTGGGTAAGCAGCCAGTTCTCTGCCCGAAACGATGGGGTACTGACTACGGTAGTATTCTCACCGCACGAAGCACTATATATTAACAGACTATTATTAGCTTAATAGACTACGTCCAACTCGACGATATAGTGCCAAATATGACTATTCAAATATTAATATACACGATGTCTCAATACCGATGGTAGGCGAACTTGGCCTTACTCCCACACGTGGCGTCGCGGGGAGGCTTTACGTCTGTGACTCTATTGGAGGGTAAGAAACTGGACTGAAAAGAAAGTCCTACTTTAGTAGCGCAGTATATATACGCACTATGAACAAATAGTCCCATTAGTGGTGCGGTAGCCAGATTCCTACGCGGAACTAGGACTTGTTCGTACATGTGGAGCGGTACGTTTGAACTGGGTCTGAGGGGTATGGCAGCCTGGCACCAAGGTCTCGACCAATAGTAGAATGGAGACTATTATGGGATGTTCAGTAGGCTAGAATGGATATTCAATGCATATTGTACAAGGAATATACAAGGGATATCAGGGAATATTAGAGAATATACAAATACAATTAAATATATATATATAAATAAATATATATATTCGGTTTAATCTGGCCCTTCACAACACTTACCGAAAAAACAAAAAGCCTCTCGGCACACAAACAATTTAATTTCCCCCAAACAGCACAATGCTGCCGGGGGGAAACAAACACAATTAACAATGTAGGGGAAAAAAACAATAAATTCACTCACCATGGATAACTAGATACTTAATTTCTGTGTAACTCTCCACTCTCAAAAACACTGCTTCTCTCTCACTGCACACACTCAACTCAGCTGCTCTCAATCACCAATCAGCACCGGGAACCTCCGGATTGCCAGACAACTGCTCTACCTCCCGAGCTGTCACCCCTCTAGTGAGCTGAGTGTCTTAGATCTGCCAGTTAAAACATTTTCATTCTGTGATTTACACATTCCATGTTAGTCGCAGCCCATACCTCACACCTCTATAGTCCAGTCATTATAGGCCAGAATTAGGCTAAACCTAGGACAAATTGCAACATTAGCAAACTCAACTGATTTTGTATCCTCAATATGTCTTTAGTGAGAGAAAAAAAGTCCCAAGGAATCCCATCATGGGAAATGTTTTTTTTTTCAATGTACTTGATTGCTGGCAGGATCACTGACGACACTGTCTTTCAGAGATTGTGACGCGTTCAAATTTTGAGGTAGCTCAAAAGTAAAGATACCATTTGATTCTAGACAAGATCGGGTTTCCAATGAGACCAACCATGTCATGTTACCTCATTGGAAAGGGGGCTACATACCTAATTATTCAAAGTTAAGACTATTTTTTGGGGAGGGAAATATGGCCACCACCATTTTTCAAATGGTCCCTTGGCCTTCTACCTCAATATATGTTAATGGCAATGGGTTACATGGGTACCTACAAGCCTCCCCTATACAGACATACCAAATTTATGTTAAGCCCATGTAGTTTTGTGCAAGAATCATGTAGTGTTTTGCATGCTGTACAAATATGTAATTTCCGCCTATTATAAAAAAAAACCATCTCCATGGACCTATCCCCACGGACATAAACCCTTGAGCCCCATCCTCGTGGACTGAGCTCCACAGAGCCTATCTACTAATATTCCAAGAAGAAAAAAATGTCTTTATCAAATGTTTATAAGATAATGTGTGATTTGCATGAGTAAACAGAATATTTCAATGAAGTTGTGATTGACTTTTTTTCTTGTCTTTGTGTGTGTAATCAGCTTGTGAGTTTTTATAGTGATATCTAAAAGTAAAATTTTCACCACAATGTTATAACAGGCATTTTTCTATTTGAATATATATAGGTCGTTTTCAAAACTTTCCCATGATGGGATTCCTTGGGACTTTTTTTCCCTCACTAAGGACATAATGAGGATATCAGTTGAGTTTGCTACTGTTGCAATTTGTCCTAGGTTTTTTCATATAATGACTGGACTACTAGTGAGCTGAGTGTCTTAGATCTGCCAGTTAAAACATTTTCATTCTGTGATTTACACATTCCATGTTAGTCGCAGCCCATGCCACATATTTTGCTTTGTGAACCATTTACGTGTGGTGACACGTAGAAATGGAGTGACAAGTGCTTCTTGGCCTTTTCCTCAGGGTGTGTACAGTAGCTGTTTCCCAGCTAGCTTGATACTTATCCGGAACCATTCTGGGTTAACATTGATCTGTTCTTCCAATGTTGAGTATCAACAGACCTATAGTAACGTGTTCATTCTCCTTTTGTTCCTATTCAGCCGTCTGTTCAATCAGTTGTGATGTCAAGATCCTTCCCCTTTTTTTCTTTAACTGCAGCAAACCTGGGACACTGTTTTTGTTACCACTTTGATGTCTTTTGTTGAGCTTTATTCACTTGAAATTGTCCTTGTAGACTATCTTCAAACTGATCCCAATATTGCTGGTACAATCATCTAAAGTGCAGGTGAATCTTTTGTCTTTGTCTCATAACCTTTTCTCAAAGTGTACAAACTTTGATATACGCTTACTAGCCATCATTCATTGATTAGAAATCCTTTTCCATAAAGTCTTCCAAAATACTTCCCAAAGGTCAGTGAATACCACGACCACTACACCAGAGGGAGCTCCACAAATCATGTTAAACCCAGATTCGGCTCAAACAAGGGACTAAACACGTTTCGCAATTATGCCACATCAATGTGGAACGCCCTACCCACAGCTGTAAAGGAATGTAAATCACTACCCACTTTCAAAACCACTCTCTCAAAGAGCACCTACGGGAGACTGCAATTCGAAACTGGCCCCTGTAAATGTCCTAACCCAACCCCCTCCAATGTACAGTAAATGTCCTAACCCAATAATACACGAGACCCTCTTCTTGGGACCAAGTAAGGTTTCATCGATAATCCCATGTACAGTTACATGTTAGTAACTGGTCTCTTTTGAAAGGAAACATTCTGAACCTTGTAAAAAAGAGTGCTAATGTAATAGAGTTAGAGTTTTGAACAAACTGAAATAAAGGTTTTGTTTACTCACATTTTTGTTTACTTGTTGCCAGATGCCTGTTTTTGAGTTCCAGCTGAGAGGTACAGTAGGAGCTGGAAAACATAACGGTTCCATAGCCTGAAGTCTTATCTTGTCTTGTCTTGGGCTGTGCGTCGATCTAAAGTGTCCAGTCTGATTTTTCCATGTCGGCCAAGGGGATCAGTTGTCCCGATCGGCTTGAGCTCAAATGCTCCAGATGGATGATGTGTGGCGGATTATGTTGGCGACACGATCGACACCAATACTGGGACTCGCGATCAGATAATTGGAATATTCTTTTTGGGGCATCATAATCCACCAAAGAACATGAATCGGGAGTGTTTGATTCATATCAATCCATGCGTTATAACCACTCGCCATGCCCGACTAGGAAAAACCCGCCCGGACCTATATAATCGACGCACACCCAAATACATAGAGTTTCAAAGGATGTGGAATACCGGCCGCAACCCACCAGGCGGCGGTATTGGACTTTTGCGATCTCAGACCCATTCCCAATGATGACATCAGGCTCCCTGGATGGATAATGAATGGAAATAGCGAATAAAAGAAATAATGACCAAAACCCGACTATACTCGGGTCTGGCGCTGGACGTTCGGCGAGTAAACCCGACTATCATCAGGTCTGGCGTGGAAAGTGTTAAAACACAGGCCTTAAAAAATTTTACCTTTTTGGTTTATATAAAAATACACTACAAACTCTTTGCTAACTCTTTACTAACTCTCAGCAAATCTCACTTGTTCTGCAAGTGTCTCCCAGCCCAGCGATCTGACATAAGCCAATAGCCTGTCACGGTCCTTAGCAGAACGTAGAACTGAGCTACAGGCGCAGTGCTGTCTAACACATGACCCAACTTTTAAATAAGTGAATGGTGTAGGTGAACTGTCATGTCCTCTTGTGGTTGTGTTTGTCAATACATTGTCTGTTTACTTGTTTTTATTTTAAGGTGTTTTTAAGGTGTCTTTCTTTTGGTCTCTTTCTGTCTGTCTCTCTGTGTGTTTCTCTCTCTTGTCTTTTTTTCTCTCTCTGTCTCTCTCTCTGTCTGTATTTCTCTCTATCTCTCTCTGTCTCTTTCTTGTCTTTTTTTCTCTCTCTCTCTCTCTCTCTCTGTCTCTCTCTCTCTTGTCTTTTTTCTCTTTGTCTCTGTCTTTTTCTCTCTCTCTTTGTCTCTCTCTGTCTGTCTCTGTCTGTCTGTCTGTCTCTATCTTTTTATATCTCTCTCTATCTCTCGTTCTCTGTCTGTCTCTCTCTCTCTCCCTGTCTCTCTCTTTCTCTCTCTCTCTCTGTCTCTCTCACACTAGCCTAACTGACTCATCATTTCCAGGTGGTGGTAGGTGGGTCCTAGCCTGCTGACCTGTGTTCTGGTTGGCTGGGGGTCATGATGATAGCCACCGGTGGCCTATTGCGTATCAACAGGCGGCAGGACTCACTGCGCTCCAAGAACCGGAAAGAAGAGAAGAAACGCAAGAGAAAAGCCAAGAGGAAGAGGTACCACACACACACACACACACACACACACACACACACACACACACACACACGCACACACACATACAGAAACAAACTAATCTCTCCCCCCAACAGGAAGTGTGAGACTGTGGTGGTGAAAGGGAAGTTGAAGTTGTGTTCATTCTCTGGTCTGGTGGCGGTGCTGGGTATACTGGTGTTACTGGGAGGAGTGTTGGTGGCCATTCTGGGCTACTGGCCCCGAGATGGACTCTTCGGCGCCACACACCACACTGCTCTGATGTTTACTGCAGCCACCGAGGTGAGTTGGATTCTATCTATTCTGGGAACCAAGATTCAAAATACAATACTGCCCCTAGTGGTCATGTCACTGTAATACTGCCCCTAGTGGTCATGTCACTGTAAAACTGCCCCTAGTGGTCTTATCACTGTAATACTGCCCCTAGTGGGCATGTCACTGTAATACTGCCCCTAGTGGTCATGTCACTGTAAAACTGCCCCTAGTGGTCATGTCACTGTAAAACTGCCCCTAGTGGTCTTGTCACTGTAATACTGCCCCTAGTGGACATGTCACTGTAATACTGCCCCTAGTGGCCATGTAACAAAAAGGAGCCTGCAAAAGACAGTGATGTCGAGTCAATTATTATCTTTTGACTTTTGACTTGGGGTCCTAAAGGTCCATAAAGAGGTAAATTATTCTAAAAAGAGTGTATAACCTATATACACAAAACTACTTAGCTAGATCATTAACCTTGTAACAAAGCTCTAAAGTAAAGGGTGCAGGAAAGACAGGGGAGTTTTCCTGTGGGAGATCTCCGATGAAGAAACCAACCTATCATCACCCACCAGAGTGCTAAGTAGACCATTATTATTCATCCTATTAATTACTATTTTCCAGAATCTTTCGATTCTTTGCCTTTCTTCCTCCCCTCTTCACCTGAGAACCTCACCTTTCCTCCTGTTACTTACACCAATCCCCCTCAACAATGTGCTTCCTACCTATCCCTACCCTCTCCTCCTCCGGACCAACTTCAGGCGGTGCACGGCAGTTTGGAAGCAACCTTGCCAACCTCCGCTACCCACCTACGGCCACAAATATACCTGTCACTGTACGTGGAGGCTTATGGAATTGTCAATCAGCCGTCAGGAAAGCAGACTTCATTGCCTGCCTACGCCCCATAGTCAAAACCTCCAGCTTCTGGCTCTAACTGAGACCTGGATAACGCCAGATAACTCAACGATGCCTGCAGCTTTATCTACAGCCTACACCTTCACTCACACACCACAACCTTCCAGACGTGGTGAAGGCACTGGTCTCCTGACCTCTGCCTCATGGACTACAAGCTTAATATCACTCCCTGCTCTGACCCTTTCCTCTCTCGAATATCATGTGGTATCTGTCTCTAGTCCATTCAAACTCACCATTTTTATTCTATATCGCCCTCCAGGTTCCTGCAAACACTTCCCAGATGAGCTGAACATGCTTGTAAGCTCCTTCCCAGAAGATGGCACCCCCCTTCTCCTAATGGGTGACTTCAACCTGCCTGACTCATCCCAGTCAGCCACAGTGGTCTCTCTTCTATAATCCTTTGACCTGACTCCCACTGTAATGCCTCCATCCCACAACACTGGCAGCTCCCTGGATCTCATATTCTCCCATGACTCCAGCATAATTAACACCATGGTAACTCCTCTCACCATGGTAACTAATTTATCAGACCACTTCTTTGTATCTTCTCACTAACTCTTATGCTAAAACCCAAACCACCCACTCCAATTCAAACTGTCTCATTCAGACGCAGCCTGTCCCTTTCCCCCCTCTCCTGTGTCCGCTCTACGTTTGAGTGTGACTTTATCTGCTCTCCCCCAGATACGGCAACCTCCACCCTCCTGAGGTTGGCTGAGAGGAAGTATAAAAAGAAACACCTCACTGGTGATATCACTACCTATCATAACCTCTTCTCCAAAAACACTGCCAAAGCATCTTTCTTTCACCATAAAATCGAGGACTCTGGCCAAGAACCTCCGCAAACTGCACGCCACCATGTCCTCCCTCCTCACACCCCCTCCACCCCCTCCTCTCTCTCTGTGGAAGACTTTGCCACATTATTTGAGAAAAAGGTAGAGAACATCCACAGCTGCTTCTCCCAACCCCCACCCATTCAAAATGCGTCCCCGACCGCCAAGAACCTTGGTGTTGTCCTAGACGATCAGTTGAACTTCTCTGCTCACATCGCAGCGACAACCAGAACCTGCAGATTCCTCCTGAGCAACAGAAGGATCCGGCCCCTTCCTGACAAAAGAAGCCACCCAACTCCTCGTCCAATCAACAGTCATCTCCCGCCTCGACTACTGCAACGCACTGCTAGCTGGCCTCCCGGCCACTGCCACCAAGCCTCTTCAACTCATTCAAAACGCAGCGGCCCGCCTGATCTCAAACCTACCGAAGTCGGCCCATGTCACCCCACTTCTTAGGGACCTGCACTGGCTCCCCATTGCTGCACGTATCCGCTTCAAGGCCCTCGACCTAGCATACCGTGCAGCAAAGGGAACCGCTCCCGCCTACCTCCGGTCAATGGTCTCTAACTACACACCCTCAAGACCTCTACGCTCTGCATCTTCTGGCCGCCTCAGACCTACTCCTATCCAAGCTCCGGGAGGGTCATCAAAGAGAAGCCGCCTATTCTCAGTCCTTGCCCCACAATGGTGGAATGAACTACCCACCCCAGTTAGGACAGCTGAATCCCGTCCAATCTTTCGCCGTCGACTAAAGATGCACTTCTTCAACTATTATCTGAAATAATGAAGAAAAAAAAAAGATCTAACCCTAACTAACCTTACTGTCATGCACTTGTCCTAATAAACTAACCTACACTGTAACACGCAACACTTTGATGAACATTGTTACTCAGCTGATAGAGTTGTAACCTTCCTGATGACCTGTCATACAGAACTTGTAAGTCGCTTTGGATAAAAGCGTCAGCTAAATGACTAAATGTAAATGTAAATGTAAATCTCTGGCTAACATTATAACGTCTCATGCCTTCTCATATCACTGCTATGCCGATGCCACTCAACTCTTCCTCTCCTTTCCTCCTTCAGATATCCACGTCTCTGAGCAGATCTCCGGCTGCCTGTCCGACATTTCCACCTGGATGACGACCAAGCACCTCAAACTGAACCAAAGCAAAACTGAGTTACTTCACTTGCCGGCCAAATCCTCCCTGCTGACCGACCTTTCGATCACAGTGGAGAATGTAGCCGTGGCTTCATCCCTGACCGCCAATAACCTGTGTAATGTAGTCCTTGACAACCGGCTGAACTTCCCCGCTCACATCGTCACAACAACCAGAACCTGCAGATTCTTCCTGAGCAACGTCAGAAGGATCCGTCCCTTCCTGACAAAAGAAGCCACTTAACTCCTCCTGCAATCAACAGTCATGTCTAGCTGGTTTACAGACTACCACCACCAAGTCTCAGACCCACTCCCATCTGAGCACTGGGGGGGTAATCAAAGAGAAGCAGGCTATTCTCTGTCCTTGCTCCACAATGGTGGAACGAACTTCCCACCACAGTCAGAACTGCCGTAACCCACCCAAAATAAATACTAACCTTCGTACTGTCTTTTACTATCATGCACTTTGCTACTAAATAATCTTCCTTGCCTATATTATTACCTACTATGCTAATATGTCTATACTACTATGCACTTAAGACTGTAGCACCCAAGTCCAACACTGTTTGACAAACAATGTTATGAGTTGTGCCATACCTGTTGTACAGAACTTGTAAGTCGCTTTGGATAAAAGCATCAGCTAAATTACAAAAATGTAAATGTAAGCACTGAGGTGGCTGGGTAGTGTAAAGGTCTAAGCACTGGAGCGGCTTGGTAGTGTAGAGGTCTAACCACTCGCCTACCACCGCGGCGGTACCTCAGTTTTGGTCAGTCGTCCCTATGATCACAATTGGCAGTGTTTGCGGGTGGGAAGCCAGTGGGGTATGAGTCCTGGTCGTTGCAACAGCGACTCCTACTGGTCGGTTCGGCTATTGATCAATGAGAGAGCTGGATCAGACTATTTTATAATTCAATGAAAGATAAGGTAACGTAAGGTAACAAACGTTAAGATAACATAACATAGCATAACATAACATAAGGTAAGGAATGATAAGGTAAGGAAAGGAATGGTAAGGTAGGATAAGGTAAGAAAAGGTAAGGTGGGATAATGTAAGGAATGGTAAGATAATATAAGGTAAGATAGGGACACCAGGGTGGCGCACCACGTACAGCGCTGTGGTGCAACACGGCCGTCCCGGGTTCGACTCCCGGACCCCGGCAACCTTCGCCGAATGTCTTCCCCCATATCTCCCATACTTCCTCTCTCTCTCTCTGCCGGACTGCCCGGAGAAAAAACAATAAAAATCTACCAAAAACATAATAATAAAAAAAAAAGATAAGATGAGGTATGATAAGATACGATAAGGTATGGTAAGATAAGATACAGTATATGGCTTAATTAAGGGTTGTGATTATCGTACCTTGTTGAATGAATGTCTCTGGATGTTCCTAGGAAGAGAACATGAAAGGAGGAGGAGGAAGAGGAGGAGGTTTTAACGGGACAGAACACGTCAACGGAACAGACCTACAGGTTCCACTAGGCTACCTGGAGGACTTCCTGGACAGGTACACACACAGTGTTACGAAGGATCAGATTAAACCGAATATATATATTTATTACTTGATATATATTGTATAGTATTTGTATATCGTCTGATATCCCTTGTGTATTCTTTGTACATATACACGGAATATCCATTTTACCTAGTACAGACCATAATATTTCGTTCTCCTATTGGATAGTGATCCACTAGGCGCCACGGCCATACCCCCAAGGTCTAGTTCAAAGTCACCGCCAAAGACATGCCTGGACATGACCGGCTCTGCGCAAGAATACGAGACAGAAATAAGGCTGGTACTAGTTTGTTCACCTAACGTATAAATACGGCGCAGGTGAATACAGAAGTACTGTTACCCAATAAGTTGAAGCCTCACACCACGATACAACGTGCTGTGAGGTGGGCCCGTTTTGCCCCAAAATAGAGCCTTGAGACCGCGTGCGAATTGATAGCTGAAGTGTCAGAGTTTAACGCTGTACCGTCGAGTTCGACCTATTCTATTATTCAGTAATAGTCTATTTATGTATAGTGTATCGTGCGGCTACCGTTCTACAGTGACCAGCATTACCAACGCTTCCTCGTACCTAGCTAGTGTGCTTATCCAGGCTGGGCGGCTTAACCTGGTGCCGTCATCCGAGGAGCCCTAGACGAGGACCGTGTGGATATGTACACTGGATATGTACACTGTATCCAACCAACTTACTGCTTATCTCTTACAGAATGACCTCCTAGACCCTAATCAGTCAGGCTTCAGGACTGGTCACTCCACAGAGACAGCCCTCATTGCGGTCACAGAGGCACTTCACTTAGCAAAAGCGAAAGGCCTCTCCTCTGTCCTGATTCTCCTAGATCTATCTGCAGCCTTCGACACAGTCAACCACCAGATCCTCCTTGCGGCCCTCGCAGGAATGGGAGTGGCTGGCTCTGCGCTGACATGGCTGTCATCATACCTCAATGACCGCTCCTACCAAGTGTCATGGAGAGGGACCCTGTCGGCCACCCGCCCCCTGCGGACGGGTGTCCCCCAGGGCTCGGTTTTAGGACCCCTTCTCTTCTCCCTCTACACTAAATCACTGGGTAACATTATCACGTCTCATGGCTTCTCCTACCATTGTTATGCCGACGATACTCAACTCTTCCTCTCCTTCCCTCCCTCAGATATCCACGTCTCTGAGCGGATCTCGGCCTGTCTGTCCGACATCTCAGCCTGGATGACGTCCAACCACCTCAAACTGAACCTAAGCAAAACAGAATTGCTCCACCTGCCGGCCAAATCCTCCCCCCTAACCGACCTTTCAATCACAGTCGAGAATACAGCTGTGACTGCGTCCCCGACCGCCAAGAACCTTGGTGTTGTCCTCGACGACCAGTTGAACTTCTCTGCTCACATCGCAGCGACGACCAGAACCTGCCGATTCCTCCTGAGCAACGTCAGAAGGATACGCCCCTTCCTGACAAAAGAAGCCACCCAACTCCTCGTCCAATCAACAGTCATCTCCCGCCTTGACTACTGCAATGCACTGCTCGCTGGCCTCCCGGCCACTGCCACTAAGCCTCTTCAACTCATTCAGAACGCAGCGGCCCGCCTGATCTCAAACCTACCGAAGTCGGCCCATGTCACCCCACTTCTTAGGGACCTGCACTGGCTCCCCATTGCTGCACGAATCCGCTTCAAGGCCCTCGACCTAGCATACCGTGCGGCAAAGGGAACCGCTCCCGCCTACCTCCGGTCAATGGTCTCTAACTACACACCCTCAAGACCCCTACGCTCTGCATCTTCTGGCCGCCTCAGACCTACTCCTATCCAAGCTCCGGGAGGGTCATCAAAGAGAAGTCGCCTATTCTCAGTCCTTGCCCCACAATGGTGGAATGAACTACCCACCCCAGTTAGGATAGCCGAATCACGTCCAATCTTTCGCCGTCGACTAAAGACGCACTTCTTCAACCATTATCTGAATAAAAATAAAAATAAAAATAAAAATAAAAAAATCTAACCCTAACTAACCGTACTGTCATGCACTTGTCCTAATAAACTAACCTACACTGTAGCACTCAACACTTTGATGAACATTGTTGCTCAGCTGATAGAGTTGTGCCCTTCCTGATGGCTTGTCGTACAGAACTTGTAAGTCGCTTTGGATAAAAGCGTCAGCTAAATGACTAAATGTAAATGTAAATAACCTACCCGACGACTACAGAGCCCTTTTCGGCTGGATTATATTTGCTTTGGTCCTGTATCTGATGGAGCGGAGAATCGTCTACACCCACAACTGTGTGGGATTTACCCTGTGAGGAGCATCGTCGAGCCCGCCTCTAGGACGCCTGAGGCTGGCTAGCTTTCCTCCATGCTGAACTGCATACCGGAGAATAGCTGTTGTTCGTCTGCGGATCAAGAGATTATTGCACTGTCTCCTGTACCTGGAGTCTCCCTATTCTTCGTTGACCCAGACTTTCGTTACCGACAAATCCTCTCCCCTGCTGGCCTACAACCGGAGGGACCCTACTAGTATCTCCCGCTGTCCTACTAGTGTACCATATATATAATTCCTATGATACAGGTGGTATTCATTATCTCCTACGTAATCTTCTAATGGACTTACGCTCTTGACCTATTCATGCACATTCTTCGCCTTACAAGCGCGACTCTAATTCTCAAGTAATGTAAGATAATCTTCGTGCTGCTAATAAATATTATTCTAACCAATATTGTTGTGGAACCGTGTCATTGTGGAGGTGTTCATCTCATATACCTGTGTACTGTATGGCCAGTAGTAATGTACATAAGACAGTAGTGGTTTAATGATACCATACTTATTCAATACAGTCAGGGAATTGTACCCCTCAGTTACACACAGTGTCTCTGTTTTTGCTTCATGCAGAAGACACTGTTGGCAGAATGTGTGGTCTGGAGGCACCAGGATCTTCGGTGTCTTCCTCTCTCAACAACTGAGCCTTCGTTTCTTTTAGGGATGTTCGATATTGGCTTTTTTACTGATATCCGATATACCGATATTGTCCAACTCTTAATTTCCGATACCGATATCAACCGATACTGATATATGCGGGGTTCCCCCCCCCCCCCCCCCAATTTTTTTTATAATTTCAGGTAATTAACATTACATTATGCATACTTTTGACAATAAATAAAATAATAATTTGTTCTTACTTGCTTGCCTGGGTAAATAAAGGTAAAATAAATGTAAAAAAAAAAATATATATATATATATTTTTAAAACCGATCATTTACGATATTAAATTTGAATGCCAATATCGGTAGGCCGATAATATCGGACATCCCTAGTTTCTTTCCTTTACAGGCCGGGTGCTTTGCCCCTCTGCATCTCAGTGACTGCTTCTTTAAGTTCTATAAGAGTGATTGGTTCCCCCCAATTCCATGGCCTCCTCCTCGGATATCCTCGGTAGTTTAAGCCTGCTTGTAAACGTTTCAAATTTAGATTGATCAAAATGTACTACTTCTGAACTATATAGTTGTGAGTATAATGCTCTGAAGGTGTCATTAATCTTTTGGGTGGAGAGTTTTGAATAAACTCCCCTCAAAGAAGAGAACTGGAATTCTTCACGAAGCTGTTGCTGTAAATGCGCTCATATCTGTAATTAATCTGAATGTTTCAAATGAATGTCCTTTCTGTGGAGGTGTGGGAGGTATTTCCCATTGTTTTTGAGAGCGTGAAAAGATTGAGGTTTTATTTAATATCTTGTTTTTGACTTTCAATCAGGAATGGTCCAAGTCTGTTTTTATATTTGGGGCTGGTTTACAGGAAAGGTTATGCTGTCAAATGGCAACTGTTCAACTTCCTGTTGGGTGAAGCAAAAATGGCATTGTATCTTACAAGAACAAACTAAATCAAAAGAGAAGTGTTTCAGGATTTGGTCAGTGTGTTTTTAGCGCTGGTAAGAGCAAGGGTCTGAATATATTTTAGGTTTTTATAAAGAGATGGAAAATGTAGATACTTTTGTGGAACAGTGGTGTTATAAGGATGTAATTTGCTCTGCAGTGGATGATGATTTAATATTCAGGGGTGTTTTCATGTCAAAGTGCCTGGGGCGATTTCGATTTTATTTATGGTTATGTGGTTGGAGTTGCACTTTACACTTGCATGTGTTTTTTTGTTTGATGAGGTGATGTGAGGTATTTATTCAATTGTATTAATACATTTCTTGTAGTGACATTGTGTAAATAAAGTTTTTCTAAAAATCTAAATCTCTCTCTTTCTCTCTAGGTACTTGTATTCAAACAAGTTGAAGGTTCTCGGTCCTCTCATTATGGGGATCGGTATCTTCTTGTTCATCTGTGCCAACGCCGTCTTGCACGAAAACCGCGATAAGAAGACGAAAGTAATCAACCTGCGTGACATCTACTCCACGGTGATTGACCTGCACAGCCTGAGGAAGAACAACACGGCCGACTGCTGCCCGTCAGCCAATCCCCTCAATGGCCTCGTTAACTACGTCCAATCAAAGAGCCTGGAGGGCAAGCCCAGCGCCGCCTACGCCGCTGCACTATTGGCCAAGAGGGGAGGGAGCGGGGTGGAGGATGGAGGGGGCAGAGGGCGGTTGTCAAGGCAGCCGTCACTAGGCAGCAGGGGGAGCGGAGGAGAGAGAGACGGAGTGTTCAGTATCTACCGGGACGGAAGGGATACGCCTCTCCTCTCCCCTTGCTCCTCCCACCTCCCGCCACACCTCCCCAATCCAGACCCTGCTGACCTTGACCTTGGCCCTAACCCTCTCCTGTTCTCCAGAGAGGCTGTGTTTGCATGGCCCAGACAGCAGGGGGCGGGCTGTGCCTTCACTCTGCCCCTCAGCAGGCCCAGAGCCGCCACGCCCACGCAGCACAGGAGGCACTCTGCACGAGGCTGGGCGGGGCCTGGGCGTGGCAGGGAGGGCGGGGCTTCCAGCCAGGATGAACTGCTAGACTGTAGAGAATATGGAACGAGAGGAGAGCAGACGGACACGAGAGCGGAGGAGGAGAGGGAGGAAGAGGCCCAGCAGCGAGGGGTCTCTCCACATCCGAGCCCCCGATGCTCACACTCTCAGAACTCCATGACGGTATCCCGCAGTACCTCTAGTATCCCCAGGGAGGCGTTAGTGTGCTCCCAGGCCCTGCTCCTCCTCTCCTCTTCCTCCCTCTCTTCCCTCTCCCACCTCCTGTCCTCTTCCTCCTCCACCCCGCCCATCTGCAAAACGGTGGATCACTCCAGGAGGCTGAGCACGGCGGGCTATACCAAGTTAGCCCACACAGAGGGGGAGTCATTTGAGTCAACGGAGGGGATGTTTGCGACGGCCTCTGGTCACATGGCGTCAGGCGATAGGGGTCAGCGTGCAGGGAGGCAGGAAGTGACATCACAGCAGAGGTACTCCAATAAGGAGAAGCTGATAATGATCTCACAGACTGACGATGGAATGGAGGGGAGGAGAGAGGAGGTATAGCCCCTCCCCCTTGTTAACGTCTCAATCCAATACGACTTTTGTTTTTGTATGCTGGATGAGTGGTTTCCTGGAAGATACTAAGCACATAAATATCCCAATAATATTATTTAATAAGCACTGGATTTGATCTTTGATAAGGTCTAGATTTAAAGACCTGCTCAACCTGCTTTTGTCTTTAATAAGCTATAGATTTAAAGATCTACCCAATCTGCTTTGGTCTAAGGTCTAGATTTAAAGACCTACCCAGCCTGCTTTGGTCTAAGGTCTAGATTTAAAGACCTACCCAACCTGCTTTGGTCTAAGGTCTAGATTGAAAGACCTACCCAACCTGCTTTGGTCCTCTGAGCTCTTTGCACGACAGCATTCATTTTTAATGTGGGGAAACACAAGGGTTTGTTGATGAAACTGATGTGGATAAGGTACTGAAGTCCACAAAGAGTGACTCAATCTGTGAAATACTGACTGGTTATTGGAGGGATTCTTATTAAATCTGACAACAATAATAATAATAATCATAATGTTTGTGAAGATTGTGATGATGATGATGATGATGATGATTATTATGTCAAGTCAAGTGTTCCTTTATTAATCCACTTGGTGAAATTGATCTTACAAGATACTACAAGATACTTTAATGCCACACAATGATGGTTGGTAGTAATAGCTTTCGGTACAGCATGTTAAATAGCACTGGGACATCAACATGAAACATCAAACGCCCCCCTCGCACCTCCAAATCCTCACAATAAATACATAAATACATACAGGAGGACAGTCACATATGTGTCAGTCAGTGTCGGATGCTTGCCCGTCTGTGCAAGGGGGGGCGGGCCAGGGGGTTTAGTGTTCGGACTGCTGTGGGGAAAAAACTGTTTGTGAAGCGTGCGTTTGGTTAAAATGGACCTGTAGCGACCTTAGCTGTGAGGAAATACATGGACTAGAAACTAGAGACTAAAGACTAGAAACTAGAGACTAAATATTAGAAACTAGAGACTAAAGATTAGAAACTAGAGACTAAAGATTAGAAACTAGAGACTAAAGATTAGAAACTAGAGACTAAAGACTAGAAACTAGAAGCTAAAGATTATGGACTAGAAACTAAAGTCTAGAGACTAAAGCCTATAGACTCAACCCAGATCACTGAATGTGAGTCAAAATAGCACAATAGGCGACATGTTAGCATGGTAGCTTATGACCTGGTCACTGTAGATAGACTATACCACCTGTAGATACTGTAGCTAAGAGGCTAATGCTAACCTTTTAGATATTGGTAGTTAACCAATGAATGGTGAGGTGAACAATTTCTTATTTTTGGAATGAGGCACAGTATGAGCTTTTTGTAGTTTTTATAGGTGTTCTAATTCTATGGATTTGAATGTTGAACAATTTGAACTGTAAATTGTTGTGTGCGTGGGTTTGGGGGCTGAACTAACTAACTGCATGTATCAATAATATACATGCTGACACGTCAGAATTGAGATTATGCAGTTGAAGATTTCCAGGCATTCTGTTATGGCATGGATTCTGTAATCATAGAATTTCAAGGGGACAAATCCTGGAATTATGGAATTCCAATTCAAGAGAATGCAGAATTTCAAAATTCTAACAGAACAGATTCTGGATTTATGGAACTGCAACCAAATGGATTATGGAATTACAGAATTCTGGTGGTACGGATTAAGGATTTACGGAGTTTGAAAGGCATGGATCATGGAACGTTCTGGACTGCGAGGTGGACTGGGCTCAGCGGGCTGGGACTTGAGCATGGCCTGAGCTAGCTAGGTACAGAACCCACACACACAGACACACACACACGCACACACACACACACACACACACACACACACACACACACACAACTTTCCTACAGATTCCCCCTTATGAACCATTCTTACTGAAACCCAGTGTGGTTGAGCTCCACTACCTACCTGACTGACTGACTGACTGACTGACTGACTGACTGACTGACTGACTGACTGACTGACTGACTGACTGACTGACTGACTGACTGACTGACTGACTGACTGACTGACTGACTGACTGACTGACTGACTGACTGACTGACTGACTGACTGACTAAATGACTAACTAACTGACTGATTTACTGACGGGTTTACTGATTGATTGATTGACTGACTGACTGACTGACACTGGGGTAGTTTAGTTTGTTGGTCAGTCAGTCAGATGACAGTTTCATAACTAAACTCTGAGATAATTAATTTGATAAGGGCATGTTTTTCTCTCTCTAACAATCTCATTTTCTCTCTAGCAAGAACATGTCTTTGAGTAGCCTGTTGTTAGACAGAAATCAATTAAATTCAGCAATACATCTTTTACCAACTGCAGTTTCTGTTTATTTGTTTAATAATTAGTTTGTTTGATCATTTGTTTGTGTGACAAACAAACGGTGTCATGTAGCTATAGTTATTATCACCAAGTTATCTATAGGCATCTGGTGAATTTTTCAAGCAGGCTAATAAATAATGTAATTTAGACTATCATGAATATATCAAGCAAGTTAATATATCATGTAATTTAGACTATCGTGAATTTATCAAGCAGGCCAATATATCATGTAATTTAGACTATCGTGAATTCATCAAACAAGTTAATATAACATGTAATTTAGTCTAACAGGACTTTATCAAGAAGGTTAATTATATATCATGTAATTTAGACTATCATGAATATATCAAGCAGGCTAATATACTGTATCATGTCATTTGACTATCGTGAATTTATCAGGCAGGTTAATACACTGCTAAAAAAAAATAAAGGGAACACATCCTAGATCTCGATGAATGAAATATTCCAGTTGAAAATCTTTATTCATTACATAGTGGAATGCGTTGAGAAGAAGAAATGACATAAGAATGATGGAAATCAAAATTAACCCATGGCGGTCTGGATTCAGAATCATACTCAAAATAAAAGTGGCAAAATCAGATCACAGGCTGATCCCATGAGGCTCAGTACGTAGTGTGGCCTCCACGTGCCTGTATGCACTCCCTACAACGTCTGGGCAGTGGGCATGCTCCTGATGAGACCACGGATGTTCTCCTGAGGGATCTCCTCCCAGACCTGGATCAGGGCATCGGTCAACTCCTGGACAGTCTGGGGTGCTCGATTGCATTCAGGTCTGGGGAACGGGCAGGCCAGTCCATAGCATCTCCAGCCACATGAGGCAGAGCATTGTCATGCATGAGAAGGAACCCAGGGCCCACTGCACCAGCATAATGGTCTGACAATGGGTCTGAGGATCTCATCCCGGTACCTAATGGCAGTCATGGTACCTCTGGCTAGCACATGGAGGTCTGTGCGGCCCTCCAAGGATATGCCTCCCCAGACCATCACTGACCCACCGCCAAACCAGTCATGCTGGAGGATGTTGCAGGCAGCAGAGCGTTCTCCACGGCGTCTCCAGACTCTGTCACGTCTGTCACATGTGCTCAGTGTGAACCTGCTCTCATCCATGAAGAGCACAGGGAGCCAATGGCGAATCTGCCAATCCTGTTCTCTGGCAAATGCCAATCGGTGTTGGGCTGTGAGCACAGGCCCCACTTGTGGACGTCGGGCCCTCATACCACCCTCATGGAGTCTGCTTCTCACAATTTGAGCAGGAACATGTAGGGCTGTCAAAACTGTCCAAAAATAACATTAGAATATTCCTTCTAAAAAACACATAGGTTTGAACCATTCGAATATCTATTGTTGCGCATTATGTCCACAAGAGGGCAAACCAATACAACGGGAGACATAACTAGTAGGCTATAGGTAATTTATTTAAATATCAACATAACTACACCAGCATACAAATAGAATAATGTATTATCTCAAATGCACACAGTGTGCCCTTAATGAAAATGTGTTCTTTTAAGCGTCTTGGGTTTCCTGAAAGGCGCTATATACATTTCGTTTTAATGATAATATTGTATATATTATATAAAGCAAAGTATTAGTTTTGATACACAAGCCTCTGTGTCCTCTTCATTCAGATGAAGCCCTATGGCGACACGTTTAGCCCACTGTATGCTGCATGGTCTCTTCTGAGCAACATAGTCCTCTTTATAGTGTATGCATAACCTGGTTTACAAACAGTGAATATGATCTCACAGTATGTTTGACAGAAAGCTTGGCTTGCTAGCCAGACATCTCATTCTCCAACGGACTTAAGACAAAAAATGTGCTCTTAGGGCCATTTAAGACATTTTAGGGCCGATTTTTGGGATTCCCCGCAACCGTCCCTAAGCTTGGATTCGGCCCTGAATAAGAGCAGGATTTAGGAGCAGTCTTAACTTGACAGACTGTTGTGCTCCGTGTTCTTAAGGGCTTTATTTGGGAGGAATCATAGTGATTCCTTCATGTCAACTCTACAGGCCTCCTTGGAATTAATTAATCATAATTTAAATAAATATGACTGTGCTATATTTATTTAAACCTTATATTTACTATTGTGTTAGTAGGGACGGTTGGGGAATCCCAAAATTGGCACTAAGATGTCTTAAATGGCCCTAAGAGCAAATGTTTTGTCTTACGTCCGTTGGAGACCCATTGTCCCCGTCAATACGTTTTTCACATCAGATATGCGTGGTAGTTATATCACTGCAGTCATATAGAGGCTGGTCTCAGTGGTGCACTGTGTCTGCTGTAATAGGTGTCTGCTGATTGGCCGAAATTAGCCGATAGTCGACTATTAGTCGACTATGAATTTTTCTTTTTATATATAATTTTTTTTTTGTATTCGACTAAGAGGTTGGCAGACTACGGCTCCTTTCGATCGATTAGTCGACTATTCGACTAATAGGGGTCAGCCCTAATTTGTATTATAATAGAATATTATATAACCGAGTGGTTTAGAGGTTTGGTTGGAGTGTCCTTTGGTCTGGTCTATTTAAAGAGTCAATCTGTGTAAAGAAACCAACAAAAGAATTAATAGATATGTTTTTCATTGTGTAGTTGATTCATTGAGCTCTTGATAGGACTAACAGGTAATGGTTTGTTTCCACTGGTAATGTTGGTCATCTGTGTTCTTACTATAGTGGGTTATGAAAGTAGCAGCTGGAATTACTGTTATTCTGAGCTTTTTAAATGGTATGTTTGTTTTTTTGTGAAAATGTCCAGTGCCAATTCAGCTGGGATTTCAGATGTACAGTGTAGGGTGCTATGGTTAAAAATCTGTTAAAAACCTAATTATATAATAAATAGTGGTCAAAATACTATATGGAAGTGGCCATGGCTTCAACTGCATTTAGTGAGAAACAAACACACACACACACCTGTCATAATATGTCATCAAATCTGTCTGTTGCAAATCACAGAAATTTCCTGCAATACAATTTGCCATGTTCCTCCGATGCTGTAAACCAGGTGTAGCTTTGTAGTTCATTTCCCTGGTTGGGACAGGGCTGCTAGCTGTCCTCACTAGCTCCAGCTTTTCTTGAACGGTCATTCTCCTAAAAGACATTTCCAGCAAATCCACCAACAAATCTGTGTGGGAGCCAGGCTCATTAAAACATACTAGTACTCTTGTCATGTGGGAGCCAGGCTCATTAAAACATACTAGTACTCTTGTCACGTGGGAGCTATAGGCTCATTAAAACATACTAGTACTCTTGTCATGAGCCAAGCTCATTAAACATACTAGTACTCTTGTCATGAGCCAGGCTCATTAAAACATACTAGTACTCTTGTCATGAGCCAGGCTCATTAAAACATACTAGTACTCTTGTCATGTGGGAGCTATAGGCTCATTAAAACATACTAGTACTCTTGTCATGAGCCAGGCTCATTAAAACATACTAGTACTCTTGTCATGTGGGAGCTATAGGCTCATTAAAACATACTAGTACTCTTGTCATGTGGGAGCTATAGGCTCATTAAAACATACTAGTACTCTTGTCATGAGCCAGGCTCATTATAACATACTAGTACTCTTGTCATGTGGGAGCCAGGCTCATTATAACATACTAGTACTCTTGTCATGTGGGAGCCAGGCTCATTATAACATACTAGTACTCTTGTCATGTGGGAGCCAGGCTCATAACAACATACTAGTCCTCTGTCATGTGGGAGCCAGGCTCATTATAACATACTAGTCCTCTTGTCATGTGGGAGCCAGGCTCATTATAACATACTAGTCCTCTTGTCATGTGGGAGCCAGGCTCATTATAACATACTAGTCCTCTTGTCATGTGGGAGCCAGGCTCATTATAACATACTAGTCCTCTTGTCATGTGGGAGCCAGGCTCATTATAACATACTAGTCCTCTTGTCATGTGGGAGCCAGGCTCATTATAACATACTAGTACTCCTGTCATGTGGGAGCCAGGATCTAAATATTGATGGGGACCCACCACAATTATTTTGGATCTTTATTCTAGTTGAATAAAAAAGTGGAATATAATTCATATGCTCTTGGCATTTATTAACCTGTTATACACCCACACCACTGATATTTACACAGCATTTGCAGTGAGCTTTACAACAGAATCTGGAACCATGGCCAGGAGTCGACAACATAACATCCATCAGTACCAGAATTCAAATTGAGAGAGAAATAAAAAAAATATTTACAGAATAATTTCAACAAAATGTACAGAAGAGAAGACAAAGAGCCTTTCATAGGAAATAAACATCTTGTTAGACCTGGAGCAGGAACTGTTGTTTTAATCTACTGCCAGAACCAGGTGGGGGGGGGTAATCTGCCATAGGTACTGTTTGTTTCAATCAGGTGGACATAGCATAGGGTTCCACACCAAATGATTTCCATCTCTATTTGAGGGTCCTTAGCAGGGAAACGTTTGGGTATCAGTTGATGAATTAGCGGACAGTACATGATGCTGCTCCCAGGGTCTCATAATGAGGACATGATGTCAAAACATTTAATTAAAAGTAACATTGTGGAAAACATCTGAAAGTGCACTCAGAGCAACGTCCTGCTAGACCACGCCCCTCCAGGTGAAACAACATCCTAGACTGCTGCCAGCAGCTGGAGAACTAACGACTGCAGAACTGTTAGGAATGTCTGACCGCTGTGTCTGACTCACCAAAGCCTGCATGGACTACAATGTATTATGTATATCATGACAGTTAGGGTACCTTGTGTATACCATTTACTTTTACTCATAGTATATATATTCAGATTCAAACTTCTTTATAGCCTATATTTATTGTAACATAATATAACCGATAGGGCATACAGACTGCACCTTTGTTTAGTTTTATATTCGGATTTAATTGTATTGCCTATATCTATGTCTTTCTTCTATTACTCTGCCATACCTGCACCCCCATCCCGCCCAAGTTTCCCCAAAGGGATCAATAAAGGAATATCTTATCTCATCCGTGTGTCTGTTCAGGGAACAGCTCTCAAAATGTTCTCCTCTCCATCACGCCATGCAGGTTGACACACTGCATGAAAAAAAACCTGCACGTCTAAGAGAATAAATTAATCTGGTGCCTTTAGTTTAATTGATTTAATTCTACTATCAAATCTCTGCTACATTTAGTTCATGCTGCCGACAGCTCTTAGTTCAATGTCTGCCTTGTTGACAGTGTTGCCATGGTTACGCTGTCCACGACAAAATTATGAACATTCTTATGATGAATGTTGTCGTTTGGTTTTTCTACATTATGAATGTGGGCATATCTGTCGCTTTGAAGTCATGAAAACTACTGAACTAAAACGCTTCAAAACCAACTATTAAAAAGCTGACTGGATGAAGGCAACAGTATACCGACAACCAAGGTGAACAGGTCACGTCTATACTTTCCACAACAAACTTGTGTTTCCGCGTTTGAGTTTTGCGCTCTGATTGCCAAGTCATGTGCGCCAATCGTGGGATGGCAAGTTCTGCGCCTCTTTCCAGGTCGAACAGCCTGCAAACTACCTAACGCCTAGTTTATCACTGGTTAAGCTTAGGCGACTCTTTCGCAGTTGGTTAAGGTTAGAGTTTGGAATCAGGGCAGGCGTTCTATCGCCCTGCTCTAAGACAAACTCTAACCTTAACCAACTTCGAAAGAGCACCTAAGCTTAACCATCCAAAAACTTGCGGTCCCACGATTGGGCGTACATGTCACATGACCTGGCCAATCAGAGACGCAGAAACACTAACTTTGTTGTGGAAAATATTCAGGCGAACAGGTCTGCGCCTTGCACCGGTATACTGAAAACCAAGCTAGCAGGCAGGTCACACTGTGAATATGACTAGTTCAACTAGCAGGTCGCTGCTGTCGGGACAAAACCTCATAACTCCATTTTTTTTATTTATTTTTTTATTATATAAATCAACTCCGTAGATCATCCTCCATATGTGTGTGTGGGTTTTACAAAGTTTAAACAATGGGAAAGCATTAAACCGATCATCTGTCTAAACCTCCTAACTCTATTCACCCTCAAATCTGTGTTAGTTTTTTTCATCTGCTGAAAAGTTGGGTTTTTGGAGTTATGAGGTTTTGTCCCGACAGCAGCGAGGTAGAGGTTGTGTGGCTGAAGACAATACAGAGCTTAATTTTCTCTGCACATTTTTACCTCAAGATGACGGTAAAGAAACTTCAACAGGTTTTTGAGAAAAGAATGAATTTTCTGCACAAATGAAGCTCTGTATTGTCAAACCACGACCCGTCTTTAACTTTTCAAAACCACAATCCATCTTTAAAGATACTGAAATTAAAAATGTTTTTTTTTCTCCATATTGGTACTTACCCCTTTTATCTGCACCTAGTTCTCATCTCTATGTGCCAATATATATATTTCCTTTTTTATTTTAATCTAAAGAAATACATTGTTTTCTCTTTCTGGGAAAATGTAATTAATGAAAGACATCGCTCTGCACTTGAGAGCAAACACCAAAACAATTGTCCAATACAACCCCCCCCTCCTCATCGGTCGGCTGCATTCGGAAATACATCAAATCACAGAAGCATGGTGCAGACGTAAAGCCATTTCCACGGATCTTTAACTTCTCACCTTTATCTCCCCGCTGACCCAAGAGCACATGCTTTACCGTTTCAATCCATTCCTACCACCTGCACAATAAACTCTTCTTTAAAGTCAGTCATTAAATAATTACATTTACAATATTAATACAAATGTTGTGTATACAAAATCAGTCATTTCATGTGTGTGTTGCATTTCAAGGGTCACACCCCAATTCTGCTAAAAAAAATTAAAATAAAGAAAACTGAGCAAATCATTGACAGTGTGTCCTCGACTCTCCTCCTCCTCCTCCTCCTCCTCCTCCTCCTCCTCCTCCTCCTCCTCCTCCTCCTCCTCCTCCTCCTCCTCAGAGCAGGTAATAGTTTCTAGATATGCCTGCAGCCTGCAGGGTCTCAGGTAATAGTTTCTAGATGTGGCTGCAGCCTGCAGGGTCTCAGGTAATAGTTTCTAGATGTTGTTCGGCCTCAGCAGCCATGGCTGCAGCCTGCAGGGTCTCAGTCTCTGTGCTCAGGGCTGCTGCCGCTAACTGCTTCCTCTCACTGTGCATGTTGTTCTCGTGCCGCTTCAGGTCCGACGCCTGAGGAGCAGAACATTATTATTATTATATAATCATTACTCACTACTCCTGAGGAGCAGAACATTATTATTATATCATCATTACTCCTGGGGAGCAGAACATTATTATTATTATTATTATTATTATTATTATTATTATTATTATTATTATTATTATTATTATTATTATTATTATTATTATTATTATTATTATTATATCATCATTACTCCTGGGGAGCAGAACATTATTATTATATCATCATTACTCCTGGGGAGCAGAACATTATTATTATTATATCATCATTACTCCTGGGGAGCAGAACATTATTATTATATCATCATTACTCCTGGGGAGCAGAACATTATTATATCATCATTACTCCTGGGGAGCAGAACATTATTATTATATCATCATTACTCCTGGGGAGCAGAACATTATTATTATATCATCATTACTCCTGGGGAGCAGAACATTATTATTATATCATCATTACTCCTGAGGAGCAGAACATTATTATTATATCATCATTACTCCTGGGGAGCAGAACATTATTATTATATCATCATTACTCCTGAGGAGCAGAACATTATTATTATTATATCATCATTACTCCTGAGGAGCAGAACATTATTATTATATCATCATCATTACTCCTGGGGAGCAGAACATTATTATTATATCATCATTACTCCTGAGGAGCAGAACATTATTATTATTATTATATTATCATTACTCCTGAGGAGCAGAACATTATTATTATATCATCATCATTACTCCTGGGGAGCAGAACATTATTATTATTATATCATCATTACTCCTGAGGAGCAGAACATTATTATTATATCATCATTACTCCTGAGGAGCAGAACATTATTATTATTATTATTATGTCATCATTACTCCTGGGGAGCAGAACATTATTATTATTATTATTATATCATCATTACTCCTGAGGAGCAGAACATTATTATTATATCATCATCATTACACCTGGGGAGCAGAACATTATTATTATATCATCATTATTCCTGGGGAGCAGAACATTATTATTATTATATTATCATTACTCCTGGGGAGCAGAACATTATTATTATATCATCATTATTCCTGGGGAGCAGAACATTATTATTATTATTATTATTATTATATTATCATTACTCCTGGGGAGCAGAACATTATTATTATATCATCATTATTCCTGGGGAGCAGAACATTATTATTATTATATCATCATTACTCCTGAGGAGCAGAAAATTATTATTATATCATCATTACTCCTGGGGAGCAGAACATTATTATTATATTAGAAAGTTAGTTAGCGGCTAATGTTAGCCCGTTGCTGCGCTAAAGCAAGTTTCCTCTCAGCCGCGGCTGACGTGACAACATATACTCGATGTTCACGATATAGTAATTTACTACATCTCATGTAGAACAAGCTAGAACAAGTATACTCGATATATCGCCCAGCCCTATCAATACATTCAATCAGTTGTTATTATCATTATTATTATCACCCAAAATACATTCAGTTAGTACTCATCATCATCATCACTACTACTACTATGTTACCTTGGCTCATCATCATCATAAAGTGCGCATGAGTCGACTAAGACGGCCGCTGCCGTCATCATCACCACTATGTTACCGTGGCTCATCATCATCACTATGTTACCTTGGTTCATCATCATCATCATCATCACTATATTACCTTGGCTCATCATCATCATCACTACTACTACTATGTTACCTTGGCTCATAGGGGTGTAACGATGCATCGATCCTAATGTGACTATTCAACTGCATCGATTTGAAAATTGCATCGATTTGAAAAAAAAAAATTTGGGTATTGTTTTTATTGACCAATAGTCCATTCATGCTGAGTGAATCAGTTCCCCCAGCCACATTTGTGTATTCAAATTTTTTGGGGGAATTAACTGATAGAAATGTCATCTAATCGTGGTCAAATTAACACATTCCCCGCCGGAAACGGCTTAAGACGGGTTTCAAGTTCATGCGAATTCTGCCAGATCACGGCGTACAACGTTATTCTGATCATATTTCATATTTTCGCCATGGTATTCATATTTCAATCACGGAGGATTGTCTGATGCTGCGGGACTCAGCACAACTCTGCAACGCTTCAATACTGCCACCTGGTGGCTGATCGGCGAGTTGCCAAACCGGATATCCCCTTTGTTGCTCGGTCCGTCCCCTAATTCCGTCCGGCCACTCGTTTATCGTCGCAGGACTCAAGACACACACTGTGGATATGGATCGTTGCCATAACTCAATAAACCACATGATTTGGGCGTATATTAGTATTATACAAACCGGAACTGGATCGCCTCGATCCACATCACATAACTGGGATCTGTTTGCTCCACTCTCATCGCCCAACGCTACGAGGAAGCTGCCGTGAGTTTCAGCGTTTTTCTTTATTATTAACCATACAAACTGCTCTGATCTATATAGCACCCATACTACATAAATCATTTAACAACGATCACGTAATTATAAAGGACCCCCCCCCCCCCCCCCCCCCTCCGTTCACCCACGCATGATCATAACGTTTAGGACCATGTACAGTTGACATTTTTTATATAGCGTCGATCGGTATCAAACAGCATTTGATAATCTAATATATGCATTTGTGCCTATATCTCACGTTCTAGGAATTACTGCAGAAAACGATAAAAACATATTTATACTCTAGACGGTATTTTCGTATGAATGAAAAAGTTAAACGTTCCTACATCCTGAACGATAGATAATCGATGTTGAATGGGCCATAGTAATGTCAATTTAGCAATACAATTTAAAAAGTTATAGCCCTGCAAAGAAGGTGAACATCTCCATAGACTTAAAGTGGTGGCAGAGATCAAACATTGATGGATATAAGCGTGGCAGAGAAAGTGTTAAGAGATTTCATGAATTGAATCGTTGCCTGAAGAATCGTAATCGAATTGAATCGTTGTGAGGTCCAGGGCTTGACGTTAACTTTTTGGCTCACTAGCCACTGTGGCTAGTGGTTTTCCAAAGTCACTAGCCACTCAGCATTTTCATCAGCCAAAAATCCCCGCACTCGCGCCCCCACCCAAAAAGTTATAAATATAGGTCATTGGACAATGTAACTGCAAGCATTTGTTTGGACATATGATTTTATTTGAACAGAAACATCTAAAATAATATCTAATCCAAAATGTCAGTAGTGTGGTGTGTGCTTCATTGAATTTCTTCACTTTGACATTCAGAGCACTGGGCAGAAATCACATCGCGTCAACACCCACCTCTGGCCTTCGCGATGCTTTGTTTTAATTAAACAGTCGGATTCCCCTGGTAGATTAGCAGAGAGATCTTGTCATATCCTAGCCACTCGCGACCTGAGCGCCACTTTTCAATGAACACCCGCTTTCTTTTATTCGCCTCCTCTACTTTGTTCGTGTTTTCGGACTCTGTCTCATTATCTTTTCTATTTTTTGTTTGTTGGTGGTTTGGTTCACCGGGTCTTTTCACACCCACAATATGCCGCCACATTGTAACCTAACGTTAGCTAACTGTCTGTATTGCAACCAGTTGAGCTATTAATGTTAACAGCGTTCGTTCAGCTGTCAGCTGCCAGACACACAACACGGAAGCAACACGACGCACGCGATAGGGGCCGGGCGAAGTGGATGGGCCAATGAATGAGCACACTGTGCGCACCCAGTCCTGTGGGAGTTGTAGTATTTATATAGTATGAGCTGGATTGACTTCATTATTCCAGATGCCTTTTGTAGACTACAATGTTTTTTTTTTCATAGAAAAAAAAAACCCCGCCCGATTGGCGGGTAGAATGACGCATCTACCCGCCAATGACGAATTCTACCCGCATTGGGCAGGTGGGCAGGTGTCAACGTCAAGCCCTGGTGAGGTTGCATCGTTACATCCCGCCTCATCATCATCATCATCATCACGGTTACCTTAGCGAAGGCTTTAGTGCAGGAGCCACAGACAAAGGGTTTCTCTCCACGGTGTCTCCTCTCATGATCCTTTAAATGAGACTTGTGTTTAAATGCCTGAGGAGAGGAGAGAGAGCAGGAGAGATAAGAGGAGGGAGGAGAGTGGAGAAGAGGAAGGAGAGAGAGAATAGGAGAGGAGGGGAGGGAGAGAGGGAAGAGGAGATGAGGAAGAGGGGGACGGGACGGGACAGGAGAGAGGAGAAGAGAGGAGCGAGAGAGAGGAGGGGATGGAAAGAAGAGAGGAGGGAGAGAAAAGAGAAGGGATGGTGAGAGCAGAGGAAGGAGAGAGGAGAGGATGGGAGGGGGGTAGAGGAGGAGGGAGAGAAAAGAGAAGGGGAGAGGAGGAGTTGAGAATACATTAGTATATGCAGTATTAACCCTAACCTAACCCTATATTTACTCTACTAGGACTAGTGGGTCAGAAGGCAAAATCTGGGTCTGAATTTTCTAATTGATTGTTGCTTTAATCCTCAAAGTAACTGCTGTACTTGACATCTTCAATGTCGCTCAGGTCGTCAGCCATTGTCTGATGCACAACCGTATGTATTTTGCCTTTCCAACAAACATTTCAGGGAATCACAATGCATTTAAATCGGTCACAGGTCTTGAAAATTATGACAGCATCTAAAATGACACCGACATCGCATCTGGCTCTAAAAGGATGCCAACGTGGCATCCTGCCTTAAATGGTTAATGCTAAGCTAACGTCTCATCTTACATCACAGTACAGAGTGTCACTGAAGAATAGGCTGCAGACCACACAAAATAAATTAGTTAGACTCATTTTACAGTTACATCCCAGGACTCACCTACAACAGTCTCATTTCGACAGCCTCAAGTGGCTCAGAGTAGATGAGAGAGTAACTCAAATCAAACTCAGCATGGTCCACAGAATAGTCAATAATGTTGTTCCAAACTACCTCAGAAATTATTTCACCAAGGTCAGTGACTTACATGGTCGCGGCACTAGAGGGAGCCCTACAGATCTTGTCCCAGTCAAATGTAAACGTTGCATTGGGCAAAACTCATTCCTGTACTCGGCGGCAGTAGAGTGGAATAGGCTACCAGCAGACATTAAATTAATAAGTCCGTATTCCTCTTTTAAAGGCAAAGTAAAGAGCTGGATCAGGAGAAGCAGAACATGGGTTTAATTATATTTTATTTATCTTAAGTCGTTTTTATTTATATATAGATAAGGTTTTTTTAATAGGTTTTTAGGGGTATATTTTCTATTTGTATTAATTGTTTTTTATTGTATCCGATTATTTTTTACTGTATTTTATCCGCCCCCCCCCTATGTTTTCCTCCCCCCTGCGTGGTGGGCACACCCTCGCTTTACCCACAGGCTTTAACAAGTGCATGTTGTATCATGCACTCACTCTCATACACCTACACACATCCAGGCAGACACTCACTAGTACATATTACTCACAGACATCTGAAGGACCGCAATGGAAATAAGCTGTAAGCTTTATTGTGTTTTACCCTTTTGATAATGGTGAGCCTTATATGTATACAGAGAGCGAAATTAACTTTTTGACTCACCGGCCAGTGGCGGGTAGATGGGAAGAATCTACCCGCCAAGCATATTTCTTACCTGCCAAATTTTTTTTGATTAAAAAATATATATATATATTTTATATACATTTTTTTTTAAATAAAATATATATTATATAATCATACTTGTAGTTGTATTATCTGCGAGACATCGCCACCACGCAATAAGTCAAAATGCTCGCCATCTGCAAACAGCTCCACTGTCTGTGTATACTTGAGTAGCCTCCAGCTCCAGCAAGGATTCTCCGGCGATGCAGCTAGGCCCTATACTAATACTCTACATTCAGCATGCAAGGATTCTCCGGCGCTGCAGCTGGACCCTATTGGTATAATGTTACGGTTATTTGGTCAAATCACATTCATCAAGCCCTCAGCTAGAATACGCATTGAATCAATGTTATAAGACATTGATATCAGGAGCTATCTGTAGCTACTGCTAGCCCGCTAGATAACGTTAAGACAATTTAGTTCACTGGGACATATAGAGCTAACGTGAGCTAGCTAACGTGAGCTAGCTAACGTGAGCTAGCTAACGTGAGCTAGCTAACGTGAGCTAGCTAACGAGGGAACGGAGGTATTATGCACTCGAGTCGACTATTGCTGGAGCATTTGTTGATATCAGCAGCTATCAGTAGCTAGCCAGCTAGATACCGTTAGACAATGCCTCGTCATGTATTAAACTAAAAGTGAATAGTTGACTGGGTCATTGTTTAAACAGTAACGGTAGCTCATGGAGGTCCGATCTAGACTAGAGCAGACTGCCTCTGCCCTCTGTGTTGATACGAGCAGAAGCCAATAGTATCCCGCTGCAGGGCTGGCCCGGCTGGGCGGATATGACTCGTTGCCACGTTTTTTTTCAAAATAAGAATATCATACGAACTGAATGTTGCTAACTGCCGGAGCCATCGATATTATGACTCTAGCTGCGCTTGGGGCGGAAATGAGACTCGCACAGATTTTCAAAATAAGAGTATCGTTATGAACTACACGTCTACACGCCACACGGCGGGCAGACCTCTCAGTGGCAAGCGCCAAAGGTAAAAACTGAGCGCCCCTGGCGGGCTGCAGGCTTACATTTCGCCCCCTGTATGTATACTTGTATATATGTTTCATTATCAATAAAGATCTCCATCTATCTATCTATCTATCTGGTCTTAAAGGGTTAATCCTAAACTAACATCTCATCTGGTCTTAAAACATTCCCTGCCACGCACTTTCAGCATATTATTTTTTTTGTATCCACTTTTTTCTCCCATTTTCTATATTTTCTCCCATCCCAATTTCGTATCATCCAATTCAACCCTCCCCTGTCACGAACGCTGTTTCTTGCCTCCCACAAGCCAGCTGCAATGTGGACTAAGTCATACATAGCACAAGTCCCCTCCGGTACTTGAGGTAACAGCAGTCGCATCTTTTCACCTGCGCAGCTCGATCTCTCAGTGGCGAGGAGTAACGCGTGGGAGGCTCACGCTGCCCCCGACACTTCCTGATTCTACTGCGCAGGCGCACCAACCGACCTGTAGGAGTCGCTGTCCACAACGCCCGATCCCCACCCATCAGTATCCCACCCCCTAATACGGCCAATGTGTATTAGTATGAACGACCAGCTAAACTGAAAGCAATGTGGAGCGCTGGGCTCAAACAGGCAAGCCCAGCGTCTCCGTCATTCGTGGCGAGCGCCTTGCCCACTACACCACGTAGCCGCCCGCACTTTCAGCATCTTATACCATTCTCTGCCAGTACTGTAAGTCTATGGAGATGTTCACCTTCTTAGCAGGGCTATAACTTTTTTAATTGTATTGCTAAATTGACATTACTATGGCCCATTCAACATCGATTATCTATCGTTCAGGATGTAGGAATGTTTTACTTTTTCATTCACACATTCATACGAAAATACCGTCTAGAATATAAATATGTTTTTATCGTTTTCTGCAGTAATTCCTAGAACGTGAGATATAGGCATAAATGCATATATAGATTATCAAATGCCGTTTGTTGCCGATCCACGCTATATTAAAAATTTCAACTGTACATGGTCCTAAACGTTATGACTGATCATGCGCGGATGAACGGAGGGGGGGGGGGGGGGGGGGGTCGTTTATAATTTCGTGATCGTCGTTAAATGCTTTATGTAGTATGGGTGATATATAGATCAGAGCAGTTTGTATGGATAATAATAAACAAACAGGCTGAAAGTAACGTCAGCCTCCTCTTACCATTGGGCGATGATACTGGAGCAAAAAGATCCCAGTTATTTGATGGGGATCGAGTCGATCCATTTCCGGTTTGTATAATAATAGTACACGCCCAAATCATGTCGATTATTGAGTTATGGCAGCGATCTATATCTACGGTGTGTGGCTAGAGTCCTGCAACGTTATGCGAGTGGCCGGACGCATTTAGGAGACGCACCGATATCCAACCGGCCATTTCCGGTTTGGCAACTCGCCGATCATCCACCAGGTGGCAGTATTGAAGCGTTGCAGAGTTGTGCCGAGTCCCACAGCATCAGACCAGGCTCCGTGAGGGAAATATGAATACCATGGCGAAAAAATGAAATATGATCAAAATAACGTTGTACGCCGTGGATTGGCAGAATTTGCATGAACTTGAAACACGTTGTACAACGTGATTGGCGGGGAAAGTGTTATCCTAAATTAATGGCTCATCCAGGCTTAAAGGGTTAGCCAGCGCTAAGCTAACATTTACAAACCTTGTCACACATCTGACAGGCGAAGGGTCGCTCGTTGCTGTGGACGCGCTCGTGCTTCTTTAGGTCTGGGGCTCGAATGAAAGACTTCCCGCACACATCGCAGCGGTATGGCTTGAAGCCCGTATGGATCTTCAAATGCTCTGGAGAAACACAGAATCACACACACAATTATGATACAAATGGTAAATGGCTGCTTTTTTATATAGCGCTTTTATCCAAAGCGCTTTACAATTTGTTTCCTCACATTTTACCCATTCACTCACCAGGGAACAAACTTAACTTTTTGACTTACCAGCCATTTGGCTGGTAGATTTAAAAAACTACTAGCCGGGCAGATTTTTTACCAGCCAAAAATCCAATTAGTATTTATATTGTAACGTTTGGCCACTTTAAATCATTGAACAGAGAGAGAGAGAGGTAGATAGATAGATATATAGATAGATAGAGAGAGAAGGCAGGCCTGAAAACCTACCTGTTCAAAAAGGCCTTTGACTGTTAGCTTTTTATTTTTATTTTATTGTGCTTTTGTTTTTAAATTGTCTGTTTATACTATGTGTTTAATTAACTATGTTCTATTTTATCTTATTTTATTCTGTATTTTATTTTATTTGTTTTACTAATAATTATTTTATTTCAATTTTTTTAACTGTTTTAACCATGTAGTGTAGCACAAAAGTGCATTACAAATCCAATCTATTATTATTATTATTATTATGTGTGGCTGCCGCCCTGGCGGACATCTGTGCTCTACTGAGTGCACCTTTCTAGTCTAGAGAGAGAGCGCTGATTCCCCGTAGCTGAGCAGCCCAGGTGTTTTGTCAACACAAGTTGGAAGGAACCCTGGAGGAAGCGATATAAGGAAACAAATTGCCAATAAATGTGAAGTTATCTTTGAACCTGTTGCAGGGAATATGCCTCCTCCACATATTTGGTAAAATGCGAAATAGTAAAATATCAGAGCACAATCAAAAACGCGATTGCAGCGTTTTCTTGTAGGCTAAAGGGTGATGTAAGACCTCATGTGAGTCTCATGTTACAAACTTGACATCGTGAGCAGAGCGCATCTCATTTACATTTAAAGTCACACACACACACACACACTTTCAACTCACCATGACCTCGTGAGCAGAGCGCATCTCATTTACATTTAAAGACACACACACACAGTTTCACTTTCGTTTCAACTCACCACTCCTGCATCATATTAATGCCGACCCATGCAGTGGATTTTGTTGGCCGCCAGATGGCACCCAGACCTTAATTTATGACGGCCAAACATTAAATCTACAAGCCAGTGGCGCTAGGCGTGTGTAATTATTTTGTACCCTGCTCACATATTCACACACCGACGGCGGAGGCAACCATGCAAGTAGAGCCATATGAAATCCGTTTAATTTTTTTCCAAATTCCATTTTATTTTTTTCCAAATTCCGTTTTTTCCATTTTAATATTTCAAAATTCTGTATTTTGCTTTGTACACGTATTCTACCAACAGAAATAGTGTCTAATAAGTGGGAATGAATAAATGTCCACAATTTAATAAGATATAACAGTCCATTTAATAGGGCCGTCTTAAATACTTCGAAGCTTCGTTCGATGGGCATGGGATTCGAATATGAAAATAAAATTAGATTATATAAAAAATAAAAAATAAAGATATTTATTTTTATTTTTGTGCAAAATCAACTCTGCCTCTTTGTTAACTACAACAAGCAATGCTGTTTGTTATTTAAGATGAGGTCGGACTCGGCACTGACAGATTTGTGTTCATTGTGCTGCTTTTATAAAGCCTCAAATGACGGCTTACAATATTTCATGAAAGCAAAGTGTTTTGTTTGTCTAAGATTTTAAAAGGTTTAAACTTTACAGCACTGACAACGTTGAACAAAGTGCTGTACAAGTCCCACAACATTATAAAAAAAAAATAATAATAATACTTTTTATTTTTTTATTTACAGTATTCCATTTTTATTGCTCAATTCCGCGATTCCGTCCGCGATTCCGTGAACGCGGATTTCATATGGCTCTACATGCAAGGTGCCAACCAGCTCATCGGGAGCAATTAGGGGTTAAGTGTCTTGCTCAAGGACACATCGACACGCTGCCCGGGAGGAGCAGGAATCAATCAATTATGATACAAGTCCAAGTCACTGAACTACAAATCACTGAACTACAAGTCCAAGTCAAGGTTGTATAAAGTTAGTCCAACTCACCTTATCTCAAGACAAAGTCACACGTTTTTGGTCCCTGTCCTGGACTGGATCAGTACAAGTCTGTTCTGCACAGCAGAAGCTCTTGGTTGACTAACCAAGCTTCCAAACTAGATGGGTTTGAGGGGTATTGGTATCGGCGTATATCGGTATCGGTGTATATGTTGGCCGATACAGAACATAATGCAGAGGAAAAATGCTTGGGATTTTCAGAAAATAGGGCTAAGAGGTTAAGCCCTACGTAAATGGAAGATTGCTCCACTTCTACAAGGTCCATTTGCATGTTCTTGGTATCTAGGGACACCTATGGATCTCAGGGAATGTATTGTGTCAGAAATATTGTGTCTGTTACTAGGCTTGAGTAAATTGTGATGAACCAAAGGAGAATATCAATATTTTTTTTCATCTTTGATGGTGAATAACACTATGCTAAAACTGACCACACATGTAAAATGGCCACTGAGTTCACTCAGCACCTTCTTGAGATCACGTGTACAAAAAATCTAAGCAAAGGAATAAAGGGCAGATTTTGTAGAGACAGTACTGAATTCTGTCATCCGGACACATGCAATTTGAAATATGATTATAGAATATCAGGCCTATAAGTGACCTTATTATGGCCAAGTCGCACATCTATTGATCAGACCATATCTCCCCTTTCCAATGGCAGAGTTCAATCTGGATTTAGTATCACCAGGCGTAATTCACAAACCGTGAATGAAATCTACTTTTTTATAATGTAAATTTCTCCTCCATTTTTCATCAGATTGCAACGCCGTTTTTTGCTAGACGTTCACAGAAAGGTAGAGAAACGAAAAATAAGAGAAATTAAAAAGTCAATCTAGAAGTCAGATGATTGACAGGGGCTGGCGTGAGCTAGTAAGCGTAGTTTATTTTATTTTATTCAAAAGCCCATCGAAAGTCCTGGGTCTCCTCTCCTCATAGGACTACAAACAAAATGCCAGCCTCATTTCCTCGTGTCAACCCTCGCCCTTTTCCGACTAGATTTCTATAACTAATATTTCACTAATAACACTTAAAAAACCATTGGTAAACAAACGTAGTGCTGAAAATATACACATGACTGCTGTTTTGACAGGGTTAGGGTCTTTACTCTTTTTACATTTGAAAAAGAAACACAACATTAATTAATACAGACTGTATTGATCTATTTATGACATGAAATTAATCTTTACCGGACCAATCGGGCTTAAGAGTTTAAGGTGGGCGTGCGTAGTGAAGGCTTTAAAGTAGGGGTGCACCGAAAATTCGCCCACCGAAAGTTTTCGGCCGAAAATGGCCTTTCGGCTTTTGGCCGAAAGAGTTTTTTCACCGAAAATATATCACCGAAACAGAAGCAACCTAACGCGTGTTGTTGTGATGATGTCATCAAAACGCGGATTCATTACATGCGCGCTGTGAGCTCTTCAGTCCTGCGTGATACTCCTCTTGGGACTCGGGAGCAATGCATCTCCTCGGGAGTCGCGCTGTTTCTACAGTATGTAAACTCTGCGCGCAACAAGTCCAATAAATGCGTCTTTAACATACTTTATCCTTATTTACTATATATATATCACTGAGTGATCTAATATGCATATTATTCAGAGCGAGAGGGGGAGGGATTGTTTCTCTCACATTGACACTGTCTACTGTGCCAAAGTCATCTGGGGACTAGAAAGGTGTGCTCAGTAGAGCACAGATGTCCGCCTCTCTCTCTCTTTCTCTCTCTCTCTGATTGATTGATTGATTGAAAACTTTATTAACAGATTGCAGAACAATACAGTACAGCTCAATACACACAATTGTTAAGGGGATGCAGACCAGAGAAAGACTTTCGTCTTGTTTACATCAGGGTCCCCCATTTTCAATTCATCAGGACATATATGACATACATGACATACAGATAGACAGTACTGCTACATCTATACATTTATGACATACCAGATTTGCAAATACAGTACTGTTTGTGATACAAAAAGACCCATAATAGTGATTATTTATTATTTAAGTTAAGTTTAGCCATAATCATATATTTTTCCATAATCAGGTAGCTGAACAACATTGGTAAAAAAAATTCTATTCTATGAATCATTTTCGGCCTTTCAACTTTCGGCCAACTGTTTCCTATTTTCGGTATCGGTTTCGGCCAAGAATTTCCCATTCGGTGCATCCCTGCTTTAAAGAGACTTTAGGTCACTGTGTATCAGATACCTTTAAGGTGGGCATGCGTGGTGAAGGCTTTACTGCAGATCTCACACACAAATGGACGCTCAGCTGAATGAAGCTTTTCATGTTTCCTAGTGGAGAGGAGAGGCGAGGAGAGGAGAGGAGACAAGAAAAGAGGACAGAAGGAGAGAAAACATTATCCACAAATAAACTGATTCTGTCTATCCATCTATGTATGTATGTATGTATGTATGTATGTATGTATGTATGTATGTATGTATGTATGTATGTATGTATGTATGTATGTATGTATGTATGTATGTATGATGTATGTATGTATGAGGGGTGGGAATCACCAGTTTCATCACGATACGATACAATATCGATTCTTTGGACAACGATACGATATTTGCCGATATCACAAAGTCTGCCACGATACGATACGATTCGATTCAGGTGCCTGCGATCGATATGAGGCGATATTATGTGCCCATTTAACACAATCAGTCACATTTAGATCAACTAAAAAAAGGCTACGGAAATATCAATTGATGTTTTTATTTTTGAGCTCTTCCAGACATTTAAATGAAAAACAATCTATTGTTTTTAATACAAATAGACCTGTTAACTTTTTATATATTGAGCTTTAAACTTTAAGTAAAATGTTTTAGAACTCACAACACGCAAACTAAAACCCCTTCCTCTCCCAAACTTCCTACAACTGTTTTATGTTGCATGATGATCATGAATACATTTATTATGTATTCATGTTTAAATATCAACATTATCTGTCCATCCTCAGTAACACACACACACACACACACACACACACACACACACAATGCCCCTCCCCCAGTCCCCCACAGAAAGGTAGACTGCCCCCGCCCCTCCTCCTTCCCCTCTGTTCTCTCCTGTTCTCTCTCACGGTTAGCTGCTTAGCTTAAGCAGCCAACATGACGTTCATTTAGATATTTAACACGACGTGGGCATAAAGGAATGGCGACGATGCAACACATGTTAGATGCATTTGACCCGTTGCGGGGAAAAAACTGCACAGACTTATATCGGGTCGCAAAATAGACGCTCTGTAGTGCTTTACAGCAGACGCAAACACTGCTGTAATGTCTACACGGAGTTTCACAATACTGGGCGCCGGCGGATATGACTCGCAGGATATTCAAAATAAGAGTATCGCAATATGAATCGATCTTTTTACGTTGCATCGATCCTATTTGATTATTGATAATAGATCGATATATCGATCTGAATCGATGTATCGTCCCACCCCTAGTATGTATGTATGTATGCATGTATGCATGTATGTATGTATGTATGTATGTATGTATGCAGTACTCGAGTTGTGAAAAAAAACAGGGGGGATGGTCAGGGCTGAAGATCTCATGACAAGTTTGGGGGGGACGCAGAGAAGGGAGGTCCAGGGGCATCGTCCCCCGGTAGAACATTTTAATTATTTGAATATGCAAATGAAGCTTTTAGGAGTATTTCGAAACTAGAATTACAGAGTGGGAGTAGATACACTACTCTTGATAGCACATATTATTGGGGGGGACAATTCATATTTTTCTGATGATTAGCTGACACAAATGCTAGCCTGGTTAAAGACATCCAAGTCCTCATGGTTTAGCTAGCTACGTTAGTTAACTATTGATAAGATAATTACATAATAATATGATATTGTAAGAAAGGGGCAGGACCAGATAAGCTTTGCTTCTTTCTGTCCCTTCGCGAACAAAACCATTTGTCTTGAGCTATGTTGATTATTGCTTCCATAGGAAGATATATTTAATTAAATTTGTATTTTATTTAGTTTTAGTTTTTTTTTGTTATTACAAATGTGTGTGTTTATGGTTGAAAATGTTAGAGATAAATAAAGATCAAATCAAATCTAACTGATGAAGTGATCCCTCTTCTAACAAGAGAGAAAAACGTAGCTTAGCTTTAAACTCATTCATTGCTTATGTCTAGAGATTCCACCTTTGATAACTAAAGTAATGATCGTGCACTTGACGTACCGGTTATATTATATTTAGCCTTTTTAAACATGTCCCTTAGATTGCGCTGTCTTGTGCAGTGGTCTCGTGCCACGGTCAATCAAGCGACCGACAGTGGCACGAGACGCGCACCGTTTGACAGTGATTTGCGCAGCATATTTGCGAGTGCTCTCGTGACTGAGGAGAGGATGGCCCGCAGGAATTTCTATAAACATTCTGATACTTTGATGGAAGGGATGGGAAGGGGGGGATGGCCGTTTTAGAAGGGGGATGATATTGACCGTTTTTATTTCAGGGGGGATGCCATCCCCCCTCATCTCGAGTACTGTATGTATGTATGTATGTATGTATGTATGTATGTATGTATGTATGTATGTATGTATGTATGTATGTATGTAGGCCTGTTGCAATAAGCAATAAATCAATTTATCGCGCAATAATGAAAATGAATGCAATGATTTTGATGGGCGCAATTAATTGCTATTTGCGTGTTTGTTTTAATGAGGCGGGAACCAGTACCTCTCCGTGTGGGGAGGCGGGCCGCTGGTGTTACTACAGAGTACAGCACGGGAGCTCCTGTGAGCACCATGCGTATGTTGGGCAGTAGCAACGCTACATAGCTTAACTATATTTCTCAGTAGCGTGATGGTAGCGTCGCTCCTTTTGAACCAAGTAGCGTTCTTTGTAGTGTAGCTATTTTTAGACCCAAGTAGTGATGTAGCGTGAACAAACGCTATACGCTACTGCCCGGAGAAACTGGACTGCTAAATAAAGATTAAAGATCTAGTGTTGATGCTATGACGCTTCCTCCTCATCGTTGATTGCCTGTAGTAGCTGCATCTAACGTTAGTAGCTAACGTTAAAACTAACCTAAAGTTAGTTGTTCACCAACAATCTCAACATTTGTTTTATCATTAGCTCAAAAACACAGAACCGGACGACACAAGTTGTCCGCTCATAGGTTCTGCTAGGATAATAACAACAATACTTCCGGTCGGTGGGTTTCAAAATAAAAGAGCAAAGTCTAAAACACCGGAAAAGACGTTTATTTTGTACAGCGTTTTCCTCCACGAGTACTCAAGTACATCATGTGATCAATCGATCTGTTTTTTTTGCCCATCCCTAGTTTATCCTGTGCTGAAAAGTCTCCATTCCAATAGAGATAGTACCGGTATATATTTGTGTTTATTTGATTATTGTTGAGCTATATTTTAATCGAGAGTAACTGGTAGTGTAGCTTACTACATTTTCCAAGTAGCTTGCCCATCACATAATCCGCGAGCCACAGTAAACAAACGCGAGCCACAGTTAGGGTGACCAGGTGTCCCGCTTTTGGTTGTATACTGCACAGCCATTTTACCTAATGTCCCACGTCCCGCATATTGAGAGGATGTCCCTCTTTTCGAAGCAAAAAATAAGTAAACGTAGCAACCCGCCTCTTGTCCACACACATTGCTCTGCTCGTTTTATCATTGCTCTCACGGAGATAAAACTGGGAACGAGGTTACTCTGCTTCTGACGCTATCTCATATCTGATTGGTTAGGTAGTAATTTAGGATATTTAAAATGTCTTCCAATGTTAAATAAAGGTTTATTGCACTTTGAAACGGTTTCCTTGCATTATTATGCTATTATCATTATATTAGTAAAAAAAAAAAGTTGATTGAAAACTTTTGGGAAATACATTTCTCAAAAAAATTATTTCTCTCAAAACCGCAATAATATCACTTATCGCAATAATTTCTGGGACAATTAATCGCCCAGCAAAATGTGTTATCGTGACAGATGTATGTATGTATGTATGTATGTATGTATGTATGTATGTATGTATGTATGTATGTATGTATGTATGTATGTATGTATGTATGTATGTATGTATGTATCTATGTATGTATCTATGTATCTATGTATGTATCTATGTATGTATCTATGTATGCATCTATGTATGCATCTATGTATGTATGTATGTATCCATCTACCTGAGTCTGTTTTCATCCAGGAAGGTCTTTCCACAGATCTGACAGCAGAGCGTGTCTCTATGTCCATACAGCAAGTATTCAAACTTCATGTCTGTCGTGGCCGTTGACCAACCAGGCGCCTGCTCGTCTTTCACCTCCCCCATGCTGTCAGCGAATGAGAGAGCCTGGGCCGCGTGGTGCCCCGCCCCCAAGTCTTTAGGCTCTGCCTCCATATCAGCAGAGACATCCTGGTCATAACAGGTTACCTGGGGAGGGAGAAAGACAGAGAGACAGAGAGAGAGAGAGAGACATACAGAGACAATGAGAGAGACACAGAGACCGACATACAGAGACACAAGGAGAGAGATAAAAAGAGACAGAGATATGCAGAGAGAGAGAGAGAGACACACACACACACAAACATGCATGCATACTAGGGTTGCTAATTGTAAGCATGTTCCTTACTCGGTTCATTGATAATGTTAACGATCAATGAATCGATTAATTGTAACAAGAAATACCCAATTTACCAAACAATAATAAATGTATTTGTTTCCTCAATCAAAAGGTTTATTTCCACAGCAGCGACATTATTGCATTATCGCAACATTGCATGGCATATGAAACATAGAAATGTAGAGGCCTAGACATATTAAAATACATTTGTGTCTACTTTAAGCGGACAAGCTGTTTATGTGGCAAAAAAAGATAAGTCACTCGCCAAAAGTCAAAAGCATGTATTTAACAAATTAAAAAGATTTCTAAACACGGTTTATATTAACCTCTTAACACTTTGAGTGTCAACGACGAGATTAGTCATGCTAACTCGCCATGCGTTGAGTGCCAAAGACGAGTTCTCGTCTTTTAATCGTTATCTTTTATTAGCGATATCCATTCATTTTTCATCCATCCAGCCTGACGTTATCATTGTGAATGGGTCCGAGCTCGAAAAGGGCAAATACCGCCGCCTATCGTCTCCAGGATGGTAATGCACATCATTGGATTGGATTGGGTGGCCATGTGCATCAGAAAAAAAGTCCGGTCCGGGGTTTTCCCCATCTCTGGCAAGCAGCATCGTGTTACCAGATTGACTGAGGACCCTCAGAGCAGCATCGATTATGTGTTTCGGACTATAACGTTGGATCAATAAACGCGATCAATATTTGGAATGGCGATCAGGAATTGGATTAATCTTTTTGCATAACATCTGATGTGAGGTAAGGACTCTATTTTACCAGTATTGGGTTAATCAGATGTTTTTTTCTCAGCCATCGCAGCGTGTCTGTGTGTGTGTGTGTGTGTGTGTGTGTGTGTGTGTGTGTGCGTGTATGATGTTTGCGCTGACCAGGTCATGGATAATAGATTTTTCAGCCCGCTTCTCTAGCGTGCATAAGTACACATATACTATCGATAATCTAGCGTTTATTTGAAAACTATTCATAAATCAGCCGAAAAATTACAACATGTTTTGTGTATTCCACTAAAGAGCTATTATCGCGGAATTTCTCTGGAATTACTAGAACTCTCCAAAACTATACTCGTATTCAAAACGGTATAAAACGGAAATGTACCAATGAAAAAACAATCCGTGTCGTACATGTTGACTGCAAGCAAGTCATTGATAAGCGAGGGGTGTTTTAGACCCATAGCCTAATTTAAGATATAGTTTAAGCCTTCGCAAATTTTCCCGACCTCCCATTGACTTCAGCGCTGACACGGAACGGCCATATGGTCAAAGGGGCGTGGCACTCAATGTGTTAAGCCCGGAGCCCTATTTTCTGAAAATCCACCTAAAACACATACCTAAGTAAATGGAATATTGCTCCACTTCTACAAGGTCCATTCGCATATTCTTGGGATCTAGGGACATCTATGGACCTCAGTGAATGTATTCCCAGTGTCAGAAATATTGTGTCTATTACTAGGCTTGCTTAAATTGTGATGAAACAAAGGAGAATATGAATTATGATTTTTGACAGTGAATAACACCATGCTAAAAATGACCAGACATGAAAAACTGCCACTGATCTTGTTCAGTACCTTCTTGAGATCATGTGTACAAAAAAATCTAAAGAAATTAATAAAGGGAAGATGATTAAACAGAAGGTTTTGTAGATATAGTACTGAATTCTCCCATCCGGACCAATGCAATTTGAAATATTATTGTAGAATATAGAATAGCAGGCTTATAAATTACTGTATTATAGCCAATTTGCACATTTATGGATTGGGCCAAATCTTATATTTCAAATGCCCGAGTTCTATTTGGATTTAGTATCACCAGGCGTGCATAAGAAGAGATAATCAAATCTACTGTATGTACAGTAGATTTTTTTTATTTTTGCCAGGGTGGCACCATTTTGAAACGAATTTCAAATCTAATTGTTGCTACATGCTAAAAATAGGGAAGAGAAACTAACTGCAATTCAATATATACCAATAACGTTACGTTTTGTGGTTTATTATCCAGAGTAATAAGAGATATTAAAGAAATTCATACAGAAGTAATTAGCTTGAAACCCCATAGAGGCCCTTGGGAAGTGTCGTTCGGAAAATGTCCAACGCTCATTAAAAGCTCTCTGTGTCCTCATCAAAATGGCAGCAAAAAAACTACAATTCCCGACGTTAAGATTTTCCAAAATGGTCGACTTTCGCGAACTATACAACACCAAAACGATAATCTATCTAATAACACTTTAACCTATTGGTAAACTAACGTATTGATGATAATATACATTATAACTGCTGTTGTGACATGGTTATGATGTTTATACTTGAATACGTTTGAAAAATAAAACGCTACTTTTGTCAAACAGTCTGGAGAGATTGATTTGACGTGATGTCATTATGGGACCCCGTCGGGCTTAAGAGGTTAACTTAATAAATAAACAAAAACGAAAAATCTATTTATGTCGACGAAAATGTCCAATAGGCCTAACTAAATAAGTGCATAAAACGCTGAAAACAACCAACTGTACTAACGAAGCACCACTAGTATTTTTAATGAGGCTATTATTATTACTATTATTTTGCAACAAGATAGCCTATAGCATATCGACATGGTCAGACGGGAGGGCATGCAGCCTGGTCAGTCCAAAAACACTCGCTTGGATGGTACCGATGCTGCAGGTATACAGAGGTACTGGTGTGCCAGCTTTGCCAGCCTGGGGAATCTCCCCGAATTGACTTTCCACCAGTCAGTCGGATTTTTATCCAGGGATGGGGAATGGCTTCTTTAAACTGTTACACGTGGTGGTCTGCCATATGCCGACCCAGCAAACTTCTAGTTAGCAACACAGCAGAGGTGACTCGCCAGTCCTCGTGATGTAGTAGCAAGTGACGGTAACATAGCTTTCGGTCGTCAGGGCAGTCCAGCTGTCGCCAATGCAACCTTGCGAGCACCGGTAACGTTAGCTAGCTGTGTGAGCAACTCTGAACTTTGCATCGGTGTAGCTCTCCTCTATGCGCAAGGTGGTTGTGCCTCAGAATGGGATATGGTAAGCTGGCTCAAGCAGGTGTATCATTTGCCGAAATCCTTCGCCGTCAACCATATCGATCACGTAGTTTTCAATAAATGCGCAGACTGACTTGGGTTATTTTTTCAAAATCAACACTTCTCTTAGCCTGCTTAATTTTGCAAGTTGCCGTCGCTCGTGTTTTTCCCCCTCGCTTATTTTCCAGGCACAAAAGGTAGTTGCCTTCTCATCATAGGTTTATTGCGCCCTCTATCTGTTCATTGAAACATGATTTGAAAATACACCATTCTACTGATGGCTACAATGTAATAAGAGACAGAAAACATTGTAACATATCAGTTTGATAGTAGATAGAGTAAATGTCATGTGTTCGAGTAAATCCTTAACGATCAATCAATCGATCTTCGATTAATTGTTAACATCCCTAATGATACATAGAGAGACAGAAAGAAAGTGAGACAGTTTATCTCACGGTCTTCATTTACTGTCCCAAAATATCGATTAGCAGCAATGTAGTGAAAGATATGTGTATTTGTTTGTATGTGTGTGTATACCGTAATTCCTCTAATAGTAACCGGTATTCAATTAAAAACCGGGTCTCTATTAATGACCGGGTGCGGTGTTGAGCTAAGCAATTATAAGCCGGCCTCCTAATACAAGCCGGGTTTCATGTATATTAGAGGAATTACGGTATTTCCCTCAACGGATTTACCATAGGCAATATATTTTGTTATTGTTGTTATATGCTGGCCTGGCTGTGCAGTAAATACCATATAATGTTGGTTAATGTTTACCAAGAGAGTAAGCCTACCTCAGAATTGTATAAAACGAAGTTATTATTATTATACCAGTATTGTGATTGCACTATTTTACTTTATTTAACTTTTTTTGACCACCTGTAATTGCACTGTTTACTACCGTATTTCATACAGTACTTGGTTTCAATAAATGAACCCAGTACATTTTACTGGGTTCAAACTGACACAAAATGTTGATTTATTCATTATGATCTGTTTGAAAATTTGAAATATAGGCCTCTCTCTTATACATGCCTCCTCCTAATACAAGCCTGGTATCCGCTACAGTTGAAACAAATACAAGCCGGGGTTACTATTAGAGGAATTACGGTGCGTGTATCCGTGTGTGTCTGTGCGTTACCTTGTGAACGTCTTCATTAGCAAGTTCTTTCAGAATGGCCTCTTGGACGCGCAGTGCTGCATTGGGCGACTTATCCAGCTCCTGATTGGTTGATGCCTCCACGAGGTCATCGGTAGTGGGCGGGTCATCATGCTCACCTACATGTAGCACCTGTACCTGAAAACATACACATGTAGAAATTGCGCAGACATTTAAATTCTGTGTCTGTGTGTGAGCATGTCTGTGTGTCTGTCTGCCCCAACCATAACTCCTACAGTTCTGATCCGATTTGGAAGAGAATTCGCACATATGCTGACAGCAGGCCAAGGACCTCAAATAATAAAGAAATTGGTCAATGACAAGTATTTATTGCAGTATTTTATCAGATTGTGTGTGTGTTGCTCACCTCTGTGTCTGCAGCCAGTTGGGCTTCGGGAGGTAGCGCCATCTTGACGATATCATACGGAAACTTATCTTTTTCCTCTGCCGACAGGTCACGTTTCTGGAGGGAACAATTTAGACAAACTCACGTTCAGGACAGAAAATCAGCTTCTTCATCCAGCAGGCCCCGCCCCCTCTCTGCTTCTAGAAATATTTTCTCTATCGCTGTAGCCCAGTGTTGGGAAAGTTCACTTTCTACATGAACTAGTTCAGTTCACAGTTCAATTTTTTTTAAATGAACTAGTTCAGTTCATAGTTCATAATTCAAAATGTTGAACTAAAGTTCATGGTTTCAAAAATGAACTAATTTAGTTCTTTTTAGTTCTTTTTTTTATTTATTTTTTATTATAGATAAATAGTGGGGCCCACACCTCCTGAAAGGAAGCGTTGTTGCCTCTATGCATTGCACAGTGTCTTTCATGGGGTAGCAGCACACCGAAGATCTCTCTATACCACATTTGTAAAAATGGAGGCTTATCCTTAATCCAGTTTATCAGAATGCATTTCCGGGCTGAAAGTAGAAGTTTATCAAATAGTTTGAATTGTAAACTATTTTAAATGCATACGACGACGTCTAGAGTCTGACTCTGACTGAGCGAGTGCTGCTGCTGCTGCAGCAGCGCCTCTCGGCTTCTGCGCGCAGATTCTGCTGTAAGCCTGTTCCACTGCTTGTTGTGAGGAGGAGTCTGATGATGTAGCAGGGGGTGACAGGCACGTTGCCAGATCGGGTGGTTTTACGCATCATTTTTGTCCTGTTTACAGTGTGTTTTAACTGAGTTTTCGGCTGAAATGCATATGAAATATGGCACATCTTTGAACGCCGTTATAACAGAGTGCTGAGAATGAACGCACTTTTGAACTCCGTTACACAGGGCTGAGAATGAACGCGTTCTCAATTACGTTCATTTAGCGGATATACAGTACGTTCAGTTCAAGTTCGCCCAAAATACGAACGCGTTCATGAACGATCGTTCATTGAACGCGTTCAGGTACATCACTGCTGTAGCCATAGAAATAGTAATGTCTCCAATTGAACACCACAGATACCACAAATTCTTCTACGCAAGAGAGACATCGAGAGGTTTTGTTTCAGAATTTTATCATCAATTACTAACGTCCTCGTATGAAACCCTCCAACTTGACTCTGTCTGGAGGAGGGATATACCAGACCTGGAAAATGACTTTGATTGGCAAGGAGCCTGGGCAAATGTCCGACTTACATCAAGGAACCCGGATCATCAACAAATCAATCTTAACTATATTCACAGGACATACTTGACTCCTATAAGACTGTGCCGAATGGGGCTCAAACAAGATTCCAAATGCACCCAATGTACAAATGGGGACGAAGGGACATTTATGCACATGTATTGGGACTGCTCACCAGTTAAGGCATTCTGGAAAGATGTGAACCAACAAATATCAAAACTCGTATCTTGGAATATACCTGTACACCCCTCAGTATTGCTGTTGAATGATGTTTTTGAGTTTGCAGTGAATCCACAGCTAAAGAGATTGGTTTTATCGGGTATCACAGTAGCCAAAAAGCTGATCGCATCACGCTGGTTTCAACCGGAAAAAATGTGCCGTAAAGTTTGGTTTCTTACATATCTTGATGTAATTTACCATGAAATATCTACAGCAAAAATTCTGGGTCTCAATGAATCCAAAATGTCAATGTGGTTAGAAGTGGTGGAGAGAATAAAAGCTAGCTTATAATGGTAGTGTCTGGTTAGGTGCGAGGGATAGTGGAGGTACTTCTCAAGGTGGGGTCCGGGAGGGGGGGGTTCGAGCTGAGCATATGTGTGTAGGTTTTTTTTTAGATAACAGGTATTATGGGTATATCTTATATAAGACAACTAACTAAAAGGTGATCTCATTGGATGTGCCCTGACAATTATTGCTTGTATATCTTATCGTGTGTTGTCATGTTTGTTTATATGTTTGTTTAAAAAATAATAAAAAAATAAAATACAAAAGAAATAGTAATGTCTCTATACACATTCAATAATAAATATACTGTAATATAGAAATATAGCAATGTCTCTCTATACACAATAATAAATATACTGTAATATAGAAATATAGTAATGTCTCTATACATAATACATATACTGTAATATAGAAATATAGCAATGTCTATACACATTCAATAATAAATATACTGGGGGGCGGCTAAGTGGCGCAGTGGGCAAGGCGCTCGCCACTAACGCAGGAGATGCTGGGTTCGAGTCCAGCTCTCGGTGTTGCTTCCGGCTTGGCTGGTCGTTCATACTAATACAATTGGCAGTATTAGGGGGTGGGAAAGCCGGTGGGTGGAGATCGGACGTTGTGGACAGCGACTCCTACAGGTCGGTTGGTGCGCCTGTACAGCAGAATCAGGAAGCGGCGGGGGCTCCCACGCGTTACTCCTCGCCACTGAGAGATCGCGCTGTTCAGGTGAAAAGATGCGACAGCTGCCTCCTCGTGTACCGGAGGGGACACGTGATGCAAGGCTTGGTCCACATTGCAGCCGACCAGTGGGAGGCATGGTCTAACAACGTTCGAGACAGGGGAGGGTAGAATTGGACAATACGAAATTGAGAAAAAATAGAAAATGGGGAGAAAAAGTAGATACAAAAATAATAATAAATATACTATAGAAATATAGTAATGTAAATGGCTGCATTTATATAGCACTTTTATCCAAAGCGCTTTACAATTTGTTCCTCAAATTTTACCCATTCACTCGCACATTCACACACCAACGGCAGACGCAACCATGCAACGTGCCAACCTGCTGATCTGGAGAAGTTAGGGGTTCAGTGTCTTGCTCAAGGACTTCGACACAGTGCCTGGGAGGAGCGGGAATCGAACCAGGAACCTCCAGATTACCAGACAACTGCTCTACCTCTTGAGCCACTGTCACCCCTATAATAATGTCTATATACATTCAATAATACATACTGTAATATAGAAATATAGAAATGTCTATATACATTCAATAATAGATATACTGTAATATAGCAATGTCTCTATACATATTCAATAATATATATACTGTAATATAGAAATATAGTAATATCTCTATATACTAGGGCTGTCTTAAATACTTCGAAGCTTCGTTCGATGGGCATGGGATTAGAATATGAAAAAAGAATTGAATACGGTATATTAAAAAAAACGTATTTTTTTCTTTTTTTTATGTGCACAATCAACTCTGCCTCTCTTTGTTAATTACAACAAGCAATGCTGTTTGTTATTTAAGATGAGGTCGGACTCGGCACTGACAGATTTGTGTTCATTGTGCTGCTTTTATAAAGCCTCAAATGACGGCTTACAATATTTCATGAAAGCAAAGATTTAAACTTTACAGCACTGACAAAGTGCTGTACAACTCCCACAACATAATTTTTTTTTTTTTTATTTCTTCGAAAAAGAAATTCGAAGGTCAGCCCTACCATATACATAATAATAATAATTATAATACATATACTGTAATATAGAAATATAATATCTCTATACACATTCAATAATAAATAAAGCTGCAAGCGGTGATTACCGGGTTTTGCCTAAAGGACACATAAAGTCTGCCATATTGGATTTGATGTAAAAAATTTATTTGACATCTCCCAAAACGTAAGTCCAATTACTAGTATACCAAATTTGCTGTGGATCATTATTGGATCAAGCTTATCAATAAGGCTTGTTTATATATTTTTTACTTTTGAAGATATGAACCAATAAACCTCAAGAGGCATGGCTCAGCACTAGGGGTGTAATGGTACGTGTATTCGTCTCGCAAATGTACGGTACGGGCGTCACGGTGCGGTACATCCAGCCATATGAAGAACACGTCTCATACGACTAGGTGAAACTAGGGTTGCACATTTGACAAATGTATGCTCTCAATATCTTTACTTTACTTTACACTGGCTTACAAACAGTCTTAACACAGAAGGTCATTCACTTAACGTTGAATATAAAGCTTGTATTGCCACATTTAGATGATGAATAAAACGTTGAAGCTTGTAAAGGCAGGATGACAAGCCGACATAACAAATTTACCGCGCACTCTGCACTGGGCTGTTTCCTCCCCTCCCCTTAATACAGGTGTGCCTGAAACGAAACTATGAATGAAGATATGTTTGTAACACAGCAGGGTCATTACACAAGGCTGAAAATGTTCATCGTTTCCTTGTTCGCCTAATAATGTTAACCAATGGAAAGACACACACCAACGTGTTCCGCGCTACTTTCCCTTCACAGCTGATTCGAGAGAGAGAAAAATGCAAACATACTTTTTCTGATCTGGACTGGTCCTCTGAGCTCCTCTCCAGTCAAGCTGCGGTGTTTAAATCCAAAATATTGATAAATCCACTGCCACTGTGTAACATGCCATCTCTTCTCTAGTCTTCTTTCTCTGCCTCACGTGCAGTTAAATCTACTCTAGAAGTGAAAGTGAAAGTATAGACCGGTGGGGGGAGGTGGCACTAGGCAATTCATTTACTCAAGTGGATTCCTGAACACAAGAATGACACCGTTATCACTGACTGACTACCGCGGCAAGCCTAGGTGGAACTAAGTATAACTTCATAAAAAATTATTATATTTAATAATAATAATTATAAATATATAATATAAATCCCAACTCAAAACCCACCTCTTCACCAAATTTGTTAATGATTTCCTTCCTTTTTTCCGTTTTCTTTTCTTTCTTTCCTTTTGATTATTATTTAGTTGTTACGTTGTTCCCTGTTCCCCTCCCTTAGCTGCCCCCTCCTGTTAAGCGCCTTGGGTCTCCTGAAAGGCGCTATATACATTTAAGATATTATTATTATTAATCATCATTTAAAATCTTTTTTTTTCCTGTTGTACCGAACTCATACCGAACCGTGACCCCAAAACCGATGTGCGTACCGAACCGTGGCTTCTGTGTACCATTACACCCCTACTCAGCACATAAAAAGATGCAAGTCAACAACCGTTTGGCCAATCATCACAAAGCTTGCAGGAGAACCTGGCGCTGTGGTGCCAGGAGAACAGCCTCTCCCTGAACGCCAGCAAAACTAAAGAAACGATTGTGGATTTTTAGGAGGTCTGGGACAAGGAACTACAGCCCCCTCAGCATCTATGAGGCACCAGTCGAGAGAGTGAACAAAAAGCACCTTGGAGCCCACATATCCAAGGACTTGACATGGAACACACACAGACAGTGTAGTCAAGAAGTCTAAGGAAGTTCAAAGTGAGTCAGAAGATCTTAAAGAACTTCTACTCATGCACAATAGAGAGCATACTGACTGGTAACCACCTCCTGGTTTGGGAATAGCACCGCACACAACCACAGCAGACTGCAAGAGTGGCCTGATCATCCGAATGCACCATCGGAGGTGGGCTTCCCACTCTCCATGATATTTACACCAGGCGTTACAGGGCCAAGGCTAAGAGATTAGTCCAACAACTGCCTCTTTGCATTGCTGCAGTCAGGCAAGCACTAGTGCCTGTTGTCTTCACTGTAGTGTCTATTTGCTGTCTTCATAACCACACTGTGTCTGTACTTCTTTATAATTTTTTTTTTATCTCTCCCGTCCTCCCCAATTTTCTAACTCACCAGCCACCACTGACACACACAGTGGGGGATGTTTTAAAAATAGCATCGGCCACTGATGTGTATATATTGTGGGACTTCGGACGCCAGGAAGACTAGCTGGTACCATTGGCATCAGCTAATGGGATCCTTTTTAATAAACAATGTTTTCTCTTCGTGCTGTATTTGTGAATTTAATTGAAACATTAATTAATCAAAAACAAAAAATTCAATTTGGTGTGTGCTTGCGTGTGTGTACCTGTGAACATAGTTTGTCCAGGAAGCGTATCCCGAGGATCTGTCCTGATGACATCATGAGGTTGACATCTTTCTTCTTGACTGAGATCTTGGCGGTGTACATGTAGTTCAGAACCTCCTCAAAGATATCAGAACGGATAAAGTCTATCTCGATCACCGACGAGTTATCCACCTACAGAGACAGAGAGAGACAGACCGAGAGAAACATTATTATTATCATTAGTAGTAGTAGTAGTAACTAGGGATGCACCGATCCGACTTTTTCAGTCCCGATACCGATACCTGGATACCGAGTACCGATCCGATACCCATTGTTCAATTAATAAACTGTATGCCTCACTGTGTGGAAGAGACTGGGATCATTCTTTTGTGCAAGGCAACATCAGGTTTGACTTAAAACATTACTTTCCTAACTTAGTGAAACTAAATGTAACAAATTAACACAGATATAAATGTACTGAATTGTTATTTCTTATTTTATTTCTTATTATATTATATATAATTTTAGTTTTAGTTTTTGAGGACTGCATACTTTTTTTGCAAACCAAAATGCATGAGCCTGGTCTATTTTGAAAGATGACATTCTGAAGTGTCTCATACAATAAAGGAATTCACTTTTAGTGCTAATGGAATAGAGTAACATAAGTCTGAACTGTAGTTGTAGAAAAACGTGTTACTCATGTTTTTCTGTAGTAGTCCAGAAGTAGTATTTCCCCAGAAATTGGTATGGCTGAAAAGACACCCTGGGGTCCATAACCTGAAGACTTGTGTAGTACATGTCCAAATTTAATAAAAATCCACTCAGAAATTAGTGATTAGGAGCGATTTTGGTAAACTGTGTAGCGTTCCTGGTTTCCTTTTCCTCAGACTTCAATTCATTCGGCGGTTTTTCTCTTCCTGTTTTCGCTTGTGACTTTTCACCTAGATCTCTGATTCGTACATCCCCAGCTGGGGTATCCACACTCATTGGCTACAACCCTGTTCAATAATTTTAGAGATCGCCAAATGATTGACGGAGTTAGAGCCCCGGGAGTCTGGAGAGGTATTTGTACAATACTGTGTACTTTGGTGCACGCCTCACATATCGGCATGTAACTCGAGAACCGCTGAGTGGATTTTGTCACCTGAAAAGGCTATCGACAGGCAACAAATAGGACTTTAATTCTATATATATATATATATTGTATTAAGAAATATGCACACCCGGGCCGCTAGTGCCAGTGGGAAAATCGTCCTCAAGAGGTTAAAAAATAATCGGATATATATATTTTTTTACAGATACCCAATCCAGCTATTTTAGTCATATCGGAATTAGAGATGCACGATATTGATTTTTTGACACCGATATCGATAACTTTATGCTCCTCAAGCCGATAACCGATATTTATTGTATTATAATTATTTTTTTAATGTATATATATATTTTTCTTTTGATCAAAAAAGATTTTTTTTTTAGTATTTATAAGCTCCGACGTCATCGGTACTGCTATCGGTACTCGAGAAATTATGTTTTTTTTTTTTAGGAATTTAAACGTCGCAAACTAATCTTGTTGGCCGTTTTCTATATCTCTCCTGCCTCGGTGTCTCTGCCTGCGCGAGGAGCGGGCTGTGCTGTGCTCACACACACACTCACTCACACACACACACGGGTGCTGCCGAGTACAGACAGCTCTGCTCTCATCATGGCGGACAGAACGAAACGTTCAAAAGTCTGGGTCTATTTTACTAAAGTCGATGCTGACAACGCTTGTTGCCACAAGTGCAACAAGACATTTGCCAGTAATGTATAAGCGCTGGTACTTGTCAATGTGGCTGGCGGGGAGATAACGTTAGCTCCGAGTAGAATAATGGCTGACAATCCGGAAGTAAATAAACTAATGAGAGCTTCCGATTGGTGGTAAGAAGAAGAGGTGGGTGCAAGCGGTGGGACGTAATTGGCAGATCGACTGTCTGCCTCCGAATGTAACGTGACTACGTCACAGCCAAGAAAGGGAGCGCTGGATTTGTGAAAAACTCCCTGTTCCTAAACCACACGCTATCAGTGGTACCACAGTACTGGCAAAACGGGAGGAGGCTATAATAAAAACAAGCGCCCTTCATCCAAATCCACCCACACCGGATTTCTTTTAACCAAAAAATGTATTATATATTATCGGAGCTATCAATAACGTTATCGGGTTTATCGGGATGACGTCATAATTATCGTGCATCCCTAATCGGAATATATTGCAATATTAATATCGCAATACTCAGCATATGGCAATATATTTTCAATCGCAATACTATCATATCGTGACTCAAGTATCGTGATAATATCGTATCGTGAGGCCTCTGGTGATTCCCACCCCTAATATTTTCAGCACTATGTTTGTTTACCAATGATTTTAAAATCTCTGCACATTTCACCGGAAAACGCGAGAACAGGAAGCCGTCATGAAATCGATGTAGTCCTATTAACAAAATTTAAATAAGCTAAATAAAAAGCAGCAGCACTATTGCATAACTGAGGTCTTAGGTATCGAAATGTGGCACCGATTGATCTAACGACGTGAATCGATACTCGGTAGTACCGACGTAATTCGGTCGATACCCTTAAAAGTACAGAGTTCGGTACACATCCCTAGTCATGTATGCTATGTATTTCTTCCTTTAGGAGAGTAGTACATTTGTTTCACAGTTTTAGCATGATGTTGTATAAATGGCTAGGTTAAACACAGGTTTTTGTTTTTAACACCGAGTGCCAACGACGAGATTAGTCATCCTAACTCGCCATGCGTTGAGTGCCAATGACGTTTTCTTGTTATTTAATCGTTATTTCTTTTATTAGCGATATCCATTCATTTTTCATCCATCCAGCCTGACGTTATCATTGTGAATGGGTCTGAGCTTGAAAAGGGCAAATACCGCCGCCTATCGTCTCCCGGATGGTAATGCACATGATTGGATTGGATTGGGTGGCCATGTGCATCAGAAAAAAAGTCTGGTCCAGAGTTTTCCCATCTCTGGCAAGCAGTATTGTGTTACCAGATTGACTACCCTCAGAGCAGCGTCGATTATGTGTTTTCGGACTATAACGTTGGATCAATAAACGTGATCAATATTTGGAATGGCGATCAGGAATTGGATGAATCATTTTGCAGAACATCTGATGTGAGGTAAGGACTCTATTTTACCAGCATTGGGTTAATCAGATGGTTTTTTTCATAGCGGTCACAACGTGTCTGTGTGTGTGTGTGTATATGACGATCGATAATCTAGCGTTTATTTGAAAACTAATAATAAATCAGCCGAAAATTTACAATGTGTTTTGTGTATTCCACTAAAGAGCTATTATCGCGGATTTCTCTGGAATCACTAGAAATCTTCAAAACTATACTCGTATTCAAAACGGTATAAAACAGAAATGTACCAATAAAAAAACTATCCGTTTCGTACATGTTGACTGCAAGCAAGTCATTGATAAGCGACTATATAAGATAAGCGTTCGCAAATATCCCCGACCTCCCATTGACTAAAGCGCTGGCACGGAAGGGGTTATCTGGGCATAGGGGCGTGGCTCTCAATTAGGGCTGGGCGATATGGAAAAAAATCATATCGCGATAACGATATGATAATTTTATTTTATTTCTCGATATCGATAATTATCGAATTGTTATAAGTATAATTTTTTTTTTTTTTTAACAACAGATGTATGTTTATTTTGCAGCAATTCTTTGTCATTGCCGCCATCTTTAGTGTTACATCCCCTCACACTCCAGTTCTCAGGCTGCAGCTGGTTTAAAAGCTAAAGTAAACCGGCTTCTCTGCTGGCTGTGGCTCCAGAGGAGTTGAACAGTTCTGGCTCTGCTAGTTTATTTTCGATCTTTTGGCGCTTTTTTGGTGGACAAACCACCGCACATGTGCACTGTGACTCGTGACTGGAGTCTAGTTCTGCTAGCACACATAGCCTACTGTGTACAGACGGTTTCAAAATGTATTTTAAATTAGAAAGCAAACAAAATAAATGGACAAGAGAAAAAGAAATCTGAATTTGGTCAGTATTGTCATTTGGACAAGCAAAGCCATTACTTTAAGTTGCAGGCAAGAAAGACAAGTCTGTCCACTGTCTCTGGTTTTAAAACTGCCCTGTTGCAGGTAAAAAAAAAAAAAAAAAAAAAAAAAAAAAACGATTTTTCGATTTTTATTTTATTTCGATATTCGATATCGATTATTAAAATATATCGCGATATTTATCGTTATCGTTATATCGCCCAGCCCTACTCTCAATGTGTTAACACAATGGCGCCCGACCACGGAGATCTCCGTGTTTCGATTCCACCCGTTGTGGACAGAAGCACGGATATATCCGTGGCAAGTTGTTTTTGCTTTTATTCCATTTTAATAACCTATTCAAGGTCGCCGAGATGCACTGCAGATGTACCCTACTCTTTGAATTCACCAAAGTGCAATACCGGCCAGATTCCCTGTGGCAGAAGTTGTCTTTTATTTTTTTTTGATCTCTAATGTAGTTTTCTACTCATCTGAAGCGATAGCTATTGTCTGTTGCACGGGATACGTTTTGAATTGCGGATTTCACTATGCAATAAGGGGATTTATCATCAGCCAATGGACATATCGATCTACCAGATGGCGATCGATAACGGGGAAATGCTCGGGGGGATCCAACCGGCTCATGGTAAGATCTTTTTCACGTAAATTACAGTCCGATCGAGCCTTGTTATTAGGGATGCCCCGATCACGTTTTTTGCCACCGATACCGATCACCGATCGTCTTGAGCCATATCGGCCGATACCGATAGTTTTTGATTAAACTTTTTTTTTTTATATTATTTTATATATTTTTTAATAAAATATATATATTATATAATTAGACTTGTACTTGTATTATCTGCGAGACATCGCCACCACGCAACAAGTCAAAATGCTCGCTATCTGCAAACAGCTCCACTGTCTGTGTGTACACGAGTAGCCTCCAGCTACGGCCAGGATTCTCCGGCGCTGCAGCTGGACCTAGTATTGGTATAAATCACATTCAGCAAGCCCTCAGCTCGAATACGCATCGAATCAATGTTATAAGACATTGATATCAGGAGCTATCTGTAGCTACTGCTAGCCGGCTAGATAACGTTAAGACAACGCCTCAGTGAACTATTTAGTTGAGAGCTAACGTGAGCTAACGTGAGCTACCGAGTCAACTGAGGTAACTCATCATGCACGACTATTGCTGGAGCATTTGTTGATATCAGCAGCTATCAGTAGCTAGCCAGCTAGATAACGTTAGACAATGCCTCATGTAGTCACTGGGTCATTTAGTTTAAACAGTAACGTTAGCTCGGTAGGTACTGGTAGCCAACGTTAGCTCACGTTGCATCATGCACCAGACTATAGCAGACTGTGAGGCTCTTGTTTACATGAGTGCGGGAGGGGCTGGGGAGGAGGCGCCGTACGCTGCAAGCAGCTCTGTGTCGAAGTCAGCAGTGAATGTGAGATCTCCGCTAAGAATTGGATCATGTTTTTCGATCGGTTTTGACGATTGGCGAAAATAAAGCATTATCACCGATCACCGATCGCATATTTATACTGATTATCGGCCGATAACGATCGGTGGCCGATCGATCGGGGCATCCCTACTTGTTATGATACGATCGGCCTATGTGGCTAGTTAGACAAACACGGTTATTGGTAATCAATAATAAGAAACGACGTCCCCCGCCCCCCCCCCCCTTTCATGCAAACATGCTTGAGGATCGTGCCGATCATATGCAGTTTGAGTTTTAACTGTAGCATCTGTATAACGGAAATGCCATTGGATATAACGTTAGCAGCTATTAGCCCTTTATCTAGCCTTCCAGAAAATATACTAGACCAAATCCCGTATAACGCTTATATTCACGGCGCTATAAAATGAGAACATAATTGATGAATAAATTTTTTTCTTTAAGCCATTTTGAAGGGACGGTTTATGGACTCAATTGACAATGAGAATGGACAGATAGCAATACTATAAAGTATAGATTTAGCTCTACAAACAGCCCCACGTCTGTTTACATTTGCCGGTCCTCTGGAGATTTATTAGACGCATCCCAATGGCCCCGAATGTGTTAAGAGCAGGGGGGGGGGGGCAGAATCGGATGGGTATCGGTAGATACTCAAGGCTGCGATATCGTAGGGCTGGGCGATTACCAGTAATCGTTTTTATCGATTAATTCGAATTAATGATTTAGGACGATTTTGAATTTTTTTTAATCGATTTTCAAAACAAAAACTATTATAATATTTATTTTTTTATAGTCACCTTTTGTTTTACAAAAAGTGATGTTTGGTGAAAGTTAGATTTGCACTTTATTAATCCCAATAGAGAAATTCATTCTTGTTTGATGATCAAGAGGCACCTTTTATTTGTTTTAACACTTTGTCCACCAAAAACGAGTATACTCGTTATTGGCCGCCATGCGTTGTGCGCCAGAAACGAGTTAACTCGTTTTTCGGATCAATATTTAATTTTTTTGCCATGGCATTCATAATTCATCCAGCCTCCCTCTGGGGATGCAGCTGGACCCTGTCTGATATTGCAACGCCTCAATACCGCCGCCTGGTGGATGTCGGGCGAGTTACACTCAAAGCCAAACCGGAAGTGGCGCTCTGTGCATCGAGGAAATTCCTCTGGCAGTAATATCTTGTAGCGTCGATCTACACTTGAGTGCATTGGGATCGCTTTCTAAACGCAATAATCAATATGATTTCGGCGTTTATTGCGTCATACAAACGGGAAATGGATCTAGCAGATCGACGTCAAATAATTGGAATATTTTTCCTCCAGTCTCATCGGCGAACGGTAAGAGGAAAACATTATTTTCAGCCCGATTGTTTATTCATTTCACGGCAATCCATCTGATCAACACTCCAACCCATAGTAAAAAAAGACGCTACTGACGATCAAGGAATTATAAACGACCCCCCCCCTTTCCTTCACGCATGATTAAGCATAATGTATACCGATCATATACATTTGAATTTTTTAATAAAGTGTGTATAGGAAAGAAACGCCAATCGATAATCTATCATATGCGTCAGGGCCTATAACTTGCGTTTTAGGAATTACTGCAGAAAACTTTAAAAACATATTTATATTCACGACGGTATTAACATGACAATGTATGAATGAAAAAATATAACGTTCCCACATTCGGAATGATAGATACCCGACGTTGAATGGGCCATAGTAATGTCGATATAGCTATAATATTTTAAAAGTTATAGCCCTGCAAAGAAGGTAAACATCTCCATAGGGTTACAGCACTGGCAGACTGGGCCCAAGGATGGGTACTAGTGTTGTCACGATACTGGAATTTCGACTTCGATACGATACCTTGAAAAGTATCGATACTTTCGATACTTTCAATACCAAAAAAAAAAAAATTATAATCATTTCTTTTTTATTATAATATATATATATATATTTTTTTTTACAAATTTTGCTTTTGTTGCTGGTTGATTCTCCTCAGCTTCTCTCTGGTACTATACGAGAAGATAAATACACTTTTAAAACCCTTTGTTTATCTTTAGATCAGAGAGAGAAAGAGAGAGTGGCTGCTGGAGATTTTAGGTCTACTGAGCGCACCTTTCTAGTTATGACCCGAAAACAAGGGTACTAGAGAGAGAGAGAGAGAGAGAGAGAGAGAGAGAGAGATTTCTCCGGAGCTATGCTCGGAGCATTTATTAACGTTACATTTTCAACAACATTGCTGCTAATTGGACACTTCATGGAGGCGGGGTAATGTTGTGTCGAGTTCATGCGTGTACTGGTGTAGGATGGGCTCCGGCTCCGCTCGACCGAACGTTGGAAACGGGGTAGTTGTGTCGAGTTCATGCGTGTACTAGTGTAGGATGGGCTCCGGCTCCGCTCGACCGAACGTTGGAAACGGGGTTGTTACAAAGGGTCAGATTAAACCGAATATATATATTTATTGCTTGAGATGCCTTGTATAATATTTGTATATCGTTTGATATCCCTTGTATATTCTTTGTATATATACACGGAATATCCCTTTACCTAGGTACAGGCCAGACCATAATATTCGTTCTCCTATTGGACAGCGACCCCTAGGCGCCAACGACCATACCCCCAATGGCGAGTTCAAAGCCACCACCAAGGCTTGTCTCAACATGTCCAGGTTTGCGCAGTAATACGAGACAGAACTGAGGTTGGCACTAGATTATTCACCTTACGTATAAATACGGCGCAGGTGGAAACAGCAGCAGTTCCTTCGTTCGTTCAGTTCAGTTCATCATTCGTTCAAAGTAACATATCGTCTTATCAAACGTTAAAGCCTTCACCACGAGTCAACGACCAAGTGAAGTGAGCAACTTGCGTCTAAATAGAGCACTTAGAACCGCGTGCGAATAGGATAGTAAAAGTGTCAGAGCTTAGTGAAATAACGTCAAGTTCGACCTAGTTAAATGTGAAGTACCGTGCACAGGAGAATCTACACTGGCGAATGCAGAGCCTTTTCCGGCTGGATTATATTGCTTTTGGTACTGTGGCTGCTGGAGCAGAGAACCGTCTACCCCACTGCTGTGTGGGATCTACCCGTGAGGAGCATCACTCAAGCCCGTCTCTAGGAAGAGGCTGGCTGGCTTTCATCCATGCTGTCGCGCATACTGGATTATAGCTGCTGCTTTTGTCTGCCGATCGAGGGGAGTATATGTACCGCCTCCCGTAGCTGGAGCTTATTTATTCCTCGTTGATCCAGACTTTTGCATCCGAACATTCCTCTCCCCTGCTGGCTTACAACCGGAGGGAACCCCCTTAGTATCTCCAGCTGACTACGAGTGTGCCTTATGTAATTCTTATGCTACGGGTGGTGTCAGTTATACCCATCTTAATATGCTCATGGACTTACGCTCTTGACCTACTTAAGTGTTCTTCGCCATATAAGCGCAATTCATAATTCTCATTCTGTAACCTACGGTTGCTTTAATAATAAATACTTCTAAATATAACTTTCTTTGTTAAGCCGTATTCTTGTGTGGGTGTTCACCAGATATACCGTGTACTGTATGGCCAGTAATTAAACTACATAACTAAGTAGTGGTTTAATAATACCATACTCTCAATACAGTCAGGGAATTGTACCCCTCAGTTACAATTGGTCCTTCGAGCCGGAGGAATATCAGTGTAATATCTAAATATAATATTGATATTAACCATGGCCAGCGGTGAACACTCCCCAAGCAGCTCTCCCGAGCTAGAACGCCCGCAGCGCAGACGTCAGCCACCTCCCTATCTAGAGGCATACGCTGTCAGTCTAATACCTAGCTTTATAAAGACGTTAAATGCGGATAAAATAAATAAAGCGGATAGTCAAAGCATGTCAAATCCTACCGACCAGACGACCCTGCCAGTAGAGACCCCAGTGGGTTCTAACGAAACTGACCAAGCCCACGGGGGGGACCAGGGGGGACATGACATGACTATACCCCCAGACAACGTCAACGGGACGGTCCCCGGAGAGCTCCAGGATAAAGAAAGCGCTCCAGGGACAGAACCCGACCCACTACCAGAAGAGAAGCGCGCCCAGGAGACGGACCTCGAGGCGCGCCCAGAGAACAGATCTCCAACGAGCACTGCCAGAAGCCGATCACCTCCGTCGGTGTCTTCCCCCAGCGAAGCGGACAAGATGCTGGCGCAGGCATTCATCGCCACCCTGGCAGCCTCCACCGAACGCGATCGACTTCAGGGTGAACGCGATCGACTTCAAGCGCAACAGACGAGCGAGCGCGAACAAGCTGCAGACCAACGAGAGCGCCTTCATGCGCAACTCCAAGCGCAAGCCCTCAGCCAATGCACAGCGTGACGCCGCCAATGCCCAGCGCGAAGCAGTGCGCGACGCCGCCCATGCCCAGCGCGAGGCAGAGCGCGACCGGCTGCAGGCGCAGATGATGGAACAATTGATTGCCATGGCGACACCCCCTCTCTCCGCACGGAGCTCCCGGAGATCATCACGACAAGGGTCTAGGACACATTCCCCTACCCGACCAAGCGACCCCGCCAACAGGAGGATCCTGTCCACGTCTCCGAACCCCCTCCCCGACCGGTCCATACGAGACCCAGCAACCGGGAAGAACCGGCCTACGTCGCAGAGAGACTGACTAGAAGACTCCAGGACCTAGCAGAGGAAGAGGAAGAGGAAGAGGAGGCCCAGTACAGCCCCGACCAGCAGCAACGTACTCTGGACCAGGAGGCCCAGTACAGCCCCGACGTCAGCCCCGAGCCACTGCACTACAAACCCCCGACCCAACTCACGGGTGAGTTTGACGTACAGTAGGCACCGAGGAACAGCACCTGGGTACCCGGTAGGGGTGGACGGTATAAACGGTATACGGTATAAACGGTATGAATTTGCTCTACGGTATGGATTTTGACTATACCGTCTAAACCGGTAGTGCAGCTCTAAAATACCAATGACGTCATGTAACCACAGCGCGACTATTTCACTCGCATTTGCCCCTAAAAATAGATAGAATTAGTCATAGATAATAGATATGTGCGAACTGGAAAAAGTTATTTAGGAGGCTTCGCGCAGTGGGCGTGCCAGCCCCTACCGCACGCATGTAAACACGGATCTAGTTAGTAGTCTAGTGGGACGGGACACGGGAGCTCAGCTGTCGGCGGCGTCTCCCTGAGCTAACGTTAGCTTAGCTACCGTTACAAAATGACCCAGTCAACTATTCACTTTTAGTTTAATACATGATGAGGCATTGTCTAACCGAACGGTATCTAGTCGGCCAGCTACCGATAGCTCCTGACATCAACAAACGCTCCACAAAGTCTAGTAGAGAGAGACGTGTGTGTGCTACCTGTTAGCCGTTAGCTCACGTTAACGCGAGTTAGTTCACCGTTCAAAACGAAATGTCCCATTGAACTAAATAATTCACTGAGGCGTTGTATTAACGTTATATATCCGGCTTAGCCGGATAGCTCCTGATATCAATGTCTTATAACACTGATTCGATGCGTATTCGAGCTGAGGGCTTGCTAACGTTATTCCAATATAATAGGGTCCAGGTGCAGCGCCGGAGAATCCTGGCCGTAGCTCTGCTCGAGGCTACTGAGTATAGGTCCAGGTGCAGCTCCGGGGAAACCTGGCCGTAGCTGGAGGCTACTAGAGTACACACAGACAGTGGAGCTTGTTGCGTGGTGGCGATGTCTCGCAGATAATACAAGTACAAGTCTAATTATATAATATATATATTTTATAAAAAAAAGAAAAAAAATATAAAATAAAAAAAATTTTTTTATCAAAAACGATGATACCGTGATATATACCGTTACCGTCTATGCTTCAAATTATACCGTGATATAAATTTTAGACCATACCGTCCACCCCTAGTACCCGGCCCCTGGTACCCACCAAGTACCAACCTACGACAACACGTACAGGGAGACTCGCCCAGGAGGCCTCTTCCCCAACGCTCACTGATGTGCCAGCCATCCATGGCATCGTACCTTGGCACACCGACGTTCCCAGACTTTATGCGCGAGGACAGAGCACAGTACACGGAATTACGGATGTGCTTGGAGACTATGATGTCCGACGTCCCCGATGAGTCGTACAAATATGCCATCCTCCTCAAGCATCTCAAGGTGCCCAGAGCGCATAATATAGCGCTGGCATATTCCAACTCAAGCACCCCATACTCCGCGGCTCTAGTGGCCCTCGACCAGCGCTATGGACGCATATGGGACTACGTGATACAGGAAATAAGAGACATCGACCGCCTCCCCCAAGCCAGAGACAATAGAGCATTGGATGACCTCTCTATCAAGGTACAGTCCCTGGTAGGGATGCTGGGGTCCCAAAAGGAGAAAGGGATATATGAACTGTATGCTAACTCTAATGTAGAAAGGATATTAGAGAAGCTCCCTCCCGCCCGACAAGAGCGCTTCAGGTGGCAAAGAGACCACCGCGACCCCAACGGCCCAGAGGCATCCCTCCTAGACTCATCTGATTTCCTCGCCAGGGAGGTCAGCAGCCTACGACTGGACACGTTCGTGTGGAGTGGACCAAGCCCAAGAGATGGACCTCGGAGATCTGACGATAACCGCCGGTCGGTGACCGTTATGCACCAAGCCGAATCAGTACCGCAGCACAAGAACCACAACACCCCCTCGACGAAAGAGGAGTGGAAGATTGAATGCTAGTACTGTGAAGGGGAACATCGGCTGTATCAATGTGACAATTTCAAGAAGCTGACCACGGACGAGGTGAGTCAGTGGATCAAAGACCACCGCCGCTGCTTCCGCTGCGCGCGCAGCCATATGGCAGCTGAGTGCCGTTTGAAGAAAAGTGCAGCAGGTGCGGCGGCGCCCACTTGGAGGTCCAGCATGACATCAACAGGCGTCCGCCAGGACAACAAAGTGGGCCCGTCACGGTAATGTACCAGGCCGAGGCGGTGGCACCAGTACCGAAGATCCAAAGCAACCGACCAACAGGAGTGCTCCATATAGACCAGCATAGCGGGACCCCCCGAGTGCTCATCAAAGTGGTCAGAGTGCTCCTGAGCTACGAAGACAAGGTCCTGGACACTTAAGCCGTCCTAGACGATGGGTCTGAAAAGACTCTCCTCCTCGCTTCCGCCGCAGCCCAGCTGGGTCTGCGGGGTGCCAAAGGAACAATGACAATACGTACCATCAGAAGAGACCAGAAGACCATAAAGGGTGAAAATGTCTCCTTCAAGATAGCAGCGGTGGACCAGCCCGAGAAGCAGTATAGTATTACCAACGTCTTCACCAGCCACGACATAGGCCTGTCACAGTACACCTACCCCATCCCACAGCTGATGGCGAAGTACGCGCACCTACGTCAACTACCTATACCGCTCATCGACGGCGCCACACCGACCCTGCTCATCGGCTCCGACCACGCGGACCTCATTCTCCCAATTGACGCGGCCCACATCGGACCCAAAGGATGCCCAGTCGCAGTTCAGACCCGACTGGGGTGGACGCTCCAGGGCCCCCTCTACGGACTTGACAGTAAACCCACGTCTACACGCTGCCTGCACACAAAGGTGAGCGACACAGGCCACTCTCTCGTACAGCCCGTTGAGAGGCTATTGACATTAGGCGAGAGGCCTGTGAGAGAACCGTGGGCACAAGAGGGAGTTCCGAACTCCACCCCCCTCAGCTGCGCTCCAGACGTAGCTGACCTCGAACCCAGCACCCCAAGCGACTCCTTGATGGGGCGGCCGGAACCGGCCCCTCCTCAGACGGGGTACAGACCAAACAAGAAGAACAGACGGAGGATGTGGAGACGCAGCCAAGCACAGACCACAGTCTCAGGCCCGCTTCCTCCTAAGCCCCCTACCATCCCTTCCAGCCCGTCAGAAGCGGGTCAAGGGCGGGGACAACTTAAAGGTGGACACAATCGTCATGATCATAGACCAGTCACTACCCCGAGCTGCGTGGCCGGCCGGCCGCGTAAGCAAAGTGATCACTGGTGCCGACGGAAAGGTCAGAGCGGCAGAAGTTCTTATCCAGGGACGGACATACACCCGACCCGTGGCGAGGCTGATAGAGTTGCCAAGGCTCCCTGACTCCCTTGCTGACGATCATGACCCACTGACTTTGTGAATTGCCCTACTCCTCACAACGGACATTGAGTAGTGGACAAGACGGTTAATCTGTCTCTGCTTATCTAATTAGGTGCGGACTAATTAGGAGGCGGCTGTTACAAAGGGTCAGATTAAACCGAATATATATATTTATTGCTTGAGATCCCTTGTATAATATTTGTATATCGTTTGATATCCCTTGTATATTCTTTGTATATATACACGGAATATCCCTTTACCTAGGTACAGGCCAGACCATAATATTCGTTCTCCTATTGGACAGCGACCCCTAGGCGCCAACGACCATACCCCCAATGGCGAGTTCAAAGCCACCGCCTAGGCTTGTCTCAACATGTCCAGGTTTGCGCAGTAATACGAGACAGAACTGAGGTTGGCACTAGATTATTCACCTTACGTATAAATACGGCGCAGGTGGAAACAGCAGCAGTTCCTTCTTCGTTCAGTTCAGTTCATTCAGTTCATCATTCGTTCAAAGTAACGTATCGTCTTATCAAACGTTAAAGCCTTCACCACGAGTCAACGACCAAGTGAAGTGAGCAACTTGCGTCTAAATAGAGCACTTAGAACCGCGTGCGAATAGGATAGTAAAAGTGTCAGAGCTTAGTGAAATAACGTCAAGTTCGACCTAGTTAAATGTGAAGTACCGTGCACAGGAGAATCTACACCGGCGAATGCAGAGCCTTTTCCGGCTGGATTATATTGCTTTTGGTACTGTGGCTGCTGGAGCAGAGAACCGTCTACCCCACTGCTGTGTGGGATCTACCCGTGAGGAGCATCACTCGAGCCCGTCTCTAGGAAGAGGCTGGCTGGCTTTCATCCATGCTGTCGCGCATACTGGATTATAGCTGCTGCTTTTGTCTGCCGATCGAGGGGAGTATATGTACCGCCTCCCGTAGCTGGAGCTTATTTATTCCTCGTTGATCCAGACTTTTGCATCCGAACATTCCTCTCCCCTGCTGGCTTACAACCGGAGGGAACCCCCTTAGTATCTCCAGCTGACTACGAGTGTGCCTTATGTAATTCTTATGCTACGGGTGGTGTCAGTTATACCCATCTTAATATGCTCATGGACTTACGCTCTTGACCTACTTAAGTGTTCTTCGCCATATAAGCGCAATTCATAATTCTCATTCTGTAACCTACTGTTGCTTTAATAATAAATACTTCTAAATATAACTTTCTTTGTTAAGCCGTATTCTTGTGTGGGTGTTCACCAGATATACCGTGTACTGTATGGCCAGTAATTAAAGTACATAACTAAGTAGTGGTTTAATAATACCATACTCTCAATACAGTCAGGGAATTGTACCCCTCAGTTACAGGGGTAGTTGTGTCGAGTTCATGCGTGTACTGGTGTAGTGGGCTCGGCTTGACGTTACTCCGTTTCCATGAAGTAATAGGTGGCCAGCTAGCTAGCATTAAGCTAACGGAGGAACGACAGCTAACGTTAGCTAATAATAGCGTTGTTTACAAACTGAAGACAGGGCTGCGCTGCCCGGCTGTGAGGGGGAGGAGGCTGCAGCAGCTTGTGTCTGTTGCTCTGAGCGAGGAGGAGGGGGAGGCGGAAGGGCAAGGCTCTGGCAGCGCGTCTGTCTGTCAACAACTTGCGGGAGCAAGCCAGCTGGTACCGATACTGCAGAAAGTATCGGTACTTCGGGAAATTAGTATTGAAGCCGTTTTAAATATTCAGTATCGATATGTGACCCGCCGTGACCAAACCCGATTTGATGCGCAAGGGGGAGGTGCTCTGAAATGAACAAAATGTCTTGCTGTCCAGAAAATCCCCAAAATCGAAATCTTGATTATTTTTTACATATTTGAATTGTCATTAATGTGTTCCCTTATTTGCCCTTAGTTGCAAACTTAAATACAACTTGTAAATGAGGTAATTATTGTTATAATAGTTCCACAAATTTTCTTTCAAGTGAGGAGAAAAACTACACGAGCGGGCTGTGCGGCCTGTCCAGGTAGCAAGTACTTGTACTTAATAGGTGTTAACACACAGACACATTATTTAGCTCTCCTTTCTCAGAGAGAGAATAACACACTATTAATACACTATCTTAATGTTATAAGTTATAAGCAACGTAACGCAGTGTCTAAAAAAAAGATAAAAAAGAGGCCTTGACCCATTATAAAACGCATGTTTTAACTTAATTAAAACACAGTTAGAATTTTATGAGCGAACGAATTTCGTTAGGGTGCATTTTTTCCAACCTAATGGGTAAATACATCTAAATAACACTGTTGAAAGCTGGGCTGTGTTGACGTTACAAATGTCCAATCGCGCGGCTGCTGGTGCTGCTGCTGCTTGGTGCAGCGCGAGGCTGGAGAGATGTTGTAACCCTTTCACTGCCACACTACAGAAGCGCTTAGTAACGCTTCGCCTCAAAGCCTTTTCTGGCCGAATTAGTCATCGAATCTTTAATTTTTTTTAAATTCTTATTCAGAGGTATTTCGTCGAGATTTCATAATTTGTAATGTGGCAGCGAAATGTGTAGAAATATGGTAAAAAAAACTATTTATCTGTTTTTTCTCGATGAAAAAAGACTACCACTTTCACTACCACACCACAGAAGGTTAACCTTTCACTACCACACAACAGAAGGTTAACCTTTCACTACCACACTACAGAAGGTTAACCTAGTTGTTGCGTCTTTCACTACCACACTACATGTATTTACTAGGGCTGTCAGTTTATCGCGTTAATTAGATTAATTAATTACACCGCAAATTATCGCGTTATGAAAATTAACTCAAAATTAATTACAATTTTTTTTTTATTAATATTTTTTTTTTAATATTTTGTTTTTTATCTTATTCATTCCATGATAATGTAGAATACACATTTACAGACTTTTTTTTTAATATGGTCCATTTGCATGTTCTTGGTATCTGATTCTAGGGACATCTATGAATCTCAGGGAAGACTCACTTCTTCAACCATTATCTGAAATGATTTATATAAAAAAAAAAAAAAAATCTAACCCTGACTAACCTTACTGTCATGCACTTGTCCTAATAAACTAACCTACAGTGTAACACGCAACACTTGATGAACATTGTTACTCAGCTGATAGAGTTGTACCCTTCTTGCTGTCTTGTCGTACAGAACTTGTAAGTCGCTTTGGATAAAAGCGTCAGCTAAATGACTAAATGTAAATGAATGTATTCCCAGTGTCAGAAATACTGTGGGCTAGATCCACAAAGAATGGATTGCACGGTGCAAGTTGCACCCTTACTTACAATTCATTATGAATAGAAAATGGGGGACCCTGATGTAAACAAGACGAAAGTCTTTCTCTGGTCTGCATCCCCTTAACAATTGTATGTATTGAGCTGTACTGTACTGTACCCATTCTGCAATCTGTTAATAACATTTTCATTCAATCAATCAATCTGTGCGGTGATTGATTGAATGAAAATTTTATTTTGAGTCAATTTTAATGAACCAAATGAGAATATCAATACATATTTTTTTAAATTTTTGACTGTGAATAACACCATGCTCAAATTGACCAGACCTGAAAAATCTAAGCAAATTAATAGATGGAAGATGATTAAACAGAAGGTTTTGTACTATATACAGTACTGAATTCTGCCATCTGGACACATGCAATTGGAAATATGATTATAGAAAATAGAATTTCAGGCATAAAATGGTTATGCGATTAAAATGCGATTAATTAGATTAATTAATTACAAATCCTGTAATTAATTAGATTAATTTTTTTAATCGCCTGACAGCACTAGTATTTACATCTAAATGCTTATTGGTCAGGCGGTGACGTCATTAAGTTGATGCCATTGATGGATGGGTATTAAACAGAGAGCAGGCAGTGCATGCTTGACAGTCACCATGGAACCTACAGCGAGGGCAGTTGCCGAGGCATTAAACCGGTTTGCTCACTTCAGAGCACACTGTGTTGAAGATGAACGCGCTTTAGGAACATTCATCGCGGATTTCTTTGTGCAGAATAAAAATCCAAAAAGAAACTCAGATTCTGGTTCAGAAGAAGAAGACAACGCAGACGTTATGCGGGCTATAATCACTGACAGCAACGCTGAAGAGCCAGATGATGGTGACAACACTAACGGATTTGGAGACGAGTTAGAGGCAGATGATGGTGATGGTGACAACACTAACGGATTTGAAGACGAGGCAGAGCCAGATGATGGTGACAACACACCTAACGGATTTGGAGACAAGGTAGAACATGTAATGTGCTTTGTGGAAGTTGAATCTGACGAGAGCCACGAACGCGAAATGGAAAGACTTTTGCGATTTACTTGTAAATGCGTCCAGGGTGATAAAGAAAATGACATTCTTAATCGGCGGTCATGTATCACAAAATTGGACCGTGATGAAGTTTACACAAGTCAACATACCACAGCTAGTGGGAAAGGAAGATGGCACTGTATTCGTGCAGTCCTACAACTGGCAGGAACATCTGGGGCCTTACTTCAAGCCACTGCCACAGATCAAGCAGTACCAGCACTTTAGGTGGGTGTGGTCACTGTGTGTTGTGTATTTACTGTAATTAATTATTCACACTTTAGTGCAAAGAATGTCATTGGCAAATGATACAAATGCATTGATATTGTTATGTGCCCTGTACTAACGTTTCACTTTATTATTGCAGCTTTGATTCCAAGGAACCTGGTGTGGTTGTGGCAAAGATGTCTATTGATGGCGCTGAAACCAGATTCCAGCTGCTCCGTGACGTCCGTGTCCTGCCGCCTATAGATGGACTTCCTGTGCTGCCACCACCGGGACTGGACTCTGCAAGACAACACTATCTGTTCCACAAGATCAGAGAGTTCTGTGATGAGGAAGCCCAGGACATAACATGCCCAGCACCACCAGCCAAAATATCCATCAGCGGTTCAAAAAGACCACGGTGATCATCTGGAGAGGCCATCAGAACATTGAACATTGACTTTAGCATGTCTATTTTTATCTCGTGTTATTTTAAATGCTAATAAAATCTTGAAACTTGATTTGTCTCTTGTTTATTATCAGGGTCCCTTTCACTACCACACTACAGAAGGTTAACCCTTTCACTACCACACTACAGAAGGTTAACCTTTCACTACAACACCACAGAAGGTTAACCTTTCACTACCACACTACAGAAGGTTAACCTTTCACTACCACACTACAGAAGGTTAACCCTTTCACTACCACACTACAGAAGGTTAACCTTTCACTACCACACTACAGAAGGTTAACCTTTCACTACCACACTACAGAAGGTTAACCCTTTCACTACCACACTACAGAAGGTTAACCTTTCACTACCACACTACAGAAGATTAACCCTTTCACTACCACACTACTGAAGGTTAACCTTTCACTACCACACTACAGAAGGTTAACCTTTCACTACCACACACATTTTTTAATAAACTATCATGACTTTTCCTTTTTCCTCTGGGTGTTGTGTTTGCAGTCACCAGACTCATTGTAATAACAAAGAGCCTCAGACTGGAAAGCTGCCAGGTGTTAATTGCCCTAGAGAGAGGGGGCCATGGATTACAATGACTTCTGGGTAGTGTTGTAGTTGTTTCACTATTGTCACCGAATAGCCTGCTCGTCTCTTGAAGGCTATTATCTCTGAATACGTTTTGTGATATCACCATGAATCATAGGAAGTAGCTTGCAAAGTATCCCACCAAAATGTTCAAGTGATGGCTTATTTTGAAGGTATGAATCTGTACTTTCATAATATGTTAAAAAAAAAAAAAAAAAAAAAAAAATGAAGATCCCTCAACATGACCCTGAAGTCCATACCTGGTCACATATGTATCGATACTTCGATATTTTTGACAACACTAATGGGTACAATGCATGGCGGACAATGTGTTAAGTGAAGTTTTGTGAAAAAGCAAGTTATTGCACTAAGTTATTGCATTAATCCCAATAGGGGCATTCATTTTTGTTTGATCAAGAGTAACCTTTATATATATAATTATAAAAAAAAGATTAAGTGAAGATTGGTGAAAGTTAGGTTTGCACTTCAATCCCAATAGGGAAATTCATCTTAGTTTGATATTTTTTTTGTGTCAAATAAAAACAAAAGGTTATTTGAATGATTTCTAGTTTTCAAGAGAAAAAAATTGATTAAAATCGTAAATCGAAAAAAAATAAAAAAGAACCAGAGATTTTATTTTTAGGCCATATCGCCCAGCCCTATGATATCGGTATCGGATATGAAAAATTGGTATCGTGCCATCCCTAATTAGTACCATCAGCAGCACTGGTGTTACCTCATGTTTTTTTTATTATCATGTTTTTGGTCGATTTTTATTGTTTTTACTACCCGGCAGTCCGGTAGAGAGAGAGAGAGAGAGAGAGTAGAGCCATATGAAATACGCGTTCACGGAATCGCGGACGGAATCACGGAACTGACCAATAAAAATGGAATCAACTGCAAAACGTGGAATATTGCAGAATTTGGCCTAATCTGGACTGAAATTCCGTTTTTGGGTGGAACGTTTATTGCAAAGCAAACATGACCGGGGAGGCAGGGACCGCTGCGCGTTACACACAACAGCAGTGTCCAAGCGTCTCGCTGCTTCTGTGTTAACGCTGTCAAGAAGCTAAGAAATTCCGCAATAAGCCCTAAATTCAGAGCAGAGCAGTATCCTAATTACTTTTATGCCTCCGGCGATAAGGTGTTTTGCTAATTCTGTCAACGTACCGCGGACTGGACCCGCAAAAATCACTATTGTGATTAAATAGCTATGTAACGTTACAGTACATAGGACTATAGATGGAAATGATAGCTTCTAGCTAAATCTGGTGCACCCATCCATTTGTTTAATGCAAATGATTGTCAGTACACACTGTCCTTTATAAACGAAATAAACTAAAGGTGCCTAAATTATGCATTACTATATTGCATCACAATATAATAGATATAGCTAGGCTACTGACAGTCATTGTGATAATGTCAGTAGTAGCTGTAAGCTGTATCTATTGTTTTACACTTGAAATGTGTATTTATTTGTGTGCATTTTTATTTTGTCACAATATTATTTGAAAAATATTGTGTAAAATTGAACTGTATTTCTGAGTTGCAGCACTTAAAAACATTAAATGGACGGTTATATCTTATTCAATTGTGGACATTCATTCATTCCCAATTATTAAACACTATTTCTGATGGTAAAATGAGCACAAAAAAGCTAAATACAGAATTTTGAAATATTAAAACGGGAAAAACTGAATTTGGGAAAAAATTTTATGGAATTTGGAAAATAATAAAAACGGATTTCATATGGCTCTAACAGAGAGAGAGAGAGAGAGAGAGAGAGAGAGAGAGAGAGAGAGAGAGAAGAGAGGAGAGAGAGGAGAGAGAGCGGGAGACATAGCGGGGGGAAGACATTCGGCAAAGGACGCCGGGTCCGGGAATCGAACCCGGGTCGGCCGCTTCGCGACGCAGCGTGTTACATGGTTCGCCAATTGGGGGCGCCCCTACCTCATGTTTCTTGAAGAGTTTCTTGAAGTAGTTGGAGCATGCAGCCAGGACACAGCGGTGGGCTCTGAACTTGACGTCCTCCACCACCACGGCGATGTCGCAGTGTTCCCCCTCCAGGCGCTGCTCGTTCAGTAGCTTCAGGAACACCGTCTTGTGTTCGTCGTCCACGTACTTCACCGTCTCCGACATCTGAGGGGAGGCAGGCGCTGCTGAGTCCTAATTCCTTGTATGTACTACAGTACATATATAAAGTATCAAGTATGTACCACATATATAAAGAATGTACATCATACTACATATATATAAAGTATGTACTACATATATAAAGTATGTACATCATACTATATATATAAAGTATGTACTACATATATAAAGTATACATCATACTATATATATAAAGTATGTGCTACATATATAAAGAATGTACATCATACTATATATATATAAAGTATGTACTACATATATAAAGTATGTACATCATACTACACATATATAAAGTATGTACTACATATATAAAGTACATCATACTACATATATATAAAGTATGTACTACATATATAAAGAATGTACATCATACTACATCTATATAAAGTATGTACATCATACTACATGCCACTCAAACATGGGAACCAAACACATGCACATCTACTGCACACAGACTGCAAGCAATAGGGCTGTCAACAAATATTTTATATATATATAGAATATATAGGGCCTAACAAAAATAATAGTTGGTTTCAGGTTGGTTGTCAGTTTGGCCATGGGTAGGTAGGGAATTTATTTTATTTTATTTTTTTATTTTATTCTTTCCCACGGCGACTATGGATAGGGAATTTCTTTATTTAATTAAAATGTTCACAACAACATGGATGCATGTACTCTGCCAGCATGTTTAATATCCATAATACTAAATGTTTGACTAAGATTTCTATGAAACTTTATTATAAAAAAAAAAAAAAAAAATCTGATTTTTTTTTTTTAAATATATAATTTTTTTTTAAAACTCATAAAATATATTGGGTCGCACCTAAATCGGCAGGGTCGGTCGGCAACCTGAAACCAACCATTATTTTTGTTAGGCCTAGTTATAATATAGTATAGAATTATTAATAGACTCTTGAAAATTAAATAAAACACATTTGTGTTAACATTTATGTTCGATTGTGGGGAAAAACACAGCCCCCGGCTGTCTTCCTCTCAACTTCTCGTAATGGGCCTGAATGAGCTGCATGACGGACAAGAGACACGCAAGGCCTTAGCAGAGCTGAAGAAGATGCCAGGAACAACAACAACAACAACCGCATTCCGTGATGGCAGAGAGGTTAGAACCCACTTTGGTCGCCAAGACACTACACTGATTTGCACTCTGAGCAATCCAAAAGCCCTGTTTGGAAATTCTTCAGATTTGTATCAACTTGTGGAACTCATTATACAAGTTGTACGTACACGCTATGTAAACTACAGCTGGCCTACCTTCTTTTTTCATGCCAACACTATTTTGAGAGTTCTAGCGTCAAGAATGTAAGTAGCCTATGTTTTTTTAATAGCACTTAAATTGTAAATCATCCCTCAGGGTAAAACTTCTAGATATTGAATAATGAAATAGAGATAACAGCGGCATGCAGGTCCCAATGGTTTGATTACTATTACCCGTTTTAATGCCAAGGAAAAAATATTGTGTATGAATTGAATGTTCTATATACCCTAAACGTTTATTCATTTGATCTCGCTCCAAGAGAAAACCCCTTCTCAATCTAGCGCAAATCTGAGAGAAAGGGAGGCGGGGGGGGGCTGGTCTATGTTGATCATGAAGGCAATTTATTTAGTTCACATAATGCGCAATAATATATATTCGAAATGGTTCGAACCTATGTGTGTTACTAGTCAAATGTAATTTTAGGCCAATTGTGACAGCCCTAGCAAGCAACACTGCAATGTACGCACTGTATCCATCCATGATCAGTAATACATGGTTGACAGCGAAGGATTTCAGCAAATGATGCACCTACTTGAGCTAGCATACCATATCCCATTCTGACTGAGGCACAATCGGGGCCGGATTATCAGTTTATCATACCTGTCTGAGGTATGATAAATTGATAATCCGGCCCCGAAATAGCACCCCAAAGCAGCCTGGCATGCTTGCCCTTGCCACACATACCTACATTATGTATATATCATATAGTATTAGGGCTGTCACTAACGATTATCTTGTTAACGATTAATCTGTCTATTATTATATGGATTAGTTGATTAATCTAAACGATTAATTTACCAGACAAATCAACAATAATTGATTCTATTTGCAATTGAATATTTCTAAATGTTTTACTAGTATCCTCAGGTCACATGGGTAGTTGCCTCTTTGACACCACCTACTGAATATCCAGACTAGGAGATGAGCCATGATGTTTATTTATGTCTATAAATGCTGTGTAGTAGGGGTGGACGGTATGGTCTAAAATGTATACCACGGTATAATTTGAAGCATAGACGGTAACGGTATATATCACGGTATCATCGTTTTTGATAAAAAAAAAAAAAATATTTTATATAATTTTTTTTTTAATAAAATATATATATTATATAATTAGACTTGTACTTGTATTATCTGCAAGACATCGCCACCACGCAACAAGCTCCACTGTCTGTGTGTACTCTAGTAGCCTCCAGCTACGGCCAGGATTCTCCGGAGCTGCACCTGGACCTATACTCGAGTAGCCTCGAGCAGAGCTACGGCCAGGATTCTCCGGCGCTGCACCTGGACCCTATTGGCATAACGTTACTTAACTGTGCTCAGCAAGCCCTCAGCTCGAATACGCATCGAATCAGTGTTATAAGTAGGGATGCCCCGATCGATCGGCCACCGATCGTTATCGGCCGATAATCAGTATAAATATGCGATCGGTGAATTCCGATAATGAGTCATATTCGCCGATCACGGAAACCGATCAAGCGGAGATCTCACTCGCTGTCTGTCTGAGACACACAGGACCTGCAAACTGCCGCTGCTCCTCCTCCCTAGCCCCGCCCGCACCTGTGTACAGTTTGTAAACACAGAGGAGGAGGCTCCTCTGAGTCCTCTGCTCAGTCTATAGTGCATTCGACCTGAGCTAACATTAGCTACCTAGCTATCGTTACTGTTTAAACAAAATTACCCAGTCAACTATTCACTTTTAGTAGGCATTGTCTAACGGTATTTAGCCGGCTAGCTACTGATAGCTCCTGATATCAACAAATGCTCCAGCAAGTCTAGTAGTCCATGTTGATACCTCCGTTAGCTCACGTTAGCTGACGTTAGTTCACTGTTCAAAACGAAATGTCCCATTGAACTAAATAGTTCACTGAGGCGTTGTCTTAACGTCATCTAGCCGGCTAGCAGTAGCTACAGATAGCTCCTGATATCAATGTCTTATAACATTGATTCAATGCGTATTCGAGCTGAGGGCTTGCTGAATGTGATATGACCAAAGCACAGTAACGTTATACCAATAGGGTCCAGCTGCAGCGCAGGAGAATCCTTGCTGGAGCTGGAGGCTACTAGAGTACACACAGACAGTGGAGCTGTTTGCAGATAGCGAGCATTTTGACTTGTTGCGTGGTGGCGATGTCTCGCAGATAATACAAGTACAAGTCTAATTATATAATATATATATTTTATAAAAAAAAAATTATATAAAATAATTTTTAATCAAAAACGATCGGTATCGGATCGGTATCGGCCGATATGGCTCACGACGATCGGTGATCGGTATCGGTGGCAAAAAACGTGATCGGGGCATCCCTAGTTATAAGACATTGATATCAGGAGCTATCTGTAGCTACTGCTAGCCGGATATATAACGTTAATACAACGCCTCAGTGAATTATTTAGTTCAATGGGACATTTCGTTTTGAACGGTGAACTAACTTGCGCTAACGTGAGCTAACAGGTAGCATACACGTCTCTACTAGACTTTGTGGAGCGTTTGTTGATGTCAGGAGCTATCGGTAGCTGGCCGACTAGATACCGTTCGGTTAGACAATGCCTCATCATGTATTAAACTAAAAGTGAATAGTTGACTGGGTCATTTTGTAACGGTAACTAAGCTAACGTTAGCTCAGGGAGACGCCGCCCTCCTCCCGTGTCCCGTCCCACTAGACTACTAGACCCGTGTTTACATGCGTGCGGTAGGGGCTGGCACGCCCACTGCGCGAAGCCTCCTAAATAACTTTCCAGTTCGCACATATCTATTATCTATGACTAATTCTATCTATTTTTAGGGGCAAATGCGAGTGAAATAGTCGCGCTGTGGTTACATGACGTCATTGCTATTTTAGAGCTCCCCTACCGGTTACACGGTATAGTAAAAATCCATACCGTAGAGCAAATTCATACCGTTTATACCGTATACCGTTTATACCGTCCACCCCTACTGTGTAGTGTGGATTAGAGTTGTTCCGATACCGATACCAGTATCGGAAAAGCCGCCGATACTGGCTAAAATGCTGGTATCGGTATCGGCGAGTACCCTCTAATTAGAGTTGTTCCGATACCGATACCAGTATCGGAAAAGCCGCCGATACTGGCTAAAATGCTGGTATCGGCGAGTACCCTCTAATGCTGCGCTCCGATACCATATGACGTAATTTATCAACAACACTGTGGTCTGTTGAGTAAGCATTATAAAACAAACGTGTGCTTAATCGATTAAAGTGTCAATGCCATTTGTCATTTTAACAGCAGATACTTTCTTAAATGTCATCGTCCCGACAGAGCGGTGTTGACGGGGAGCTCATGGGTTCGCTTGGTGGCTGGTGTTATTAGCATTGAACAGCTAACCGAAAGCTAGCTTTAACATTACCTTGGCTAAAGTTGGGGCTATTCATATAATCCAGCAATAATGGCTGCAGACCTGCAAGCAAAGTACAGCAAGTTGGCAAAGGAGTATTCCAAGTTAAATCACAATGTCACCAGTAACGTTACAGTCTTCTATGGTCTTCCCATATACCGGTAGCTCATGCTAGCTAACGGTAACGTCGTCATTGCACAATTGCACGTCGCGTACACAATTAATGACATGTTGCGGACAGCCATATCGGCGACAATGTTTAGCTTTTAGTGCCAAATGATAAGAGTCTGAGGCAGAGTCTCAAAAGAGAATGTTGAATATTTATTGTGCAAAAATCACAACAGATCCTCTGCTACTTCAACGGAGCCTTGTAGACAGACTGAGTAGGGTATATCTGCAGAGCCAGTGGGTAGCAAGTGCAGCAACGTATAATGTCCGTGTGGATCATTGGAGTAGGGTATATCTGCAGTGCTGAAGCCCCATACTCATTGATTAATGATACTAATACAAATCTATACAATCACCTGTTGTTGAATAAATACCATTACTTTCTAGTTATTACTAAAAAACAGTATATATAAAACAGTATTTGTTAAAAAAAATAAAAAATATATATATATTTATAAAAAATTTATATATATATTTTTTTTATTTTTTTTTTTTATGTATGCACTGGTATCGGATAAGTATCGGTATCGGCCGATACCCAAAGCTTAGGTATCGGAATCGGATCGGAAAGGAAAAAAATGGTATCGGAACATCTCTACTTGTTAGCTTACGCTAACGTAATAGATGTTATAGCTGGAGCTGCGCTTGGGGCGGAAATGAGACCCGCCACAGGATTTTCAAAATAAGAGTATCGATATGAACTATTTTGTTACACGCCAGCCTCCAGGTGGCGGGCAGACCTCTCATTGTTACTCGCCAAACCTTAAATCTGCCCGCATTGGCGCTTGGCGGTAGGCCTGCCGCGATAAGCAATAAATCGATTAATTGCTGCGATAATTAAAATGAATGCAATGATTTTGACGGGCGCGATTAATTGCTATTTGCGCGTTTGTTTTAATGAGGCGGAACCAGTGCCCCTTCAGTCACTGTCCGTGTTGGGAGGCGGGCCGCTGACGTTACTAGAGTACAGCACGGGAGCTCCGTGGGGCAACGCCACAGCTTAACTACATTTCTCAATAGTGTTGCTCCTTTTAACCAAGTAGCATTATTTGTAGTGTAACGTTAGCTATTTTTAGACCCAAGTAGTTACTCGCTACTGCCCGGAGAAACTGGACTGCTAAATAAAGATGAAAGATAGAGCTTTGATTCTCATTCCATGCTAACAACATTAGCTAAATATCTAACAAACGAAATACAACGTATAGCATAGCTACAAGTACAACACAGAATAACGTTAATACAATTACATGCATCATTGTTTACAATGAACGGGTGGGGCTAGTCAAAGGACTGGACACGGGGACAAGTTAAACATGAATTAATTTATTATAACACTCCGGTAGTTTCGAGTCGTGCTGCAGTGCTTACGCACCACAGCTATTCTATTACTGCTTTGACGCTTCCTCCTCATCGTTGATTGCCTGTAGTAGCTGCATCTAACGTTAGTAGCTAACGTTAAAACTAACCGAAAGGTAGTTGTTCACCAACAATTTGTTTTATCATTAGCTCAAAAACAGAACCGGACGAGGCATGTTGTCGGCTCATAGTTTCTGCTTCCGGTCCGGTCGGTGGGCTTCAAAATAAAAGTCAAACACCGGAAAAGACGGAGCGGTGGGCTTCAAAATAAAAGTTTTGGGAAATAAATTTCTCAAAAAAAATTCTCTAAGGTCGCAATAATATTGCTTATCGCGATATTTTCGGGGGCAATTAATCGCCCAGCAAAATGTGTTATCGTGGCAGGCCTACTTGGCGGGTACTTATTTTGTTCCCTCCCCACAACCCTTCCTCTTCTCTAACAAGCTACCATTATAACCCACAACAACGCTTCCTATTCTCTAACAAGCTACCATTAGATAACCCACAACAACCCTTCATCTTCTCTAACAAGCTACCATTAGATAAACCCACAACCCTTCCTCTTCTCTGTAACATCAGTCCGTGTTAATTCAGAGGAACATCTTGGGTTTTTAAATGTCAACAAGGACTGGTCGAGTCAGTCCCTCGGCTTCCTGGCCTCTTGATGCTAAGTTAAGCTAGCTAACGTTAACTGCAACTGTCTGGCTAGCTCCTAACATAATGGTTGTTGGTGTGAATGGTTAAATCATGTGTGTGGTTAAATTAAGGGTATGGATGGAGAGTGACTTTTGAAAGCAGCGAGACCCTAGCAATGCTAGGTGTGCTCTAATAGTTATGCGGATCGATGGAGGGCGGCTACGTGGCGTAGTGGGCAAGGCGCTCACCACGAAATCTGGAGACGCTGGGCTTGCCTGTTCGAACCCAGCGCTCCACATTTGCTTTCAGTTTAGCTGGTCGTCCGTACTAATACACATTGGCCGTATTAGGGGGTGGGAAACTGATGGGTGGGGATCGGGCGTTGTGGACAGCGACTCCTACAGGTCGGTTGGTGCGCCTGCGCAGTAGAATCAGGAAGTATCGGGGGCAGCGTGAGCCTCCCACGCGTTACTCCTCGCCACTGAGAGATCGAGCTGCGCAGGTGAAAAGATGCGACTGCTGTTACCTCAAGTACCGGAGGGGACTTGTGCAATGTATGACTTAGTCCACATTGCAGCCGGCTTGTGGGAGGCAAGAAACAGCGTTCGTGACAGGGGAGGGTTGAATTGGATGTTACGAAATTGGGATGGGAGAAAAATATAGAAAATGGGAGAAAAAGTGGACAAAAAAAAAAAGTTATGCTAATGTAACTTGTTTTTTTACCCAAACGACAGTCGGTCTGTAATGCATCCCCCTTTTAAGTTTCATAACAGTAAACGAATTCAACAGAAGAATATATAGAGAGAGAGCCGTAGCTACATGTTTAAAACAACGTGGCATAACTAAATTAGCCTAAAACATATTGATTAATTGATTCTAGAATCACAGCCTCAGGTAGCTAATGCTATCCTAGGTTAGGGCTTGGCGATATGGCCAAAAACGTTATCGCGATAAAATTATAAAATTATTTTCATATCACTTGATATCGATAATTATCGTCGATATAATGTCTGTCAAGTTTAATTAACTTCTTATGCCCGGCGCTGACGGACGGGCTATTAACACTTTGAGTGCCACTCACGGCTTTTCTCTGGTTTACGCCCCGACCGCTGAATGCCACGGTCATGAGTATTCTCGTTTTTTTTTTTTTTTTTTTTTTATTAGCAATCTGAAATCATATTGCATCACGCAAGCCTACCGTTGGAGATAAAGATAAGATAAGATATTCCTTTATTAATCCCCTTGGGGAAATTCGGATCCAGGGACCGCCGCCACTCAGATGTGAAAAAAGCGCCCCCTATCGTCTCCCAGATGGTAAATCACCCTTTTGGAATGGACTCAATGAAAGTGAATGGGAGAACGGATTTCTGACTCCACATTTTACTTCTCACTGATGCAGCCTGGGTCTACCAGAGTTCATTCTGGAGCCTCTTGAGCCGCGCGGTTCATGTGTTATACTGTACACACGATGGATCAATACATTTATCGATCTATTCTAATGGCGATTGGAAATTGGAATAAACCATTTGGATACCATCTGACCTCGGGTAAGGAATCTATGTTATCAGTGTTAGGATAATCAGACTCGTTTTCACAGAGATATAAGCGTTTATGTGATATGTGATATGGCTGTTTTGACTGTAAAAGCCATGAGGAAATAAGAGCAGCGATTATCAGCGCACGGCACGAGCGTGCGCACACATATAGCCTACTATCGATCATCTAGCGTTTATTTGAAAACTATTCATAAATAGGCCGACAAATGACAACGTTCTGGAATATTCCAGTAAAAGGCGATTATCATAGGCATGGGTTGTTTTTCCTCGGAAAACGGGTGATTTTCAAAATTCTATCAAATGGAAATGAAGCGATTTAATCTGCCTTGCCAGCCAATGTTGACTGGAAAATGAGTCTTTGATAAGCGACAGGCAGATTAGTAGGGATGGGTACCGAATTCGGTACTTTTGAGGCACCGAACCGAATGTCATGTCAACGTTCACACGCACAATATATGCTTACCTAGGATTTGACTTGATTCAACAACAAAGCAGTCGGAGCAATGACAAGCCGAAAACTGTCGAAATTGTAGTTATTTGAAGTTTGGATTTTTTTTTTTACGACTGAGGTAGGTAAATTAAATTTCTTGAGACTAAAGTACCGAAAAAAGGTACCGTTGGGTACCGGTATCGATTCACAGGTACCGGTATCGGTTCAAATGTGAAAGGTACCCATCCCTACAGATTAGACACATAGCCATAATTTAAAACATAGATTAGGCGATATTAACGTTAACATTGGCCGTGGATGGTGGCATTCAACGGGGTAAAAAGGAAAACACGGCCGGCACTGAAAGTGTTAATAGACTCACTTGTTTTGCTGCTGCGAATGTCTCGAGTTGATGTCGTCATCAGTCCGCGCACGTTCTTCTACGCACCAGTGCATAGATTATTATATTCCACCAGGGGGCAACCTACCGCCACTGGATCATATGCATTATAAGAATGGAACTAACAGTTAGCCAGAGCCAGCGGTGTATCCAGGGAGCGAAATAAACTTTTTGACTCACCGGCCAGTGGCGGGTAGATGGGAAGAATCTACCCGCCAAGCATATTTCTTACCTGCCAACTTTTTTTTGATTAAAAAAAAATTATTATTTTATATAATATTTTTTTTAATAAAATATATATATTATATAATCATACTTGTGATTGTGTTATCTGCGAGACATCGCCACCTCGCTGTCTGCAAACAGCTCCACTGTCTGTGTGTATACTCGAGTGGCCTCCAGCTCCAGCAAGGATTCTCCGGCGCTGCAGCTGGACCCTAAACTCTACATTCAGCATGCAAAAGGATTCTCCTGCGCTACAGCTGGACCCTATTCAGCAGCCCTCATGCGATGTAAGCCAGGGACTCGAATACGCATGTTGTAGGACATTGATGTCAGGAGCTATCTGTAGCTACTGCTGGATGGCGTTGGGACAACGCCTCAGTGAACTATTTCGTTTACTGCGACATTTCGTAGTGACTAGTGAGCTACCTAGCCAACGGAGGTATTATGCACTGGACTATTGCTGGAGCATTTGTTGATGTCGGGAGCTATCAGTAGCTAGCCGGCTGGATAACGTTACACACTCGCTCTCTCGCTGGGGGGGGGGAAGGACACGTGGCAGAGGAGGCAGGATGAGCAAGCAGGATGAGCAAGGGCATTGGAAGAGGGGCCGGAAGGGGAGGGGATAGGCAAGGTGAAACAGAGGACCGCCACATGCGGCTAGTTAGGCTTTCATTACTAGGACAATTCTGTAACGTTGATTTATGTGTGTACCTCTCTCTCTCTGTCTCTGTCTCTCTCTCTCTCTGTCTCTCTACATAAGACTTCAGGCTATGGAACCGCAGTGTTTTCCAGCTCCTACCTCTATGCTGGAACTTAAAAACAGGCATCTGGCAACCACTAAACAGATCAGGTATAGTCTAGATCAGGTATAGAGATCAGGTATAGAGTCTAGATCAGGTATAGAGTCTAGATCAGGTATAGAGTCTAGATCAGGTATAGAGTCTAGATCAGGTATAGAGATCAGGTATAGAGTCTAGATCAGGTATAGAGATCAGGTATAGAGGGTCTAGATCAGGTATAGAGATCAGGTATAGAGTCTAGATCAGGTATAGAGTCTAGATCAGGTATAGAGATCAGGTATAGAGTAGGGATGGGAATTGATAGGATTTTATCGATACGATTCCATTATCGATTCTGCTTATCGATTCGATTCTTTATCGATTCTCTTATCGATACCTGATCAATTTATAATTTAAATAAATAAATTGGAAATGCAACAGAACTAAGCTGGTTAGAATAACAACATGCAACTTGACATTTCTGATTGTCATTTATTGTTGAGCCCCCATGTCAGGGGCGACAGTGGCTCGGGAGGTAGAGCAGTCGTCTGGCAATCCGGAGGTTCCCGGTTCGATTCCCGCTCCTCCCGGGCAGCGTGTCGATGTGTCCTTCAGCAAGACACTTAACCCCTAACTGCTCCCGATGAGCAGGTTGGCACCTTGCATGGTTGCCTCCGCCGTCGTTGTGTGAGTGATTGGGTAAAATGTAAGGAACAAATTGTAAAGCGCTTTGGATAAAAGCGCTATATAAAAAAGCAGCCATTTACCATGTCAGAAAAATACAAAAACTGTAAAAAATAAAACATTAACTATAGCCTACACTTAAATAAAATAATGTATTTGAGATTCTCTTAAAATGTATTTATTTTTTTATTCTTAAACTAATTTAATCTATTGAATAACCGGTTGTTATTCCTCTGACTTCTGTCTCACACACACACACACACACACATACAGACACAGACACACAGAGCTCCCTCCCCGGGCCCCTGTCCTGTAAGGTATTGGCTTGTGTTGCTACACGGACACATTTGTATGTTGCACCATGGTACTTCCTGTCTGACAGACTCAGAGTAGAGACTTAGTAAACAAACATTCCGGCTCTTATTATATGTGAACTAAAGAGTACAAGGTTTACACAACAGTCCCCACCCGCTGTTTTATTGTATTTGTACCTGTACTATCCGCTGTCAGCTGTTTATCTCTCTTTGTGAGCTTGATTAAATAGCGTTAGCTCACGTTAGCTAGCGATAGCTCCGCGGCTAATTTTAGCTCACCCTAAACTAAATCAATGACTAGGTTCTAAAGCATTCAAGTAGTTTTCACTGCACATAGAAGTAGCCAAACAGCGGGAGCATTTCGGGAGCATATTACCAAAACCCAGGCAATTTCGAGCCCTTAATGAATCAAATAGAGTCTGCCATGGCTACATGCTAACGCTAACATTATTGCACAACTAGGAAAAACCTGGCAGCGATAAGGGAATCGAAAGTCACGGGAGCCACACGGTTCCAGGCATCGGCCAATTAGGAACCGGTTCCCAACCGGAACCGGTTTTCGATTCCCATCCCTAGTATAGAGTCTAGATCAGGTATAGAGATCAGGTATAGAGTCTAGATCAGGTATAGAGTCTAGATCAGGTATAGAGGGTGTAGATCAGGTATAGAGTCTAGATCAGGTATAGAGAGACTAGATCAGGTATAGAGATCAGGTATAGAGTCTAGATCAGGTATAGAGATCAGGTATAGAGTAGATCAGGTATAGAGATCAGGTATAGAGTCTAGATCAGGTATATAGTCTAGATCAGGTATAGACTGATCAGGTATAGAGTCTAGATCAGGTATAGAGTCTAGATCAGGTATAGAGTCTAGATCAGGTATAGAGTCTAGATCAGGTATAGAGTCTAGATCAGGTAGAGTCTAGATCAGGTATAGAGTCTAGATCAGGTAGAGTCTAGTCTAGATCAGGTATAGAGAGACTAGATCAGGTATAGAGAGACTAGGTCATAGGGGTGGGACAATACATCATCGATCCAGATCGATATATCGATCTATTATCAATAATCAAATAGGATCGATGCCACGTAAAAAGATCGATTCATATTGCGATACTCTTATTTTGAAAATCCGGCGACGGCGACGTCATCGCCCCGCGCCCAGTGTTGTGAAACTCAAACTCCGTTAACATCAACAGCAGTAGCGTCTAGAGCGTCACTAGTGTGCCTATTCTGTGACCCAAAACATGTCCCTGCTGTTTTATTCCACAACGGGTCCAATCAAGCTAATCCTGATCAGAGGCAGAGCTATAGAGAACAGCAGAAAGTGTGGACTGGGGAAAGGGAAATGGGGGGGGGGGGGCACTCTCCCTGTCTCTGTGTGTGTGCGTGCGTTTGGAAAGACGATGAAGTCACTAGTATATTATAGTAAACTGAGGATGGACAGATAATGTTGATATTCAAATATAAAAAGGTTTCGAGAGGAGTGGAAGTTTGAAGACAGACTAGACTACAATATGATGCGGGGGTGGTGAGTTGAAACAGTGTGTGTCCCGACCCCACTTCTATGTTTCAATAAATTATTTGCATTTAAAACTATTAACGCAGACTCATTCCTTCAGTCTACTCAAAATTATGCTAATATTCCTTATGTTGTTTATGATATTAATTGAAAATAGCATACGAGTGTATTATATAGTAATAATAACACATGGCGATATACTAAAAAGCTATTTATAATTTTTGGCTGGTAAAAAATCTGCCTGGCTGGTCGTTTACATTTTTTTTTATTTTAATTTTTTTTTTGTCAAAAAGTTAATTGTGTTCCCTGGTTGTGGGTTATCTAATGGTAGCTTGTTAGAGAAGAGGAAGGGTTGTTGTGGGTTATCTAATGGTAGCTTGTTAGAGAAGAGGAAGGGTTGTGGGTTCTCTAACTAGTTTGTTACAGATCATAGAAAGGGTATGGGGTCTCTAATGGTAGCTAGTTACAGATAAGAGGAAGGTTGCGTGTTCTCTAACGGTAGCTTGTTACAGATCATAGGAAGGGTTATGGGTTCTCTAACTAGTTTGTTACAAGTAGGAGGAAGGTTGCGTGTTCTAACGTAGCCTGTTACAACAAACTAGTCAGACTACTGCTTGACCCGACTCCCTTTTTTTTTTTTTTTCCAAACAAGAGGTGGACGCGGGCAAATACTGCGGCATGGTCATGCTGGACCTACAAAAGGCCTTCGACATTGTCAATCACTCCATTCTGATTGACAAGCTAAAAGCAATTGGTTTTGATAGTCTATCAGTGAGCTGGATGCAATCCTACCTTGAGGGGAGGGAACAGATGGTGGAGGTAAACGGTACCCTATCCCCCCCCCTCACAGTGAGCTGTGTTGTTCCACAAGGAAGCATACTAAGACCGCTACTGTTCCTAATTTATGCAAATTACTAGTGATGCACCATTGTGAAAATTGTGGCCGATACCGATAACCGATATTAATATTGCTGTTCTGGCCGATACCGATATTTACCGATGTCGATATCTCTGTATAGAAAACACTTTTTTATGATAATCAAATAAAGAGCTATTTTCCAAAACGCATAATTTTTTTTACTTTTGTAACTTATTTTCAGAAATGACTGATATTTTGAAACTATTTAAGGCCAAAACATGTATATATATATAAAAAAAAAGGAGATTAAAAAAATAAAATAAAAAAAAAACATTTTTTTTTTTTTTTTATAAATATCGGCCCTATCTTGATATCGGTCCGATACCGATGTGTAAAAAAACTGCCATATCGGCCGATATTATATTGGCGGCCGATATATCGTGCATCACTACAAATTACATGTCGTCATCTTGTGACTGCAACTTGTTCCTGTTTGCGGACGACTCAGCTCTGCTGGTCTCCGACAAGAACAAGTTACAGGTAGGCCTGCCACGATAACACATTTTGCTGGGCGATTAATTGCCCCCGAAAATATCGCGATAAGCGATATTATTGCGACCGGTTAGAGAATTTTTTTTTTTTGGAGAAATTTATTTCCCAAAACTTTTATTTTGAAGCCCACCGCTCCGTCTTTTCCGGTGTTTAAGACTTTTATTTTGAAGCCCACCGACCGGACCGGAAGTATTGTTGTGATTATTTCAGGTACTTTTTGGGTACCAGAAAAGTCACGTGAAACACTGCAGACCACTGAATAGAGACGCGTCTCTAGGATTTCATAATCATTATGTTTGCAGCAGGCACAAGTGCAATAAACAAAGGATACAGTCACTGTGTATTCTGCCTCATTTATTGATTAAACAAAACCGACATCAACACAATTTGCCACCGAGCGGAGAGTTTAGTCTCGCAAAAAGATCGCTGACTTGTTAAGGCTTGTTGTTAGGTTAGGTGCTAATGTTGTGCTAGCGTTTTAGCATGGCTATCGTACATAGCGTGATCAATATAACTCGCTATTGATTGTTTGTATGAGTAACGTTAATGCTAGTAGAATAGACACAACGTGAGGTAATCACCATCCATTTTAAACCGGTTATTACCTAATGCTAACGTTAGCAAATAGACGCGACTGGTAACGTTACAGCTTGTTAGCCTAATGCTCGTTAACGTTAGCATAGACAGCCTAGCTAACGTTAACGCTTGTAGAATAGACACAATGAGAGGTAACGTTAGCGTTAGCAGAATAGACACAACGAGGGTCTCGTTAATGTTGTTGTTTGATTGATTGAAAACTGTGTTTACTCTGTTTGTATGAGTAACGTTAATGCTAGTAGAATAGACACAATGTGCTGTGCTCTGTAGTAAAGCCAGCGGCCCGCCTCCCAACACGGACAGTGACTGACAAGGGGCACTGGGTCCGCCTCATTAAAACAAACGCGCAAATAGCAATTAATCGCGCCCGTCAAAATCATTGCATTCATTTTAATTATCGCGGCAATTAATCGATTTATTGCTTATCGCGGCAGGCCTAGTTACAGGTTGAAAAAACCCTCAGCTCGGAACTAGGCAGAATCTGCATATGGCTCGCTGATAACAAACCATCATTACACATGGGCAAAACAGAGTCCATTCTCTTCGGTTCAAATAACAAACTCAGCAAGACTGACGGCTTCTCAGTTACAGTGGGTGACAATATTGTCACAAGGAAAGATGAAATTACCTACATGGGTTCCATCCTAGAGGCTAATCTCTCCTGTGACAAAATGGCATCCAATGTAATAAAAAAAGTCAATCAACGAACTCGATTCTTGTACCGGATCTCCTCTCTGGTAAACAAGAATACCCTGAAGACTCTGGCAGGAGCACTCATTCAAGGGTACTACGACTATGCTTGCACCTCATGGTACCAAAGCACCTCAAAGGCGCTAAAAACAAAATTACAAACATCTCAAAACAAACTGGTCAGACTATTGTTTGACCTGACTCCATCAGAACCCACCTCACCCCTGCCCACTTTGACAACCTAGGATGGCTTAGAGTAGACGACAGAGTACAGCAACTTGCAATGGGCCTGGTCTACAAGATACACTACACGACCAAGGTACCCATGTACATGTCAAAATACTTCCCAAAGGTCAGTGAATACCACGATCACAACACCAGAGGGAGCTCCACAAATCATGTTAAACCCAGATTCGGCTCAAACAAGGGACTAAACACTTTTCGCAATTATGCCACATCAATGTGGAACGCCCTACCCAAAGCTGTAAAGGAATGTGAATCACTACCCACTTTCAAAAACACTCTCAAAGAACACCTACGGGAGACTGCAATTCGAAACTGGCCCCTGTAAATGTCCTAACACAACCCCCTCCAATGTACAGTAAATTACCAAGTATGGTCTTGTCAATATTCCAATGTACAGTTTTGCTTGTACAGTGTCCCCCCCCCCCAACCACCTCCAATGTACAGTCCCCCCCACCTCCTCCAATGTACAGTTTCTACATCAAATGTATATACTTTTTTTTCTGGACTCTTTTCGTATCACAAACAGTACTGTATTTGCAAATCTGGTATGTCATAATTTAAATGTATAGATGTAGCAGTATCTGTATGTCATGTATTCCAATCTGGCTTCAGAACATCCCACTCCACTGACACATGCCTTCTCTACTTGAACGACCACATCAAACAAGAGGTGGACGCGGGCAAATACTGCGGCATGGTCATGCTGGACCTACAAAAGGCCTTCGACACTGTCAATCACACCATTCTGATTGACAAGCTAAAAGCAATTGGTTTTGATAGTTTATCAGTGAGCTGGATACAATCCTACCTGGAGGGGAGGGAACAGATGGTGGAAGTAAACGGTACCCTACCCCCCCCCCTCACAGTGAGCTGTGGTGTTCCACAAGGAAGCATACTAGGACCGCTACTATTCCTAATTTATGCAAATGACATGTCGTCAGCTTGTGACTGCAACTTGTTCCTGTTTGCGGACGACTCAGCCCTGCTGGTCTCTGACAAGAACAAGTTACAGGTTGAAAAAGCCCTCAGCTCGGAACTAGGCAAAATCTGCATATGGCTCGCCGACAACAAACTATCATTACTAGGGGTGCACCGATATATCGGTCGGGTATCGGTATCGGCCGATAAGTGCCTTGTTGACTGCTATCGGCCTATCGGCCGATAAGCTCAAATGTGCCGATAGCAGTCGCCGATAACTAACCATCCATTTGTGTAGCGTCAAAAGGCAAAAAAAAAAAAATCACTCGCGACCTACCTGCACAACGCCCGCCGTCCCCCCCACACACACACAAGCTACTGCATCAAAGTTACTATTTATGATTAACAAGGCATTCGTTTTGTGGCATTAACGTTATATAGTTAGTGTTACACGGACAATAACATCAGCATATTATTATTACCCATAGCAGCAAGGCATTACTCCGAGTCCGTTCATAGCCGGGAGGCAGAAGACTAACGTTACTGGTGAAAATGTGATTTACGTTGGAATACTCCTTTGCCAACTTGCTGTACTTTGCTTGCAGGTCTGCAGCCATTATTACTGGATTAAGAATAGCCCCAACTTTAGCCAACGTAACGTTATGGCTAAACCTTTAACATTAGTTAACCCTAGCTTTCGGTTAGCTGTTCAATGTTAATAACACAACCAAGCGAATCCATCAGAGCTCCCCATCAACACCGCTCTGTCGGGAGGATGGCATTTAAGAAAGTATCTGCTGTTAAAATGACACAAACATTCGTTTTGTGGCATTAACGTTATTATAGTTAGTTACACGTTCAATTACATCAGCATAGTATTTACCCGAAGATAGCAAGCAAGCCGTGCATAGCTCGGTTACATTCCGTTGCTCATTCCGTACCCAACTACACATTCTGCAATCTGTTAATAAAGTTTTCAACCAGACAAATGTATAGAAAGGCTTTGTTTTATTATAAAATTTGTTGCAGTAAAATCATTGTGTCTCGTTTGGCCATCCTGTGGAGCGCGCTGGTCGGCGGGCACTGCCGGGCAGCTAACGTATTAGCTTGTTGTGGTTCTAAGTTTGACTCGCATTCGAGCAAGCAGATCAATGGCGGCATGCCCCGAAGTAGAAAAATGAATAAACGCTTGGTGGTAAGCAGGAGGTGGGTGCTAGCGGTGTGGCGTAATTGGCCGAATCGACTGTCAATCAAAATGGTTCCATTGCATTGGTTGAAAGCTCTGGTTGAGAGAATAGTATCCCGCTGCAGGCCGCCAGAATGGTTCCATTGCATTGGTTGAAAGCTCTGGTTGAGAAAATAGTATCCCTCTGCAGGCCGCCAGACGATACTGGGAGAGGGATCAGTGATACCATAAACATATTTCTTGATGTTTCCTTTTTTAAGTAAGTAAAGATGCCTACAAATACAAACACACATACAAATATACAGTAGTTTCATTAAAAAAATTAAAAAAAATTAAAAAAAAAATTAAAAAAAAAATTAAAAAAAATTAAAAATACTTATTTTTTGCCACAATTATCGGTATCGGTATCGGCCGATTGTGTTAGTTGAACAATCGGTATCGGTATCGGTGGCCAATTTTCATATCGGTGCACCCCTAATCATTACACATGGGCAAAACAGAGTCCATTCTCTTCGGTTCAAATAACAAACTCAGCAAGACCGACGGCTTCTCGGTTACAGTGGGTGACAATATTATCACAAGGAAAGATGAAATTACCTACCTGGGTTCCATCCTAGAGGCTAATCTTTCCTGTGACAAAATGGCATCCAATGTAATAAAAAAAGTCAACCAACGAACGCGATTCTTGTACCGGATCTCCTCTCTGGTAAACAAGAATACCCTGAAGACTCTAGCAGGAGCACTCATTCAAGGGTACTACGACTATGCTTGCACCTCATGGTACCAAAGCACCTCAAAGGCACTAAAAAACAAAGTACAAACATCTCAAAACAAGCTAGTCAGACTACTACTTGACCTGACTCCTAGAACCCACCTCACCCCTGCCCACTTTGACAACCTAGGATGGCTTAGAGTAGACGACAGAGTACAGCAACTTGCAATGGGCCTGGTCTACAAGATACACTACGCGACCAAGGTACCCATGTACATGTCAAAATACTTCCCAAAGGTCAGTGAATACCACGATCACAACACCAGAGGGAGCTCCACAAATCATGTAAAACCCAGATTCGGCTCAAACAAGGGACTAAACACGTTTCGCAATTATGCCACATCAATGTGGAACGCCCTACCTAAAGCTGTAAAGGAATGTGAATCACTACCCACCTTCAAAAACACTCTCAAAAAACACCTACGTGAGACTGCAATTCGAAACTGGCCCCTACAAATGTCCTAACCTAGTTGTACAGTAAATGACCAAGTAAGGCTTTGTCAATATTCCAATGTACAGTGTAAAATGTGTGTGTGTCCCCTTCCCAACCCCCCCCCCCCCCCCCACCTCCAATGTACAGCCCTCACCCAACCCACCCAACCAACCTCCTCCAATGTACAGTTTCTATGCCAAATGTATATACACTCCTTTTCTGGACACTTTTGTATCACAAACAGTACTGTATTTGCAAATCTGATATGTCATAAATGTATAGATGTAGCAGTACTGTCTATCTGTATGTCATGTATGTCATATATGTTATGATGAATTGAAAATGGGGGACCCTGATGTAAACAAGACGAGTCTTTCTCTGGTCTGCATCCCCTTAACAATTGTATGTATTGAGCTGTACTGTACTGTACCCATTCTGCAATCTGTTAATAAACTTTTCAATCAATCAATCAATGTCATATATGTTACGATGAATTGAAAATGGGGGACCTGATGTAAACAAGACGAGTCTTTCTCTGGTCTGCATCCCCTTAACAATTGTATGTATTGAGCTGTACTGTACTGTACCCATTCTGCAATGTCTTAATAAACTTTTCAATCAAACACATAAAGAGGAAGGGTTATGGGTTCTCTTAACTGTAACGTGTTACATAAAAGATGAATGGGTTATTATTTATCTAACGGTAGCTTGTAACATAAGAGGAATGGTTATGGGTTCTCTAATGATAGTTTGTTAAATATAAGAGGAAGGGTTATGGGTTCTCTAAACTGTAGCTTGTAACATTACAATAACGTTCGGCCCTGAACTGAACACAGAAATGGCGACAGGAGGAGTCGTTGTGTTTTTAATGCGCCTCTAGTCAAAATGGCGTTAACCCGACACGCTCAGTTCTCCGGTTAGAAAACAAAAACCAAATCCACGTCGGTGGTTTCGTAATGCCCCCATGTTCTCCGTCCCCATCTCCGTCGTGTGCCCGCCGTGTCAGAAGAACCGGGACCGGACCGCGCGGCCACAGTCACAGCTCTGACTCCGCCGTGACCGTGACACCGGGAACGAGAAGACACAGGCACGCGAGCAGCGCCGCCGCCGCGGCCTCGACGGGAACAGGCTCGAGCTCCAGCCATGAACGAACACGGGCTCGAGAGAGACGAGAGCGCGCGGGCATCCCCCGCCGCTAAACAACACTGTGTCATATTACAACAGCGCGCGGGCCGTTACCATGGCGGACGGCGGCTCCTTACCTTCAGACCGGTGGAGTGTGTGTGTGTGGCGGACAGAGTGTTTGCCTGCTGTCAGGGTCTGGAAACGGATAAAATCACTTTGGCTTGTTGTTGTGTTGAGGACGAGCACGGAGCGGAAGGCCGCGCGTTGCGCCAGCACGTAGACTGCAGCAGGGGCACGCAGACCAGAGAGCCGCCATTCAATTCGCAAACCCCGCCCCTCTCTGCTTCCAGCTACTTTAGTTTTTTTTTGTATTTTACCCAAACACAACAAGGCAACTATAAAATAAGGAAGGGTCACCACGTCACCGTGTAGCGCGTGGACGCACATTGGCGTGCCGTCAACCGTCAAGTGTGGACAACATTGAGTTGAATGAATGGGATCAGCCATCTCCTCTTTTATGACCTGGCTATTATCGGTTTATGTATATTTCCTCAGTTAGAATTGTAATATATATATATAACGTCTGGCGCATACAACGCTGGTATTCTTTCTGACCCTTCCTTCTTTTATAGTTTCCTTGCCCAAACAGCTTACACCAGAACTAAAAGTCTAAATCGGACTGTTTTTATGTCTTCCTCCCGTTGCCATGACAATGTAATGACAGGGAATAGAGAGTGAAATATTTCGCCACCTCCATCATAATTCTGGGGTGACAGAGATACGTAAGGAGGAAAGCCCCGTGCGTTTGAAACAAACAAATTCTATGTTCTTCTTCTCCTGAGCGTAGACACCAAGCAGCAACACAGGAGCGGACGGCACGCCAAATTCCAGGGCCGCGCGGAGAGAGCGGGGATCGGGCGCGAGGTTCAGGGCACGAATACTGTCACGAGCGCGAGACTGGAACGCACGCGGTCGGGACCACCAGGTGTCCACGCGCCCTCACTCCCCCCCTCTCTTTCCCTCCCCCCCCCTCTCTATCCCTCTCTTTACCTCCTCATCATCTCTCCCAGTCTCTATCTCTCGCTCTCTCTCTCTAAGTACAGTTCCTTTACTTTACTTTAAGAACAAGTTAAAATAGTAGTACAAGTCGAAAAAGTAAATGTGGAAAAGTATTTGATATAATGTAGCCTACTTTAGGATACTTTCTATAGATGTTCTTGTAGGCTATATTCGTTCTGGAAAGCATTCAACCTGTTAACAGAATTCGGCTATAGGGCGACAATAATGTGGTCAAGAGGCATGGTTTCTATCTTGAGCCTGAACTGGCGTGGTTTCTTTTTATTCACATGGAAAGAGCAGCAGTAACATACGTGGTCTTCTCTCACTGAGAGACATTGGGGGAGAGAACGAAGTGGGAGTATACCTTTGCTTTTATATTCGCCACAAGGTGGGGTACCTGGGTGGCTCCGCCTAGAGCGCCCTCCAGTGGGAACAGATATATATGCAACTAGACAGTCACTGGTGGAGACAGTTATATATGCAGGTAAACAGTTACTACTGTAAACAGCCATATGTACAGTTAGACAGTTACTAACAATCCTACACAGAACCTCTGATCTCAACACTCCCACTTAGGTTTGCATTAGCATACTGGCTGACTTCTGGGAAAAACATTTAACAAAGGAAATAATATAATCCCAAAAACATCCATAGGGTATGACAGTCAATATCTTCACATTAAACATGACCTTTGCAAATCCCTTCAATTTTAATTTGAAACAGGCTCCTACCCAGGCAACTACCGCCCTGTTTCTATCATGTCATGTTTAATGTGAAGATATTGACTGTCATACCCTATGGATGTTTTTGGGATTATATTATTCATCTCGAAAGTCATGGAGAAAATAGTCTTCGAACAGGTCGAAAAGTTTTGATAGCTTATCAGTGAGCTGGATGCAATCCTACCTGGAGGGGAGAGAACAGATGGTAGAGGTAAACGGTACTCTATCCCCCCCCCTCACAGTGAGCTGTGGTGTTCCACAAGGAAGCATACTAGGACCGCTACTCTTCCTAATTTATGCAAATGACATGTCGTCAGCCTGTGACTGCAACTTGTTCCTGTTTGCGGACGACTCAGCCCTGCTGGTCTCTGACAAGAACAAGTTGCAGGTTGAAAAAACCCTCAGCTCGGAACTAGGCAAAATCTGCATATGGCTCGCTGATAACAAACTCATTACACATGGGCAAAACAGAGTCCATTCTCTTCGGTTCAAATAACAAACTCAGCAAGACCGACGGCTTCTCAGTTGCAGTGGGTGACAATATTGTCACAAGGAAAGACGAAATTACCTACCTGGGTTCCATCCTAGAGGCAAATCTTTCCTGTGACAAAATGGCATCCAATGTAATAAAAAAAGTCAACCAACGAACTAGATTCTTGTACCGGATCTCCTCTCTGGTAAACAAGAATACCCTGAAGACTCTGGCAGGAGCACTCATTCAAGGGTACTACGACTATGCGTGCACCTCATGGTACCAAAGCACCTCAAAGGCGCTTAAAACAAAATTACAAACATCACAAAACAAACTGGTCAGACTACTACTTGACCTTACCCCCAGAACCCACCTCACCCCTGCCCACTTTGACAACCTAGGATGGCTTAGAGTAGACGACAGAGTACAGCAACTTGCAATGGGCCTGGTCTACAAGATACACTATACGACTAAGGTACCCATGTACATGTCAAAATACTTCCCAAAGGTCAGTGAATACCACAACCACTACACCAGAGGGAGCTCAACAAATCATGTTAAACCCAGATTCGGCTCAAACAAGGGACTAAATACGTTTCGCAATTATGCCACATCAATGTGGAACGCCCTACCCAAAGCTGTAAAGCTGTAAAATCCCTACCCACATTCAAAACCGCTCTTAAAGAGCACCTACGGGAGGCTGCAATTCGAAACTGGCCACCGTAAATGCCCAAAACCCCCACCACCTCCTAATAGACAGTCTCCTCCTGACCGCATGTATATATTCCCTCCCCGCCGTATGTATATTTCTCTCCCACCCACCCCCTCCTAATGTACAGTCCCCTCCCCATCATATGTATATACTCTGCCAGGATCTAGGGGTAACAGTACTGTATATTTGAATACCGTTTATGTCACAAATGTATCAGTACTAAATACCTATATGTCCCTATGCCATAAATGTCATGTATGTTGTGTATGTCATAAATGTCTATATGAATTGAAAATGGGGGACCCTGATGGAAACAAGACAAACGTCTTTCTCAGGTCTGCATCCCCTTAACAATTGTGTGTATTGAGCCGTACTGTATTGTACCCATTCTGCAATCTGTTAAATAAAGTTTTCATTCATTCATTCATTCACCCTATCCCCCCCCCCCCCCCCCCCTCACAGTGAGCTGTGTTGTTCCACAAGGAAGCATACTAAGACCGCTACTGTTCCTAATTTATGCAAATGACATGTCGTCATCTTGTGACTGCAACTTGTTCCTGTTTGCGGACGACTCACCCCTGCCCACTTTGACAACCTAGGATGGCTTAGAGTAGACGACAGAGTACAGCAACTTGCAATGGGCCTGGTCTACAAGATACACTACACGACCAAGGTACCCATGTACATGTCAAAATACTTCCCAAAGGTCAGTGAATACCACTATCACAACACCAGAGGGAGCTCCACAAATCATGTTAAACCCAGATTCGGCTCAAACAAGGGACTAAACACATTTCGCAATTATGCCACATCAATGTGGAACGCCCTACCCAAAGCTGTAAAGGAATGTGAATCACTACCCACTTTCAAAACCACTCTCAAGGAACACCTACGGGAGACTGCAATTAAAAACTGGCCCCTGTAAATGTCATAACCCAACCCCCTCCAATGTACAGTAATTTACCTAGTATGGTTGTCAATATTCCAATGTACAGTTTTGCTTGTTTGTACAGTGTTTCCCCCCACCCAACCCCCTCCAATGTAAATAACCTAGTATGGTTGTCAATATCCCAATGTACAGTTTTGCTTGTACAGGTACAGTGTTTCCCCCCCAACCCCTCCCTACCCAACCCCCCCCCCCAAACAACCCCACCCAACCTCCTCCAATGTACAGTTTTTACGTCAAATGCATATACTCCCTTTTCTGGACTCTTTGTATCACAAACAGTACTGTATTTGCAAATCTGGTATGTCATAAATGTATAGATGTAGCAGTACTGTCTATCTGTATGTCATGTATGTCATATATGTCCTGATGAATTGAAAATGGGGGACCCTGATGTAAACAAGACGAAAGTTTTTCTCTGGTCTGCATCCCCTTAACAGCTGTACTGTATTGTACCCATTCTGCAATCTGTTAATAAAGTTTTCAATCAATCAATCAAAACTCCCTCATAGTATTTATTACTCTGTCGTCCATTGGACAGTAAACCGGTGTCATTCTTTCTTATCTGATGACATACCTGATGAGATGATATTATTTATAATGACATGTTTACATCTATATTGACACATTGGGTTCCTAGTAATCACAATGGTCCCCTGGTTGTCCTCATAAACAACAGTCTCCATATATACACAATGTTCATCATTTTAAACGGTTTTGACAGAACGCCCATTCTTCAAAAACACCATATTCGGTATAGAGGATACATTTCAATTACCTACTGCATTTTGAGCAATACATTCATAACCTTATCTTCATCACTTCGAGCAGTTGCTCTAGATAAACACATTTTGCATTGTCATAGCTAGAAACATATACTCAGCTTCACAGGCTGATAGTATCACTGTAGGCTCTAAGCCCTTAAACCTTTGTTGTCTTTTCTGAAACACCGCTGTCCGTCTGCAGCACCTCTAGGATAACGAAAAACATATTTTTGACGTAGTTCAATGATTCTCTGTGGGGTCAACAAAAATACTATGACACTCTTACTCACTACAGAACATAGGTCAGGGCGAGTACAGGTTGTCCAACAGAATGAAGCTACCCACAGTTTATCTATACATTTCTTACTTCAGTCAAAAACATCTCAGGACCTTTTCCCACATATCTCTTCTGGGATATTTTTACACAGTTGGCAGACTGTTCGAAGTCCATACCTATAAAATGGTTTAACCTGCCTAGGTCTTTCTTTTGTGGTCAGGAGCGATGATCAAATCCTCCACTTCTGTATTTTTAAACATAGATCCTCTTTTGTATTTAAACATTGAATCACCTCTGTACTTAAACATTGTAAACCACCCACTTCTGTACTTAAACATGGGGTTTAAACATAAGATCCATTTCAGTATTTTAAACATGGTAACTCATCCACCTCTGTACTTAAACATGGGACCCATTTCTGTATCTAAACGTGGAACCAAACATAGGACTCATTTCAGTATTCAAACATGGTCTCTAGTCAGACATTCAAACCTGGATTCTACTCCTCCTGTATTTAACCTTGGAGTGTCCTCCCTCAGCATTTAAGCAATTAGTCACCCTTCTTCATTATTTAAACATGCGGTACTCTCCTTCAGCATTTAAGCAATTTTCTACGAACCATACTTTGTATTTACCGTGGTCTTCAATACCCTCCTGGATTGAATACACCCATTTCCCTCTCACTGTATGTCTGCCCTCTTCGGGGGGCAATGTGGCCTCTTTAAAGGTCAGGTTTACCCCACTGGCTACCCTGTAGTAGTACTCAACGGGGGTAGGTGTATTGTCCTCCTCGTCACTCCCTTTCCTGGCATAGCCTGTCAGACATTCTGGGGGTTTGTGTTTCCTTGGCGGATACCTCCCACTGCTTGAGGCACTTGACATCACCCTCAGGTGCTCCTCGTCATCGCCCTCTGGGGGTTGCTGACTGTCTGTCTGCACTACTGTACTAAGTACACTGGGGTGATGTGTTTCTGTTTCTACACACCTTGCTCTGGAGTCCAGCTCTGGCTCCTCTGTCTGTGTCTCGCTTTCACAGGTTGTCTTCGTGACAAACTTGACTAGCATGTGTTTCTGCACTCTCCCGTTACCGGGATGATAAACTAGGAAAGCAGGGCTTCCTTTGTCGTGTCCTACGAAAAATCCTTTTACACCCTTGGACTTGGGTTTTCCCCTGTCCTGCAGGTGCGCATAACACACTGATCGAAATCGGTGCATTCTGGCTAGATTACGTCAGTGCTGTTACAGGCTCTTAGGTAGGTTACTATCTGCTAGCTTACACCTAGCCATTTCGAGAAAAAAAAAGGGTGTGCCATTCCCTCTCTGCCACCCCGCTCTGGTGTGGGGGATATGGACGTGACGTCTCGTATCTTATCTTATACCTTCTCAATAGTGATTGGAACTCTCTGTTTGCGAACTCGGTTTCGTGGTCGGATCTCAGACATCTTACTGTGCCATAAGGGGCTACGTCTGCCAGAAATTTCTCTGTGGCCTGGAGTGTGTCACTCTTTTCTTTTAGGAAGTAAACAAACACTGCCCCTGTACACACGTCTGTAAAAGACTGTACATACCTAAAACCTCCTATGGACTCGTTGCTTACTGGGCCTGCTAGGTCCATGTCAATCAGTTTTCAGATAATATATTCTCTGGTACATCTTTATGTCAAACCGGGTACCGTCAGGTTCTACAAGAACATTTTTACCTTTATCAAAGAATACCTTGGCGCCGCTTGTAGTAGCAGCTATTACAGAGAATAGTCCTTGTGGGAACGATGGTACGTATAGAGTGTTCTTTAGCGTCACTGTACGCCGGCGCTCCTTACTGTCCGTGAGGCATACCTGTGCGTCTCCCCTCTCTTGTGCCAATCCGTAGGTGCGTCTCCCGTCCGCTAGCTCTATGCAGTGCCTCTCTGGGTGGAAAATGTCGTCAAAGTTCTTGAACCGACTCCTGTCGTTGATGGCATGGGACGACGCACCTGTGTCCAGTTCACGATCAGTCCCCTTCTCTGGGCCCGCTGCAGCTGGGCCGGTCCGGCGATGCCCGCCGCCCGCGCCCCAAAAGTGCAGTCTTCATGTCCCGTTATTCTCCGGGGACCGTCCCGACTCGTCTCACGTCGATCGTCGCCGCCATCGATTCTCCGAGCGTCGTCTTGATTCATCTCACGTCGATGGTCGCCGCCGTCGTGTCCTCTGTCGTCATCCTGTCCACAGCCGTCTTCTTGTCCGTAGTCGCCATTTTGTCCGTGGCCTCCGTCTCGTCTATAGTCGCCATTTTGTCCGTGGCCTCCGTCTCGTTCATGGCCGTCGTCTCGTCTGTAGCCGCTATCTTGTCCATGCGCGTATCGTGCGCTCTGGTTGTGTTTCTTCATGCATGCTCTGTCTGTGTGCCCCGTGGATTTGCAGAAGCGACACCAGACAGTCTTTGTGCATTCGCTTCTCCGATGGCCTTTATCTCCGCATCGCCAACACGCCAGTTCCGTCGTGGTCCTGGTTCTCTCTCTTGGTGTCGATCGGGCCTTTAGCACCCTCTCCCCCTCCTCCGCGGCGGCTGGGTGGGTGTCTTCTGAGGCCTCGAAGTTCCTTAACTTAGCCTTGAACTGTCCCAACGTCATGTCCGTTGAACCGTGTGTTACCAGGAGTGTGAACGGTTTGTACAGCTCCGGTAGTCCTCTCATTATCATCGCCATCATTAGCCCATCGCTTGGTGCTTCTCCGGCACTCCCCAATGGCGTCGTGATTTGCTCCGCTCTGTTGACGTATTTGGTTACGGTTTCGGTGGTCCCCTTCCTCAGGCCCGTTAGTGCTGTGTAGAGGGCCACGACTCTGGGTCTTCCTCGCCCAATGAAATGCTCTCTCAGTACCGCCAGGCTTTCTCGGCCTCTGTCTTTAGTGTCGCGGAATATCAGCCCCAGGCTGGTGTCGTCGAGCGTCTGCACTAACTCACAGTACGCGCTTGCATTCCGCTGGTCGTCCAGGGCCTGCTCCTCCGCCGTCAGTTCTCCCGTGGGGGCCCCCAGGATCGTCTCCTTCAGCCCCGCCCCGTGCATGCAGCACAGCATGCGCTCTTCCCAGAGCTCATAGTTCTCTGCTTTTCCATTGAATATCGGCCACTTGCCTCTTCTCTTGTGTTCCATCCTCTTCGTTAATGGTATGCTTAGCTTTTGCTCTTGTTGGCCTAGCGTCTAGCCACGCGGTGCTCCCGGCGCTATCCTAGCCTATAACTCAGCTAAGCTTGCTACAGTACCTCCACTATTTCGCCCCGGCGTTATCTGGGCCCATAACCTGTTAACAGAATTCAGCTATAGGGCGACAATAATGTGGTCAAGAGGCATGGTTTCTATCTTGAGCCTGAACTGCCGTGGTTTCTTTTTATTCACATGGAAAGAGCAGCAGTAACATACATGGTCTTCTCTCACTGAGAGACATTGGGGGAGAGAACGAAGTGGGAGTATACCTTTGCTTTTATACTCGCCACAAGGTGGGGTACCTGGGTGGCTCCGCCTAGAGCGCCCTCCAGTGGGAACAGATATATATGCAACTAGACAGTCACTGGTGGAGACAGTACAGTACAATGAAAAGAAGTTTGGCATACAACCAGAGTTGATTGATTGATTGATTGATTGATTGATTGATTGAAAACTTTATTAACAGATTGCAGAAGGGGTACAATACAGTACAGCTCAATACACACACAATTGTTAAGGGGATGCAGACCAGAGAAAGACTTTCGTCTTGTTTACATCAGGGTCCCCCATTTTCAATTCATAATGACATGACATACACAACATACAGATATACAGATATATCATGACATTTATGACATACATGACATACAGGTATATAGTACTGTTAAACATGATCCTAACAGAAAATATATACATACGATGGGGGGGGGGCTGTATAGGAGGGGGTGGGAGGGGGGGTTTGGACATTTACGTGGCCAGTTTCGAATTGCAGCCTCCCGTAGGTGCTCTTTGAGAGCGGTTTTGAAGGTGGGTAGGGATTCACGTATTTTTTTACGGCTGTGGGTATGGCGTTCCACATTGTGTGTGTGCAAATGTAACAGTAAAGTGCAATAGTAATATACAATGTACAGGTGATTAAACTGGGTATAAAATATATAAATTAGTACTGGGTATAGTGCTAGTCAGATGTATGTACAGAGTTGTAATACCAATATGTACAGTGATGCAAGTATAAAGACAACATGGTCATAGTCATACTGGCCAGCAGTGTAACTAGTAAGAGTAGGTAAGGGATATGTACAGATATATATATATAGTAGGGCTGACCCCTATTAATCGATTATTAATCGGTCGAAAGGAGCCGTAGTCGACTGGCCGACCTCTTAGTCGAATATAAAAAAATAAAAAAAAATTGTATCATTCTTGCCTACGAAAACAGGCACAGAGGCACTGAAAGAGGATTTCACCCATCTAATGACTAGACAAATATCAAGATGTATCCATCAGTGGACCAATTGCATGCTTTTGCAGAGGACAAGAAGCCTTCAGTCGACTCCTTCAGACATTAAGCACCACAGCCCAAAAGGAATGATTAAAAATTAATAAAAAAATTCTTTAAAAAATAAAATATTATACTTTTTTTTTTAGTCGAGCAATAGTCGACTAACTGCAATTTGGGCCAATCCTAGTCGACCATCCAAATCCTTAGTCGGGGACATCCCTAATATATAGTATCTACAGATATGTAAAAGGATTATGTGCAGGTATACGTACAGACAGGTATATCTGAGACCTTCACATTGCAATACAGTGTCCCACAAGGCTCTGTCCTGGGCCATTTGCTAGTCTCCATTTATATGCTATGCAATATCATAGGCAAATTTGGTATTAACTTAAATTTTTACGCAAATGACACCCAATTATACCTACCTATTAAGCCGAATGCTTGCGGTTTAAAACTGGATGTCGCAAAATGTTCTACTCCTTAACACAGATAAAACTGAGATGCTAGTCGTTGGCCCTCCAAACCAGAGAGGCCTGTTTGAGGACATTTCCCTAAAATTTGATACTTGTCATGTCTCTCAGAGCTCCACTGGAGTAATTTATTTTTATTCCTCCCTCATTTAATGCACATATAAAAAATGTCACCAAAATGTCCTTCCATCTCCGTAATATCTCAAAAGAAATGGCATGTGTCCGGATGGCAAAATTCAGTACTGTATCTACAAAACCCCATGTAAATCATCTGCCCTTTATTCATTTGCTTAGATTTATTGTACACTTGATCTCAAGAAGGTCAATGTCAAAGATAAAAAATGTTTTTTATAATAATAATTTATCTTCTCCTTTGGTTCATTACAATTTACTCAAGCATAGTAACGGACAGGGCCGTTTCTTGCCATATGTGGACTATGCGGTTGCATATGGCCCCCGAAGCCACCGGGGGGCCCCCTAAACTGCCATTTTTGTATTGAATTTTTTATTAAAATGACCAGTCTCGGGCGGTCAAGTGGCGTAGCGGAGATTGCGTTCGTCACCAACCCCGGAGACGCTGGATTCGCCTGTTCGAATCCAGCTCACAGCTCCGGGGTTGTCACCAGCTTGGCTGGCCGTTCACACTAATACAATTGGCAGTATTAGAGGGTAGGAGAAGCTGGCGGGGTGGGTCCGGGTCGTTGTAAACAGCGACTCCTACAGTTCGGTCGGGGCGCCTGCTAAGCGCGCATAGGATCTAAGGGCGGTAGTGTGATCCTTCCACACGTTACACGCTCTCAGTGAGAGTCCACGCTGCCAGGTGAAAGGAAGCGGTTGATTGGCTAGACGTGTGTCGGAGGAAGCACGTGATAGCCTCCACTCTCCCAGACCGACTGTGGGGGGTAAGTGCGCAGCGACCAGGAAGGGGATTGGGAATTGGCATAACGACTAACATTGGGATGGGAGAAAATCGGAGGAAAAAGGAGGGTGTAACTGAGGGGTACAATTCCCTGACTGTATTGAGAGTATGGTATTATTAAACCACTACTTAGTTATGTACTTTAATTACTGGCCATACAGTACATGGATATATCTGGTGAACACCCACACAAGAATACGGCAATGACACATAAAGTTCTAGTTAGAGGTATTTATTATTATTAGAGCAGCAACGGTAGGTTACAGATTGAGAATTATACTTGCGCTTGTAAGGCGAAGAACACTTAAAGTAGGTCAAGAGCGTAAGTCCATGAGAATAGTAAGATGGGTGTAACTGACGCCACCTGTAGCATAGTAATTACATAAGGCACACTCGTAGTCAGCTGGAGACACTGGGGGGTTCCCTCCGGTTGTAAGCCGGCAGGGGTAGAGGAATGTTCGGGAGCAAAGTCTGGGTCAACGCGGAATAACGAGGCTCCAGATACAGGAGCCAGTGCAGTACTCCCTTGGTCCGCAGACAAAGCAGCAGCTATAATCCAGTATGCCCGACAGCATGGATGAAAGCTAGCCAGCCTCTGGTCCTAGAGGCGGGCTCGAGGGTGCTCCTCACAGGGGTAGATCCCACACGACAGTGGGGTAGACGGTTCTCTGCTCCAGCAGCCACAGTACCAAAGCAATATAATCCAGCCAGAAAAGGCTCTGCATTCGCCGGTGTAGGTTCTCCGGTGTACATATCCAACGGTTCTCGTCTAGGACTCCTCGGGTGGTGGCACGAGTTTAGGCCGCCCAGCCTGGATAAGTGCACTAGCTATAGGTACGACGAACCGGTGGTAATGCTGGTCACGGAAGAACGGTAGCCGCACGATATACTATAAATGATAGACTATTACTTCACATTAGAATAAGTCGAACTCGACGATACGGCGTTAAACTCTGACACTTTAGCTATATATTCGCACGCGGTTCTCAAGGCTCTATTCAGGGGCAAAGGGGCCCACTTCACGGCACGTTGTATCGTGGTGAAGGCTTCAACGTTTAGGATACTCTACTGCTGTATCCACCTGCGACGTATTTATACGTAAGGTGAATAATCTAGTGCCAACCTCAGTTCTGTCTTGTATTACTGCGCAAACCTGGACATGTTGAGACATGCCTTGGCGTTGCCTTTGAACTTGCCATTGGGGGTATGGCCGTTGGCGCCTAGGGGTCGCTGTCCAATAGGAGAACGAATATTATGGTCTGGTTTGTACCTAGGTAAAGGGATAGTCTGTGTATATATACAAAGAATATACAAGGGATATCAAACGATATACAAATATTATACAAGGGATCTCAAGCAATAAATATATATATTCGGTTTAATCTGACCCTTTGTAACAGCCGCCTCCTAATTAGTCCGCACCTAATTAGATAAGCAGAGACAGATTAATCGTCTTGTCAACTACTCAATGTCCGTTGTGGGGAGTAGAGCAATTCACAAAGTCAGTGGGTCATGGTCGTCATCAAGGGAGTCAGGGAGCCTTGGCAACTCTATCAGCCTCGCCACGGGTCGGGTGTATGTCCGTCCCTGGACAAGAACTTCTGCCGCTCTGACCTTTCCGTCGGCACCAGTGATCACTTTGCTTACGCGGCCGGCCGGCCACATAGCTCGGGGTAGTGACTGGTCTATGATCATGACGACTGTGCCCTCCGTCAAGTTGTCTCTATCCTTTACCCATTTCTGGCGGGTTTGTAGAGACGGTAGGTAGTGGAGGAGGAAACTGTTCCAAAACTTGTCAGCCAATACTTGACTGTACCTCCACATTCTTCGGCCGTTCGCTTCCTCAGGTCTGTACACCGTCTGTGGGAGCGCGGGGTCCAGCCGCCCCATCAAGAGAGTGTTGGGGGTGACTGGGTCGACATCTGCTACATCACTTGAGACGTAACCGAGGGGCTTTGAGTTCAATACTCCCTCGATCTCTGTGAGGACTGTCGTGAGGACTTCTTCAGCCACGGTCTGGGCCCCAAGCATGGCGTACAGGGCTGTCTTTATTGAACGTACTTCTCGTTCCCAGGTTCCCCCGAAGTGAGGGGCGTTCGGGGGGTTAAACTGAAAGTCAATCTGAGAGGGAGCGAGGTGGGTCTTAAGTTCTGGGCCCATAGCTTGGAAGCTCTCTCTCAGCTCTCTTTCTCCGCCTTTGAAGTTTGTCCCGTGATCAGACAATAATATAGACGGTTTTCCTTTCCGCGCTGTGAATCTCCGGAAGGCCATAAGGAATGAGTCCGTACTCATGGTTGGAAGGAGTTCTATGTGTATTGCTCGGGTGGTCATGCATTTGAATACAATGCCCCACCTCTTCTCCGTCCCTCTTCCTTTCTTCACGTACAGCGGGCCGAAGCAGTCCATGCCGGTGGAGTGAAAGGGCTTGTCGCCAAGTCGGAGGCGACAGGGAGGCAGGTCAGCCATCCTGGGTATACTGGGCTGTGCTCGCCACTTGCGACAGTCTAGACAGGTCCGCTGGAAGCGTCGTACTGCTTCTCTTCCTTGCAGTATCCAATAGCGACGTCTGATCTCAGCGAAGACGTGGTGCACATCCTCGTCGTATTTCTTTATGATGAGCTCTGTGACCTTGTGTCGGCTGTTGAGAACTATAGGGAACTTGACGTCGTTCGTTAAGTCCGGGGCCCTTCTCAGACGACCACCCACTCTGATGAGATCATGGGCGTCGCGCTCAGGGGCCAAGTGGAGCAGTCTGCTGTCTGACGGGACTGGCTTTGATCCCTGCAGACAGTCTAGCTCGTCGGGGAACGAGTCTCTTTGGGCTCGCTGTAGCAGAAAGAGTTCTGCTTCTTCGTAATTAGCTGCATTAATGTCAGTAGTGGAGGGAACCTCAGGGTGGTGCCACAGGAATGTCTTTAACTGCGCACTCTCAAGGGTGGGGCAGTCGTCTATGTTAGGGTCGGTGGGGACTGGTGTGTGCGTCAACCCACAGAACATAGATTTCTTCATCTCTGCCTCCTCTTGACTAGCCTCCCGTGGGTGGGGGTTAGGCCACTCTTCTTCCGGGAGCTTGAGGAACTCGGGACCGTCACTGTAGATATTGTGACGTGTGAGGTCATCTAGGGACATCCCCCGTGTGATGACATCTGCTGGGTTCTGTTTTGTGTCCACGTACCTCCAGCATGCTGATTCTGTTAAGTCTTGGATCTCTGTGATTCTGACTCCCACGAAGACCTTGTATCTACACGAATCGGACTGGATCCATGTGAGTACGGTCATGGAGTCTGACCACAGGATTGTTTTTTGCACCGGGATGGTGAGTTCACGTTGGATTAACGTGGCGAGTTGCGCGCCTACTAGGGCTGCGCAGAGCTCTAGACGCGGGATCGATTGTTGCTTGCAGGGGGCTATCCTTGAGCGAGCCAGGATGAAGGCGGTATGTATTTCTCCTCTCTCCTCTCAGGCCCGCAAGTAAGCCACTGAGCCGTAGGCTACTTCTGAGGCGTCGCTGAAGACGTGCAGGTCCATCGGGCACGTCTCCAGCCGCACTGTGGGTGGGAAATAGCTGCAGCGTATGTTCACATTTGGGAGCGAGTTGAGTTCCTTTTCCCACTCTCTCCATGTGGAAGCAAGGTGGTCGGGTATGGGGTCGTCCCAGCCCTGGTCCTTGTCCCACAGCTCTCGCACAATCATTTTTGCCCTGGTGGTGTAAGGTAGGATACATCCCAACGGGTCATATTGTCTGGCAAGTGTTCTGTATACACTCCGTCTGGTGGTCGGTAGTGAAATCGACCTTCCCTGCTCCTTGGTCAGGGGTGTGTGTCTGTAATGGAGCGAGTCTGTTTTGAAGCGCCAGACTAGTCCTAATGTCATTTCTTGGGCTTCACCTGGGATGGTCGCCATCCAGGTCTCGCTGCTTGCTGCCTTGTTCTCTGGGGAGAGGCTGCGAAGTACGTGAGGGTCGCTGCTGGCCCACTGCCGGAGATCAAAGCCGCCTTTGATCAGGGAGGCGCGGAGCTTGAGTAGGAGGGCCTCGGCCTCTTCTGGCGTCGAGACGCTTTGCAGACAGTTGTCCACGTAGAAACTCCTCTCTACACTTTGTCGGACCTCCTCGTCAGCTGCTGGGTCCTCTGCGACATGTTTTTGCAGTGCGAACGTAGCACAGCATGGGCTGCATGTGGTTCCGAAAGGGAGGACCTCCCATTGGTAGATGGATGGTTGCTCATCCCCGATCCTCTCTCTCCATAAGAACCGCAGCAGGGGCTTGTCCTCTTCCACTAGTCGCACCTGCAGGAACATCCCTTTGATGTCGCCGCTGATGGCCACCTTGTCTTGGCGGAAACGTAGCAACACGCCTAGTAGAGAGGGGCCGAGTGTTGGGCCGGGCAAGAGTTCTTTATTCAGATTCTGTAGTCCGATCTGGTAGCTGCAGTTGAACACAATACGATCCTTGCCGTTGTGGTGGACCTTGTGGTGGGGCACGTACCATGATTCGGTCGTCTGATCGGCCTCTTGAATGTCAATTTTCTTTATGTGTCCCGCTGTGATTAGCTTGTCAATCTCAGCGCGGTACACAGTGGCTTGAGTGGGGTCTCTGGCTAGACGCCACTCGGTGTTCAGTAGATATCGCTCCGTCGCTTCTTTTGAGGCGTGGAGGGTGGGCATACCCTCTCGCCTCAAGAGTGGAGTTGCGTATCTCATCACTCCATTGACCTCGACTCTCTTTGTCCTCTGCTCGAGGAGGGTTATGGCATAAGTGTTTTCCTTTGAACGAACAAGTTTCTTTTCATTCTTAAAGGGCATTGTGTCTAATGTCCATAGCCTCTCGACGTGCTGTAAGAGGGTGGTGTCTTCCTCTGTCATTCTGGAGTGGAGGCAGCGAGTGGCTGCTGGTCGGTTGGGAGACCTGGAGAGGGGGCCTTGTAGTGTCCATCCTAGGCGGGTCTCGACTGCTGCTGGACAGCCTCTGGGCCCGATGTGGACCCGGTCCGTTGGGACGATGAGGTGTGCGTGGTCGGATCCTATGAGCAGGGTTGGGGTGGCGCCGTCGATGAGCGGTATAGGTAGTTGACGCAGGTGCACGTATTTTTCCATCAGCTTGGGGATGGGGTAGGTGTACTGTGACAGGCCTATGTCTTGGCTGGTGAAAGCGTTAGTAATCCTATACTGCCTCTCACGCTGCCCGATTGCTGCGATAGTGAAGGAGACGTTTTCACCCTTTATGGTCTTCAGGTCTCTTCTTATAGTACGAATTGTCATTGTTTCTTCGCTCCCCCGCAGACCCAGCCGGGCTGCAGCGGATGCGAGGAGGAGAGTCTTTTCTGACCCATCGTCAAGGACGGCGTAAGTGTCCATGACCTTGTCCTCGTAGCTTAATATCACTCAGACCACTTTCAAGAGCACTCGGGAGCTCCCGCTGCTGGCGGGGTCGATATACATGACGTTTACTCTCGAGCTACTTGGGGGTGCGAGTTTCTTCCTGTTGCTGTCATGTAAGACATCCAAGTGGGCGCCGTCACACCTGCTGCATTTCTTCTTTAAGCGGCACTCGGCTGCCATATGGCTGCGCGCGCAGCGGAAACAGTGGCGGTTGGCTTTGATCCACTGACTCACTTCGTCGGCGGTCATCTTCTTGAAAGTGTCACATTGAGACAGCCAATGTTCTTTCTCGCAGTACTGGCATACAATCTTCCACTTCTCTTTCGTCGAGGGGGTGTTGTGGTTATTGTGCCGCGGTACTGATTCGGCTTGGTGCATAACGGTCACCAACCGGCGGTTATCATTAGATCTCCAAGGTCCATCTCTTGGGCTTGGTCCACTCCGCACGAACGTATCCAGTCGTAGGCTGCTGACTTCTCTCGCGAGGAAGTCGGCCAGGTCTAGGAGGGATGGCTCGGGACCGTCGGGATCACGTGGTCTCTCTGCCGCCGAAAGCGCTCTTGGCGGGCTGGAGGGAGCTTCTCTAGTATTCGTTCTACATTAGAGTTAGCATATAGTTCGTGTCTCCCTTTTTCCTTTTGGGACCCCAGCATCCCTACCAGGGATTGTACCTTGATAGAGAGGTCATCCAATGATCTATTGTCTGTGGCTGGGGGGAGACGGTCAATATTCCTTATTTCTTGTATCACGTAGTCCCATATGCGTCCGTAACGCTGGTCGAGGGCTACTAGAGCCGCGGAGTATGGGGTGCTTGAGTTGGAATATGCCAGCGCTATATTATGCGCTCTGGGCACCTTGAGATGCTTGAGGAGGATAGCATATTTGTACGACTCATCAGGGACGTCGGACATCATAGTCTCTAAGCACATCCGTAATTCCGTGTACTGTGCTCTGTCCTCGTGCGTAAAGTCCGGGAACGTCGGTGTGCCAAGGTACGATGCCATGGATGGCTGGCACATCGGTGAGCGTTGTGGGAGAGGCCTCCTGGGCGAGTCTCCCCGTACGTGTTGTCGTGGGCTGGTACTTGGTGGGTACCAAAGGCCGGGTACCCAGGTGCTGTTCCTCGGTGCTGGCTGCGCGTCAAACCCACCCCTGAGCCGAGTCGGGGGCCCGTAGCGCAGTGACTCGGGGTTGAAGTCTGGGCTGTACTGGACCTCCTGGTCCTGTGGAGTACGTTGCTGCTGGTGGGCTTGACCTTCCTCCTCTTCCTCTTCCTCTGCTAGGTCTTCTAGGTCTTGAAGTCTTCTATTCAGTCTCTCGGCGGCATAGGCCGGTTCTTCCCGGTTGCTGGGTCTCGTATGGACCGGTCGGGGAGGGGGTTCGGAGACGTAGATAGGATCCTTCTGTTGGCCGGGTTCCGGGTCACTTGGTCGGGTAGGGGAAGGTGCCCTAGACCCTTGTCGTGATGATGCCCTGGAGCTCCGTGCGGAGAGAGGGGGTGTCGCCCTGGCAATCAATTGTTCCATTATATGCGCCTGTAGCCGGTCGCGCTCTGCTTCGCGCTGGATGTGAGCGATGTCGCGCTCTGCTTCGCGCTGGGCTTGGGCTGCGTCGCGCTGTGCATTGGCGGCGTCGCGCTGTGCATCTGCGGCGGCGCGCTGTGCATCGGCGCGGTCTCTTTCAATGTTCTCTTCCGTCTGGAGGCGTCTGGTCTCCAGTCGTATGCGGTCGTCTTCACTCCTTTGCTGCGCCTGGAAGCGCTCTCGCTGGGTTGCAGAGTGTTCGCGTTCACTAAGGGCTTGCGCTTGGAGTTGCACGTGAAGGCGCTCTCGTTGGTCTGCAGATTGTTCGCGCTCACTCAGTTGTTGAGCCTGCAGGCGTTCTCTTTCCATGGTAGAGTGTTCGCGCTCACTTAGTTGTTGCGCCCGGAGGCGCTCTTGTTCCATGGAAGAATGTTCTTGCTCACTAAGCGTCTGTGCTTGGAGTCGATCACGTTCAGTGGAGGCTGCCAGGGTGGCGATGAATGCCTGCGCCAGCATCTGGTCCGCTTCGCTGGGGGAAGACACTGACGGAGGTGATCGGCTTCTGGCAGTGCTCGTTGGAGATCTGTTCTCTTGGCACGCCCCGAGGTCTATCTCCTGGGCGCGCTTCTCTTCTGGTAGTGTGTCGGGTTCTGTCCCTGGAGCGCTTTCTTTATCCTGGAGCTCTCCGGGGACCGTCCCGTTGACGTTGTCTGGGGGTATAGTCATGTCATGTCCCCCCTGGTCCCCCCCGTGAGCTTGGTCAGTTACGTTAGAACCCACTAGGGTCTCTACTGGCAGGGTCGCCTGGTCGGTAGGATTTGACATGCTTTTACTATCCGCTTTTTCCGCATTTAACGTCTGTATAAAGCTAGGTATTAGACTGACAGCGTAGTCCTCTAGGTAAGGAGGTGGCTGACGTCTGCGCTGCGGGCGTTCTAGCTTGGGAGAGCCGCTTGGGGAGTGTTCACCGCTGGCCATGGTTAATATCAATATTATATTTAGATATTACACTGATATTCCTCCGGCTCGAAGGACCAATTGTAACTGAGGGGTACAATTCCCTGACTGTATTGAGAGTATGGTATTATTAAACCACTACTTAGTTATGTACTTTAATTACTGGCCATACAGTACATGGATATATCTGGTGAACACCCACACAAGAATACGGCAATGACACATAAAGTTCTAGTTAGAGGTATTTATTATTATTAGAGCAGCAACGGTAGGTTACAGATTGAGAATTATACTTGCGCTTGTAAGGCGAAGAACACTTAAAGTAGGTCAAGAGCGTAAGTCCATGAGAATAGTAAGATGGGTATAACTGACGCCACCTGTAGCATAGTAATTACATAAGGCACACTCGTAGTCAGCTGGAGACACTGGGGGGTTCCCTCCGGTTGTAAGCCGGCAGGGGTAGAGGAATGTTCGGGAGCAAAGTCTGGGTCAACGCGGAATAACGAGGCTCCAGATACAGGAGCCAGTGCAGTACTCCCTTGGTCCGCAGACAAAGCAGCAGCTATAATCCAGTATGCCCGACAGCATGGATGAAAGCTAGCCAGCCTCTGGTCCTAGAGGCGGGCTCGAGGGTGCTCCTCACAGGGGTAGATCCCACACGACAGTGGGGTAGACGGTTCTCTGCTCCAGCAGCCACAGTACCAAAGCAATATAATCCAGCCAGAAAAGGCTCTGCATTCGCCGGTGTAGGTTCTCCGATGTACATATCCAACGGTTCTCGTCTAGGACTCCTCGGGTGGTGGCACGAGTTTAGGCCGCCCAGCCTGGATAAGTGCACTAGCTATAGGTACGACGAACCGGTGGTAATGCTGGTCACGGAAGAACGGTAGCCGCACGATATACTATAAATGATAGACTATTACTTCACATTAGAATAAGTCGAACTCAACGATACGGCGTTAAACTCTGACACTTTAGCTATATATTCGCACGCGGTTCTCAAGGCTCTATTCAGGGGCAAAGGGGCCCACTTCACGGCACGTTGTATCGTGGTGAAGGCTTCAACGTTTAGGATACTCTACTGCTGTATCCACCTGCGACGTATTTATACGTAAGGTGAATAATCTAGTGCCAACCTCAGTTCTGTCTCGTATTACTGCGCAAACCTGGACATGTTGAGACATGCCTTGGCGTTGCCTTTGAACTTGCCATTGGGGGTATGGCCGTTGGCGCCTAGGGGTCGCTGTCCAATAGGAGAACGAATATTATGGTCTGGTTTGTACCTAGGTAAAGGGATATTCCGTGTATATATACAAAGAATATACAAGGGATATCAAACGATATACAAATATTATACAAGGGATCTCAAGCAATAAATATATATATTCGGTTTAATCTGACCCTTTGTAACAGAGGGGGAAAAAGATAAATAAAAAAAAATAAAAATGACCAGTGTCTCTTGGTAGCCAAGCACTCTTGTGCGTTGAGTGTAAGTACCTATATGCAAAAAAATATATATGCAGTATATATATTTTTTTTATTCACTCAATACACTGTATACTGTATATATTATATCCTGTAGGGATGTAACACATCATCAGCTTAAAAAATGTAATGGATAGGCTACTGCTTATGACCGCAAGTGGGAGTTTCTTTATAATTATATAAAAACATAAGTAGCTTACTGACAATGGAGTTGCATTTTCAAACTTTATTTAACTAACTATCTTAAATAGTTCCATTTAAATTTCAATATTGTAAGTCAGAAATGTTATGAAAATGTACAGTAGTATCTGTCTCATGTATGTGCATTTGGGAGATGTTATAATGCAGATTCTGTAAATCCTGTAAGTTCTCAGGAGTTTCTTGATGTAGGGGAGCCCCAGTGTTTCCCATTTATTAGTCATTGCTGGGGTCAACTTGATGTTTGATTTTAATTTGTGAGAAAAAAAGATATACAAGTTTTTCACAGATCTAGCCTCTTTTCCTCTTAAAGTGCACCAGATTGATGCTTTTAAATGTTAAATGCATGCCCACCTTAAAGTGTTTAGAATCCCCCACCATAGTTTCACAAAATAGGGGCCCCCAAAAAGCTAGAAACGGCGCTACCTGTTGAATATTACCCCCATAGGGGTTAGCCTCTCATTATAAAGGAGCTGGTGTATGAGAATGCACTTCCAGTTTAAGAATGACTACTTCATTCAGTGGAGAACATTTGCCTTTTTACGAAGACAGTTTCACGCATCCAGAGGAGGATTTTCGTGAATGTACGAAGATAGTTACGTACACTTTCGATCATGAGGTCATTGCTTGGTCAACAGCATGTAGTTTAATATGTATAGACTGAATAAACCTGGCAGAAAATACCAAGGTTTCTAATAATTTCATCACCCATCTGTACATACTGCATGTATGAAGGAGAAACTGTAAAAATCAGTAGAGATTCTGATCAACATTATTGGGGTGTAGATCAGTAGAAAATAGTTCTGTATCGTATGGCTCCGCTCGGCGTCACTACTGCACTGTACCTCGCTCGTGCACGCGCACTGAATAAAAAATTACACAATGCACCTTTACATCCCAACATCCATCTGGCCACACCCCCATCAGCTTACCTACATAAGCAGGGGTGGGGCCACACACTCGCCTCCTTCTTCGCTTTCACCACAAGGAAGTGCCTTCGGTAGATCCCCACTTGACGAGGTTGCTAGTTGAAGAAAGTTGGAAAACAAGAGATACGTTGACATCATATCTTTATTTTCTCTCTCACTATTTTTCGAGAAAATAAGCCGATATTGTCTTCGTTACTGGAGTGTCTGGAAGATGATGATCATTCTACACCTCCACCGTTTTTTTCGTATTAGGAGTTCACGCCGCTGACATGCCTCCCAACTACAATCCTCCTTGCTGCGGCTGGATGGGGTAAGACCCTCCAGCAACACAGCTGGACTGTAGGACGCACCGACTGTTGTGAGAAGCGGTGGGTTCCAGGTTTGGTGAGTAATGTTTGCTTGCGAGCACCACTTGTCTGTTAGTGCTATGGGGGCTAGCTGACAATGTTTACGAAAACCGGCCCCAGATTAGGGTCCTTCTGTTCAGCGACGGCGGAGGATCTTGGTTTGAAGCCCATTATAGTCAACTAGTGGGCCACGACCAGTAACTGGTGATCCCAGGATTCTCTGGATAAGTGGATGCTTCTCTGTCACCGTGTAGGCCCCATCTTTCATATACAAATGAGAGTATACCCTCAAAAGGAAATGTGGGCATGGATGTTCGTTATCGGGAGATCCATGTTCAAGTCGGCTACAGCCCAGATGGGACTTGTGCTGGCTCCGCCGGATGTCTGGTAAAATCACTGTTGTAAACTGTGTTGACATCTCTTTTTCTCTTCTCTCTTAAAAGGTGAGGAGGGTTTCAGAACGGCGGCCTGTCTGAAGTGTGGCTTGTTATATCGTTTGTGTACAAGTTCAGGTGGTAGCTGCTTAGCAGATAGCTGCTTAGCTTGCGTGCTAGTTGTGGCCTACTGTGTTAGCCAGTCAGCTGTTAGCTGCGCAGCTGTTAGCTGCGGTATTAGCTCGCTGTGTTTACCAGGCTAGTACACGTTAGCTTGCTGCTATCAGCCGAACGGCTGTTAGCTTAATGCTACACTGTTGAACGTTTTCTGTGAGAGTGCAGAGCCTCCTCCTCAGATTGTCAAGGTGAGTAGAACTCCAAAAAGGAGTCCTGCTCTATTGTGTGTGTATTCGATTCAATTCGATTATTGAGTGTGTATGGGTTTAGTGCCTCCTCTTCGGAGAGCCCTAAAACCAAAATTTTACATGGCTCAATGTTGCAATATATTCTTTTCAATCTATACAGCTCGCGTGGGAAGTCTCTCTGGGGATTTCCGCCTCCTCCCTATGGGAGGGTGGTGGGATGTAAAAATGTAAAAAATTTTACCCTCAGCCTGCGTCACAAGGGATTCATGTCAGTCTGTGTTCTTTCTTTTTTGAATAAAAAGAGGAAGGTACATGAAGCACGACGGCTCCGTGTCGTTCTCCCAGGCGACTTGGAGGAACAATGTTTGGTGTCTTGCTAGACTATCCATTGATGTGTTTGGGTCTCGACGCATACATAGTGCTGGCTCGGTGTGTTTCTGTTACAGGATCACACAGGGGCTAAGTGCGCCTTGGTTGCTTGTTAAAACAGCGTTTTTATAGGGCAACTGGGATGGGGTTTTGTCTCTTCCGAGCGCCAGTTTACTAGGTTGTCTAGATGAATTCTCGTTCATATCTGGGGGATGTTAATGGAATAGATCTGAACATAGGTAGAGGGGTCTCACGCCCTTGGGGTGGGCCACTGAGCACGGTCTAAATGAGGACCGTCTGGGTGGCGCCCTCTTTTCATGTTTTAGATCGACACGCATACCTACCCCCTCTCCTGGAGTGGGCATGTCGGCGTGGTTAGGACGCAGGACTGGTCTGGTCACGCTGGTCCAGGTCAGTTAACCCGTTGTCCGCCGGGGATGCAGATCTGCTGTTCTGGTACCCCGAGGGACTTGTGCTTTTTTCGGGGGGAAAAATGCCAGGTCGGTCCGGGTGTCACAGGGTTAGGCGCTATGGAGACCCTTGTTGGGTACATATTGTACTCTGCACTGTCGTAATGGCTTACGGCCATGCCAACCTGTACACGCCCGATCTCGTCCGATCTCGGCCGCTACGCAGGTTTGGTCCTGGTTAGTACTTGGTTGGGAGACCGCCTGGGAATACCAAGTGCGGTGTGCTTGGGGCTGGTTCTCCATTATTTTCGCTCCTCTCTCACGCGTGGCGAAGAGGGGGCTGTTGGGGTGGTCTTGGACCTCCTCTGGCAACCCTGTGCTTCCCGTGCCGCCGGGCCCGGTCCGAAGTAATGTTTCGTCGACCCGTAGGCCTGGAATAACCCTTTTTTGAAAACTGAAACACTTGTACTGCGGTATAGTCAAACTTGCTAAGAGGACATATGCTGACAAACTGGAGACACAAATGGCACAAAACGACACAAGAGGATTATGGCAGGGACTGAAGTCAATAACTGACTATAAAGTCAGCGCCCCGTCAATGGGGAGCGACGACGCCTCCCTCGCGGACAAGCTCAACACCTTCTACGCTCGGTTTGGTGTAGACAGTGGCGCTGCTGGCTCTCCGGCTAGTGACGTCACTGGCGCGCCGGCTGTTGTGGAGGGGGGGGGGCAACCGCGAGGGGGGGGGGACGCTCTCTCGTTGTCGGAACACAGTGTGAGAAGAGCATTTATGCAGGTGAACACCAGGAAGGCTGCTGGCCCAGATGGCATAACAGGACGTATACTCAAGACCTGTGCCAACCAGCTGGCCCCTGTGTTCACCGCCATATTTAATCAATCACTGGCGGAGTCAGTGGTCCCTGCCTGCTTCAAGAGGTCTACCATCATCCCTGTGCCGAAGAAACCCTCCCCAGCATGTCCAAATGACTACAGACCGGTGGCACTCACCTCTGTGGTCATGAAATGTTTCGAGAGGCTGGTCAAGGACCACATTTGTGCCTCCCTCCCCAGTGATATGGACCCTATGCAATTTGCATACAGGACAAACAGGTCCACCGACGACGCGGTCTCCCAGGTACTGCACAGCACCCTCTCGCACCTTGACCGTCAGAAGGGGGGCTATGTGAGACTGTTGTTCATTGACTACAGCTCAGCGTTCAACACCATAGTCCCCACCAGACTGGTGGACAAGCTGATCGAGCTAGGTCTGAGCTCCGCCCTGAGCGCCTGGGTACTGGACTTTCTGAGCGAAAGACCCCAGGCGGTCAGGGTGGGGGGTCAGACCTCCAACACCATCACCCTGAGCATCGGGTCCCCCCAGGGCTGTGTTCTGAGCCCCCTGCTGTACTCACTCTACACACACGACTGTGTGGCCAAGTTCAGCTCCAACTCCATAGTGAAGTTCGCAGATGACACGGTGGTGGTGGGGCTGATCTCGGACAACGACGAGAAGGCCTACCGGGAGGAGGTGGAGGTACTGGAACGCTGGTGCCAGGACAACAGCCTGCTCCTGAACATTGGCAAAACCAAGGAACTGATCGTGGATTATAGGAGAGGACAGCAGGAGACACACACACCACTGATGATAAACGGGGCTACCGTGGACAGGGTGAGCAGCTTCAAGTACCTGGGGGTCCACATCTCAGAGGACCTGACATGGTCAACACACATAGGCACAGTAGTAAAGAAGGCGAAACAGCGTCTCTACCACCTGAGACAGTTAAGGAAGTTCAGAGTATCGGGGAAGATACTCCAGTCCTTCTACTCAGGAGCTGTAGAGAGCATCCTGACCGGAAACATCACTGCCTGGTATGGAAACAGCACGGCACAGGACAAGAAGGCCCTACAGAAAGTGGTGCGCTCAGCCGAGCGTACCACGGGTATTGCACTACCCCCCCTGCAGGTTCTATACAACAAGAGGTGCAAATCCAGAGCCTGCAGGATAATGAAAGACCCTCACCACCCCAATAACAGCCTGTTTCAGCTGCTGAGGTCAGGCAGACGCCTGCAAATCCCAGCTACTAGGACAGAGCGGCTTAGGCTCAGCTTCTTCCCCCAGGCCATCAGAGCCATGAACAATGTACATTGAGTGCTCAGAACATTGAACTGTCCACACACAAGCACACATGAACACACACACGACACGCACACTGTGCACGCTCACACACGAGCAGCCACTTAACACTTTAACATGAGCGGGCACACACTCATGTCGCACACACGCACACTTATGGCCAAAGGAAAGGACACTTTAAATTAGAATAACAGGAACAGTGTATTGCACTACCAAAGCTAACTAGCATGTCACACATGCGCTGTAAATAACTATGTACAGATACCGAGATGTCACTCCATGTTACCTGCTATCTGTTACTGCACAATGTTGTTTCTTCTTTTGATTCTATTATATGTACCACTGTATTGCACATCGTTGCGGGCAAGACCACCCGCATTTCATTGTATACCTGTATGCCGTGACAATTAAAACTCTTGACTTGACTTGACTTGATAGCCAGTTATGCCCGCAGGTGTGTTTTGGAGTTTTTTCTTGAGGGGTTATAGGAACAACCACCGCATAGGGTAACGACAAGGTGGTTGATTCCCTGGTGTGTGTGAGCAGTGTCAACTCCCGGGTTACCCGGTTGAGTGTGCCCCTGCACGTTCATGACGTCTGCCAATCGTGTCAGCCTTCTCTGCCTCAACCCCTCCGGGTGGGTTTTTTTTTAATGGAGGCTTGGTCATGCAACAACGCCAGCATACGCCCCTTCCGCCGGGGGGGCTGTTCTCAGCTAACTCCTTTGGCGCCTGTCTCGTCCGCAGTGCTCCAGGCTCAGGTTACAGCCTGTTTGCCTGGTTTCCCCGGTGCGCTGCCTGCTTCCGTTGGTTAACCTTTTTTGTGTGCTTACGGCCATGCTGACTGCCTGTTCTGCAGGGTCAGTGTACCAGGCGGTGTGCTATTGGGGGGAAAGGGCCCGCTCTTGGAGGGGCCTTATCCGAATACGCTGGCGATGTGGGGGGCGGTGTCACTAAGTGACCGCCTGGTGGGGTCTTGATGCCTGGCGTCATTGACCTCTCCGGGCCCCGGTTTTCCAGGGGATCCAGTCCCTTCAGTGGGTCTGGGTCTTCCTTCGCGCTCCGCTGCTACGGCCTTGCCACGGGGTTGGGTTTGTTCTTGACCCCGTGATTCTGGGGGCAGTAACGAGGTTGTTCCTTCCGTTCGTTCCCGGGTGGCATGCGGGTTGTGCGTGTGTGTAGTCGTGGGGTCAGGCCACGGTCTGCTCACCCTGTGCGTTGAGTTGCTTGAGTGCCTCTTCGCACGGTCGGATCCGTCGCCCTCCCGTGATCCTCCAATAGGGGGGGGTGCCCTCCATTAGGGGGGGTCGGGGGGGGCTCGGTCCTCCCTGATCTGATGGTTGTGGGGGGCCTCAGCGGGGTACATTTGTTGGTCGATGACTCTCGCTCGGCCTCCCTTGTGCAGTAGTGACGCCGAGCGGAGCCATACGATACAGAACGTTAGGTTATGGCTATAACCAAGTTCTGTGAGTATTGGTGACGCGCGGTGTCAGACGCCACTGCGGCCCTTGATCTCGCCTTGTGGTGAAAGCTTGGGAAGGAGGCGAGTGTGTGGCCCCACCCCTGCTTATGTAGGTAAGCTGATGGGGGTGTGGCCAGACGGATGTTGGGATGTAAAGGTGCATTGTGGAATTTTTTATTCAGTGCGCGTGCATGAGCGAGGTACAGTGCAGTAGTCACCAATACTCACAGAACTTGGTTATAGCCATAACCTAACGTTCCTGCATGAAACTGCTCACAAGGTCTGGTTTATCCTGAGTAACGGAGTCATGATTTCCAGAATGAGACATTGCTTTTAAGTTTTCCTAAACCGTTGATGCCACAAACCAAGTGCCCTTCAGCTCCCTTGTATAGAATGATGAGGTCTACAGACATCGTCAAAACAAGCAAATCACACAAACTATCTGGATGGATACTCTGGTAAGAGGAAACATTTAGGGTAAACCTCCCCTTTAACTCATTCTGCGCTATCGCTTAATGCGCTAGTACACCATCGCTTTAATCAATGGGGGGACTGCGAGATTTGCGAGTGCTTAAAATATATCTTATAGCTATAGGTCTAATACACCCGTCGATTGTCAGTGAGTTGCTTCCAGTCAACATGTACAAAACGGATAGTTTTCATCCATACATTTCCGCTTTGAATACGAGTATAGTTGGGTCCTACTAATCACCCCAAAGTACCAGAAAATACCAGAAAATACCCCAAAATACCCTAAAATACCCCAAAGTATACCCCAAAATACCAGAAAATACCCCAAAATACCCTAAAATACCCCAAAGTACCAGAAAATACCAGAAAATACCCCAAAATACCCCAAAGTATACCCCAAAATACCAGAAAATACCCCAAAGTATACCCCAAAGTACCAGAAAATACCAGAAAATACCCCAAAATACCCTAAAATACACCAAAGTATACCCCAAAATACCAGAAAATACCCCAAAATACCCCAAAGTATACCCCAAAGTACCAGAAAATACCCCAAAATACCCTAAAATACCCCAAAGTATACCCCAAAATACCAGAAAATACCCTAAAATACCCCAAAGTATACCCCAAAGTACCAGAAAATACCCCAAAATATACCCCCAAAATACCAGAAAATACCCCCAAAGTACCCCAAAATACCCCAAAGTATACCCCAAAGTACCCCAACATATCCCAAAATGAAAAACAAAAATGTGCACATTTTGTGTAATAGTGTAATAGTGTGTAATAGTGTGTAATAGTGTGTAATAGTGTAATACTGTAATAGTGTGTAATAGTGTAATAGTGTAATAGTGTGTAATAGTGTAATAGTGTGCTAGTGTAATAGTGTAATAGTGTGTAATAGTGTAGCTGCTTGTTGTAGCTAGGCTGCTGTGCAGGTTGTTGGCGTTGGTAGCTAGGCTGCTTGTGGGAGCTAAGCTGCTGTGCAGGTTGCTGCAGTTGGGAGCTAGGTTGCAGTTGGTAGCTTAGCTGTTGTGCAGGTAGCGGCTTTTGGTCGCTAGGCTGTGCAGGTTTCTGCCGTTGGTAGCTAGGATGCTGCGCTGGTTGCTGCTGTTGGGAGCTAGGTTGTGTGTTGTAGCTAGACTGCTTGTGGGAGCTAAGCTGCTGTGCAGGTTGCTGTTGTTGAGAGCTAGGCTGATTGTTGTAGCTAGGCTGCTGTGCAGGCTGCTGCTGTTGGTCAAGTTTCAAGTTTCAAGTTTCTTTAATAGTTGTCATACAGAAGTACAGAATACTTTTATACAAAATGCTTCTTACTGTTACGCTCCAGAGACTGTGCAAGACAAGATAAGTATGAAATAAAATAACATAGTATAGCATGTAAATTAGAAGTAAAAAATGAGGTCACAGTGTTCAGTATAGACATATGTACAATGTTCGATGCAGAATAGACGTAACTGAGTTACCATATAATATACAATACTATGCAGTGTACGAATATACAATACTATATAGTGCAAGGCAGAAATGGGATGATGTGCAGTTTAGGTACAATTTACAGTAGGTGTACGAGTTGTAGTGCAAATCCTTTATCAATAAATATAAAGTGTGTTTGTGTGCTCTAAAGTGTGGAGAGTGGGTGCTGCAGTGTGTTGTTTGTTTAAGTGAGTGTGTGCGTGTGGGTGTGCGTGCTGTGTGCATTTGATGGTTGTTGCATAGTGTTTATTGTTCGTTTAGCAGCCTGATGGCCTGGGGATAGAAGCTTCTTCTGAGTCTTTCTGTGCTCGCCTTAAGACTCCGGTATCGCTTGCCTGACCGCAGCAGTTCAAAGAGGCAGTTGTTCGGGTGGCTGGAGTCTTTGATGATTCTCTTCGCCTTCCCCCTGCACCGCTTGTTGTAAATGTTCTGGAGGGTGGGAAGCCCCCCTCCAATTGTGCGTTCGGCTGAACGTGTCACTCTTTGTAGTCTGCTACGGTCTTGTGCAGTGCTATTCCCAAACCAGGAGGTGATGTTGCCAGTCAGGATGCTCTCTATTGTACATGAGTAGAAGTTCCTAAGGATCTTCTGACTGACTTGGAACTTCCTTAGGTGCCTGAGGAAGTAGAGGCGTTGTCGTGCCTTCTTCACAACACTGTCAATGTGTGTGGTCCATGTCAAGTCCTCGGATATGTGGGCTCCGAGGTACTTGAAACTGTTCACTCTCTCAACCGGTGCCCCGTCGATGCTGAGGGGGCTGTAGTCCTTGACCCCCGACCTCCTGAAGTCCACAATCATCTCTTTTGTTTTGCTGACGTTCAGGGAGAGGCAGTTCTCCTGACACCACTGTGACAGATTCTCTACCTCTTCCAGGTAGGCCCTCTCGTCGTTGGCAGAGATCAGGCCCACCACTACTGTGTCATCAGCAAATTTGATGATTGTGTTGTTGTTCCGCTGTGCCACGCAGTCATGTGTGTGTTGTAGCTAGACTGCTTGTGGGAGCTAAGCTGCTGTGCAGGTTGCTGCTGTTGAGAGCTAGGCTGTTTGTTGTAGCTAGGCTGCTGCTGGTAGCTAGGTTGTGTGTTGTAGCTAGACTGCTTGTGGGAGCTAAGTGTCACCTGACCCCAATGAAAAGCACCCCAGTCTACAGCTAGGAAGTGCAAGCGCACAGGTGTACTTTCCAAAGAGCTCAGCTGAACTACCACAACAGATTCCCCAGGACCACAGACAGACAAGGAGAGAATGTTTAGCAAAAACAAGCAATACTTTATTACATAAGATAAATTCATAAACCTACCTAAACACTATTAGACTAGATTAAAATACCCACGCCTCTTAAGCCTAAGGTAGTTTAAAAGGAGGAAGTGCTCCATGCCCCGTAAACCCACCCCCAGACTGTTACTCCCACCCACGCCACCTATCCCCGCCCCTGAGACACTACACAGGTGAAGGAAAAAGAGTCTGCCCTGCACACGGGTCTATGACTATGAAACGTCAACTTAATCACACTATACCACACGGTTCACTGCAAACAGCCTGAAATAAGTATCGATATCACACTATCCCTCGGGGAGCCACGGCAAATGATTTAGGGAGAATATAGGTAGATAAATACACACTAAGTGTTCACACGGTAAATTAAGGGGGTTTGGATAGGATAGTGGGTGCTGTTCACCGCTCGGGGTTGTGACCAGGCCTAGAATACTCCTCCCATATCCTAACCTAGGTCTGGGGCAGTGGAAGCGCTGAGTTACAAACAATACAAAAAAGGTTAATGATGACCGGGGCCCGAAGCTGAGGGCCGGAAGGACGCCACCTCCTTCCGCTCCCGTAGCCCCTCTCGGCTTCGGGCTAAAAACTGTTCAGTCTGTACTGGGGTGTTTTAGGCACTCCAAGCACCAGGCGTGCAATAATGTCCTTCCGCCTGCAATGAAAGGCACAGTCAGTAAGACAAGGTCCCCCCGTTCACGGGTTCGTCAAAATGCACAATGGATTAGATATCCTCCATATGATTTAGAAAAGAGAGAAAGGTAGTTCACAGAGGATAGAGAATCCACAATACTAGGTTCCAGTCTTCGACAGTATTACTGGCTTTACTGTATGCCGTTCCGATAATCTTCAGCTTCACGCCACTAATAATATTCCTAATTCAAATGCAGTCACTGTTCGTCTATGTCTTCATTTACCACTCGGGAAATAGTTCGTTTGTTTAGGCACGTATTCTACTGTCTTGCGTCCTTTACTCACGGCGCCCGGTGTGGCGATAATGTCCCTCCGGGCTGAAGCTACACTTGTTTCCACTGTGGGGGAAACACCGCAGTCGCCGCTATGAACTGGTTCCACTGGAGGAAAGGTAAAAACACAAAAGAGCCGCGTGTCCTCGTACTGCGTCCTCTGCTACCGTCCTCTCGACTCCCGTTTTCGTTCCAGGAAGCAGCAATAGCGCCGTGTGTACCAGCAATATCACCAGTCGGCGTCCTCGGGTTTCTCTTTCCTCCTCTGCTCCGGGTCTCGTCCTTCTGTGTCGCCCCCAGCTGACAATACTCGCCTCCCTTTTGAGCAAGTTCGCGGGGTTCCAGGGCACCGCCCCTATGCGCCAGCCAGCCAATCAGCTTCTTCCAACGGCACAGCCTGTAACGCAAGAGAGGGAACTCCCATGGGTAAATCCCACCGCTCCATGAATACACACAGACCCCCACCCGCGACATAAGCTGCTGTGCAGGTTGCTGCCGTTGGTCACTAGGCTGCTTGTGGTAGCCAGGTTGCTGCTGGTATCCATGTCGAGGCCTCTGGTAACTAGGTTGACTGTTGCTGCTTTCTTGACTATCAAATGAACCCGACTGGGAAGAATACCCAGTGCTTGTTAGAGGGTCAGTGTGGTCATATGGATCATAACCTGAGCTTGGACCATAACTACCAACAAGTGATTCCTGAACATTAGGGCTACTGTAGAAAGGCTGGTAGCTCAATTCTGGCCCTGTAGCATCTCCAAGACGTTTAGCCTTGGTCACAGACCTGTAAGCTGTTGATAGAAACAATATCACATCAAGTTAATTCACAAGCCTGACAATCAGGTTGTTCTTTGGGTACTTAGGTTGTTCTTGAAAAGGGTTAACTCTAGTGATGTGACGTTTGAAGTGAGGCTCCGGAGCTTGTGTCGAGCAATCCAGCTTTTTTTAAGTGGAGCCTGTATCGAAGCGCGTATCAGGTGACGTACTGATGCCGTCCGAAGCCTCGGTCCGGGGGGTACCGCCCCCGAAGCCCCACTCCGGGGGGTACCGCCCCTGAAGCCCCACTCTGCGTCACTGATTCAGGAAATGGCTTCGGGGTTGGTGCGCAACGCGTCTCCAACACGGGATCATCCCTATGTTCCCCGGAACATCCCCGCAACACAAGTGTCGACATAGGAATTCATTACGAGTTTCTATGCGTTGGAGAATCCCGTGGAGTACTGGGAAAGACAAATAAATGTGTATCCTAATAATCCCAACATATATATATATAACAGATGGTAGCGCGAGGCACTGTCAGTCACGATGGACTTCAAGCGTTGTGAAGTGACTGGCGAGTAGCGGTACTGCGAGTTAAACTCACTCCACTTAAAAAGACACACTTTACACGTCATGAAGAGTGGATTCACCTTGGTGTAGCGGTCTGTGCTGTCACCTGTCGCCCGTGTCACGGCAGACCCGGGTTCTAAACTCCCTCGGGGCATCGAAGAAAGTTAAACACAACGCAAAAAAGGTGACCATATGATATCATCTCCGTTACATATAAACTTGCTGTAATGTCTAAATTGCTGTGCCTAATCTGATCACATCTGTATGATCCAAATGCAGGATGGCATGTCGATTTTGAGTTGCTTTTTCTGAATAAAAATGAATGAAGCAAGCACTTGTCCCTGCCATCATTCTGTTAGAAAAACACACTATATTAAATTATAGAATGTTGTAGTAACACAAGCACTTTCTCCTCTGTCCCTGCCATCATTCTGTTAGAAAAACAGACACATTATTATTTGTTTATTGGCATCATCATCACACTGCCTGTTCTACATTTATTGTCCACTTGATGGCACAGTAGAGCAAATGCACCATGAAGCTTCGACACATGTGTGGTACAATTGGATGGAAAGCCTCAATGCTTCATGAAGCTTCATCTCGCCATCACTAGTTAACTCACCGCTTGCATGATGTCTTCCAGTCAGCGAAGACAACAGCACCACTCTAAACAAAAACAAGTTTTAGATTAAACATTAAGTATAACAGAATCACAATATTCCAACACAATGGATCAAAACTTTACCTTAGAACAAGTCCTACAGCTTTAGCCATAGTTTGCATCTAATGTATTCCAAAAGCTACAGAAATCCTGGCCCCTTTGTCCACTTTCAGCAAACCCACACTGAGCTGTCTTATCTCACAGGTTCAGGTGCTCTGCAGGTTTGACTGCCAATCATCTTTCTCTTTGTCTAATTAGTTGATTGGAAACAGGTGGATGTTGTGGTAAAGGTGTATGTGTTAATTGACTCTGGTGTTGGATTGATCAATTGTTTTTGAACTCAGTCCATTTATATCATTGACAGGCATTTTCAATGTATTTTAATGTATTAATGTGAGTCAGGAGGCTACATGATTTCTTCAGGGCTCAATGAAGAGCAGCATACAGACACCCTGTACTGGATTATTAGCTAACGAGAGTTACAAGCAGCTCGGATGATTAGGTTCAGAGGAGGTCCATGAAGACACTAGAGTAAACAACACTATCTACTACAACACCATACTAGTCAAACTATCCCACATCAAGACAGTAGCTAATTTAATAATGTACACAAACATTAAACACAATCAAATAGAAAACACACACACATATATATTAAAAAAATATATAAAAAATAAAACTTCTTGTCCTCTGCAAAAGCATGCAATTTGTTCACTGATGGATACATCTTGATATTTGTCTAGTCTAGTGTGTTCATTAGATGGGTGAAATCATCTTTCAGTGCCTCTGTGCCTGTTTTCGTAGGCAGTTAGCCTCTGTCTGGTATGCGTGCCATTAGCGTTAGCCACGCTTCTAGGCCTCTTTTCTTTTGGAAAGAATGATAAATTTTTTTAAATATATTTTCTTATAAATTTAATTTTTTTATTTAATTTTTTTTATTCGACTAAGAGGTTGGCAGTCGACTAAGGCTCCTTTCGACCGATTAGTCGACTATTCGACTAATAGGGGTCAGCCCTAATATATATATATTTATATATATATATATTATTGTCTGTATATCTCACTGTTTATTTTTCTCAGATTTTTATATTCAGATAAAATTGTATTGCCTATATTTTAATCTTTCTACTATTACCCTGCCCATACCTGTACCTCCCCTCCCCCATGCTGTTATGATGGCCAAATTTCCCAAAGGGGATCAATAAAGGAATATCTCATCTTATTCCTGTAGGATTTTTTGACTTTAATTATAAATTCATATTTGACCTTGAACTTGACCTTGACCTTATTATGGCCAAATCATACAACTATGGATAGGGAAAAGGCTCATCTTTTTTTAATGGCAGGGTTAAATCTGGATTTAGTCATTTCCTCATGGTTTTACGATAAAAGAGATATAATTAGCATTTTTCCGGTAAAATCCGTATTTTCGGTAAATCTTACAAAACATCGGTAAAAATTAAAATATACACTTTGACTGCTGTTTTGATAGGGTTATGGTCTTTACTCTTCGCAAATTCTTTTTTTTAAATAAAAACATTACCTCTTAACACTTTGAGTGCCAGCGATGAGATTTCTCGTTAGTTCATGCCAACCGTTGAGTGCCAGCCGACGAGAGATCTCGTTTTTAATCGTTATTTTTTTTATTATCGATTTCCATACATTTTTCATCAATCTAGCCTCACGTTACCAGTGGGGATCTGTCTGAACTCGAACAGGGAAAATACCGCCGCCTATCGTCTCTCCGGATGGTACTGCACCCCTTTGGATTGGATTGAATGAAACGCATGGAGAAAAAAAAGTCCTGCTTCCACATTTTACTTGTCAGACAAGTAACCGGAGACGATCCAAGTAATCGCCCACCACCAGAACAGCGGAGAATGTGTGTTTCCAGTACCCAGCATTGGATCAATAAACGCGATCGATATTTGGAATGGCGATCAGGAATTGGAATAATCTTTTTGGAGAAGATCTGATCTGAGGTAAGGAATCTATTTTACCAGTCTTGGTATAATCAGAGCTATTTTCACCTATATATCAGCCTGTGCCATATGTGTGTATGTGTGTGTCTGTGTGTCTGTGCGATCAGGAAATAAGATAATCGATTTTTCAGCCCGCTTCTATAGTTTGCATAAGTACACATATACTATCGATAATCTAGCATTTATTTGAAAACTATTCACAAATAGGCCGAAAAATGACAATGTGTTTTGTGTATTCCAGTGTATTCCAGTAAAGGGCGTTTATCACAGAATCTTAATTTTTTTCTGAAACTTAAAAAAAACTAGCGTTTTTCAAAATGGTATAAAACGGAAATGAACCGATTAAAAAACAATCCGTTTCGACAATGTTGACTGCAAACAAGTCATTGATAAGCGACGGCCATATTAGACACATAGCCATAATTTAAGAGAGCAAAATATGAGAGCGCTGTCATTGAAGTGGGTGGTGGCACGCAACGGGGTTCCAGGGCACCGGAGGCGTGGCACTCAAAGTGTTAACATCCAAGGGCCCACATGTGGGCCCTCATGAGGACGATTCGCGACGCGCCACTTTGCTGACCTCTAGCGGCTCGGTGTGAATTTCTTTTAATACAATATATAGATAGAATTATATCCCTATCTGTTGCCTGTCAATTGCCCTTTCAGGTGACAAAATCCGTTCAGCGGTTCTCGAGTTATATGCCGATATGTGAGGCGTGCGCCAAAGTACACATTACCACCCCGACCTACGGGGGCTCTAGCTCCGTCAATCATTTGGCGATCTGGAAAATCTTTGGACAGGGTTGGACAGGGTTGTAGCCAATGAGTGTGGCTTTCCAATGATACCCCGGTCTCTATTGATCGATTTATGATAAAGAAAAGCAGGGTCCCCCAATTGGGGGACCTACAGGCTTAACAGCTTCATTTGGTAGAAATCATTGGTGATTGCATTCACTTCAATTCTACAGAATTGTATAATTATAATAATAATGTAGCGACCTGGTTTCGTGTGGGTTAGGAGAGGAGACCCCACTTGCAGGTAACACGAGCAGAGAGAGAAGAAGCTGAGACGACATACTGAAGTGACAGGCTTTTACTGAGCAGATTCGACAAGGATACACGTTATAAACGGTAGCAAAACAAAAGCGAACTGCAAAACCCGGAAACAAACTATACACAGCAAAGCTGGCAAAAAAGGTGGACTTAGAGAGGAACGGACTCACAGGGAATATAAGTGACAAGAGGTGAGTACGTGACCGAAACCAACTATGTGAAACAATACACTGAAACAAGGCAATGGTGCGACAAGGAATGTGAGAAACGGGCAGCTCTATATACACTGCCCCGTGATTACTAACAAGTGCCAGCTGGTGTAAGGCCAAGCAGGTGAACACAGAATTAGTCAAAGAAAACTCACAACATTGTTAAAAGCATGTGTACAGGAATATCTAAAAGGAAACATATGTAAACAAACCACCCTTAACACTTTGATCGCCGGGGTTAAATTCATAATTTACCATCCCTCGCCAGCCCTATTTAACATGGAGAAGTTCCCCTTCTTTGCAGGGCTATAACTTTTTAAATTGTATTGCTAAATTGACATTACTATGGCCCATTCAACGTCCTATATCTATTGTTCAGGGTGTAGCAACGTTATACTTTTTCATTCACATATTCATACTAAAATACGGTCTAAAGTATAAGTATGTTTTTATCGTTTTCTGCAGCTTTCTCCAGAACTTGATTTATAGCCCTAAATGCATTATATTGATGATCAAATACAGTTTGGTAGGAATCTGTGCGAGATAAAGAATTTCAACTGGACGTGCTTCTAGGAGTTACTACGTATGATCTGATGTTGACCGGATGGGGGGGGGGGGTCGTTTATAATTCCGTGGGCAACGTTATATCATTCATCTAGTGTGGGTGATATGATCATTAGAGCAGTTAGTATCGAAGACATTAAAAAATAACGCTGAAACTCACCGTAGCTTCCTCGCGCCGTTGGGAGATGAGCGTGGAACAGACATTTTTCTATTATGGGATGTCGAAATATCCAATCCATTTCCAGGTTGTATAATAGTATATACGTCAAAATCATGTTGTTTATCGAGTTATTGGTAACGGATTGCTATCCGTTGTGATCAGCTCGAGTCCTGGGACTATTAGCGAGTGATCGGACCGAATTGAAATGAGCACCAGCTTCCACTTCCTGTTTCTGCCCTGGGCGATCCGCCAATCGGCCACCAGATGGCGCTCTTGAACCGTTGGAGAGTTGAGAGGGGCTCACCAGTACATATAATGTCTCCGGGGGAGAAATATGATTTCGATCACAGATTTTTAAAATATTGATATCAAAGACGCTGTCCAGCGTCTTCGGCAGAATAAGCATGGCGGGGAAAGACGCTGAACAGCGTCTTCGGCGATTAAAGTGTTAAAGGAACATACATATGTAAAGATGTTAAACACTTAAAAACATGTGTAAAGGGAATGAGCCTTAGAGGAAACACAAGTAAAGTATTAACACTTATAAAAACATATGCAAAAGAGATGAACCTTTAAAGCAGTGGTCACCAACCTTTTTAAGCCCAAGATCACTTTTTTTTTTTTTGGTGAAGGCAAGATCTACCTATTGAAGCGTTGAGAGAAAAAGACAGCCAAGATTGTACTTTAAACTAAATGACTTTTATTTGCCTGTATTCTAATTACATGCAATGCTTTGGTCCAACATTAAAACGTCAAAGTAGAACTATAATGTACTTTCTCAGTCAGTGCTAAGTGCAGTCATCTTATGCAGCATCACTTTTCACATCAAAACAAAAGTAGAACTGTAATGTGGACTTTCTCATATTATTAACATTGACAAACATATTTACAATTAGCATTTTATAAAGTAGAACTGTAATGTGTACTTTCTCAGTCAGTGCTAAGTGCAGTCAGTGCTAAGTGCAGTCAGTGCTAAGTGCAGCATCATTTTCACATCAAAACAAAAGTAGAACTGTATGTGTACTTTCTCAGTCAGTGCTAAGTGCAGCATCACTTTTCACATCAAAACAAAAGTAGAACTGTAATGTGGACTCTCAGGGTAAGATAAAAAAAAAAATAATAATAATAATTTTCATGGAAAGATCTACAGGGACAGTCTCAAAGATCGACCAGTCGATCAAGATCGACGGGTTGGTGACCACTGCTTTAAAGGAAACATATGAAAAGATAAACCTATTAAAAACACAAGCTAAAACGCACCACACAACATGAACAGAGAAAACACAGTAGCATTAATAATATCCAGAAGACCTAGGACTACAGGCAATGATGATAAGGTCCAATATCTGGAGCTGCTGTGTTTGGCCACCAGAGGGCGGCAGAAAACGACTGTTCATAATGTTTAAGCATGATCCCTGGCTGGGACCATGACAACGCCATACAGTCACACAATAAGAGTTAGGTATGCTAAGCTACCCATGAGTTACGTTAAGATACATGTTGCTCCGTTCTCTGCGACTGCCAGACACCAAGAGACGTGTCGCTCTGTTCACAGTCCAACACCAAGAGATGCCATTCCCACCAAGAGACCTCACTCTCAGGTGTACCTCTCTCTTATACCCTTAGACCCCTCCCCACCCCTCACCCATGGACCCACCAACCCCAGAGCACCTTGGACTTGACCACAGCAGACCAGCTTAGTGGGCCATGAGTGATTGACAGTTAAACACCCCCACTCATGAACAGTTGGTCCCAACCAGGGTCGCTAACGGTCGACCACGGGTTCGAAACTCCCTCGGGGCATCCAAGTTTAAGGTGACGATGTCACAACCGATACACCTATTTGCAAAAAGGATATTAAATAATATTTATTTTATTTTTTTATTCACTCAATACACTGTATACTGTATATATATATATATATATATATATATATATATATATATATATATATATATATATATCCTGTAGGGATGTAACAAATCATCAGCTTAAATATTTTTACCGATAAGCTACTGCTTACAGTGGCCGTTTCTTTATAACAAATTTTAAAAATACATAAGTAGCTTACTGAAATTATATTTTTTAGCATTTTCAAACGTTATTTAACTTTAACCACTTAAATTTTAATATTTTTGAAAATGCAGTATCTGTCCTATTTATGTGCATTTGGGAGATGTTATAATGCAGATTCGGTAAATCCTGTACGTTTTCAGGAGTTTCTTGATGTAGGGGAGCCCCAGTGTTTCCCATTTATTATCATTTTCTGTCATTGCTGGGGTCAACTTGAGATGTTTGGTCTTAATTTGTGAGAAAAAAAATACATGAGTTTTTCACGGATCTATCTTATTTTCCTCTTAAACTCCACCAGATTGATGCATTTAAATGTTAAATATATGCCGACCTTGTATAACCTTTATTTACCAGGGTAGGTTCGCTGAGCACAGATGCTCTTTTTCAGCTACGCCCTGCTTCACATTCACACAGTTCCATTCACACCTGGGAGCTGCCCAGTACAACCACAGTCTGACACCGTTGGACACTGAGCAACTCCACTGGAGCAGTTGGGGGTTAGGTGCCTTGCTCAAGGGCACTTCAGCGGTTGGTGTTAAGGGTATGGGAGATAGTTATTAATTCACTTCCCCAGCCCAGATTTTTCCTGCCGGTCCGGGGGATAGAACCGGCGACCTTCCGGTCACAAACCCACTTCTCTAACCTTTAGGCCACCGCTGCCCCTGACCACTGACCTTAACACATTCTGTGCCAAAAACGTAAAAAGTCGTTATTGGGCGACAACCGCTGAGTGCAAAAAAACTCGATATTTTTATTCATTATTCATCCAGGGACCTTGGTGTTACCATAGGGAATGAGTCTGAGATCGCCAAAGTGCAATACCGGCCACATCCAGCTAGACGGCGGTATCGAGCACCCTTTGAAACATTGTATCTTGGCCTGTGCAACGGCCTAATGTCTCCGGGCGGACTTTTCTTTGTCAGGCGAGTGGAGCGGTTCTCTCGGTTGCATTGAAGCGCGTCAAATATCCCAGATCCATATGTTGAGTTATGTCGTGGACCAAATGGACATCGGATGTACCAGATGGCGATCAAACAATTGGAATATTATTTTTGGAATACTCCCGATCACAGGTAAGGACTATCTGACGTCAATTCTGGCTTGATTGTGCAAGGTTTTCATATCGATCCAGTTGATCAGCGTTTTTAGTGTTCAATACGAATGCCATTACTGGCAATCAAATAATCTGAAATGACCCCCCCCCTTTCATGCATTCATGATGAAACATAATACCTACTAACTAGATTTGATTTGGGAATAGTAGTGGGTCCAGGCAAGAAACGGCAACGGTTATAGTAGAATTGACGTATAAGGCTATAACTCAGCATTTCGGGAGTTACCCCAGACCGATCTAAAAATATACTTCACCACGGTATAACGCACGAATGTATGCATGGAAAAAGCATCCAGAGGAGGATTTGTGAAAGAAAGATAGTTAAGTACACTTTTGATCATGAGGTCCATTGACATGTCATCGCTTGGTCAACAGCATGTAGTTTAATATGTGTTGACTATTTGACTTTGTGAATAAAACCGGCAGAAATTACCAAGGTTTCGAATAATTTCATCATCCATCTGTACATACTGCGTGTATGAAGGAGAAACTGTAAAAATCAGTAAAACAGTAGAGATTCTGGTTATCAACTGCTCACAAGGTCTGGTTTATCCTGAGTAACTGGGTCATGATTTCCAGAATGAGACATTGCTTTTGAGTTTTCCTAAACCGTTTGATGGCACAAACCAAGTTCCCTTCAGCTCCCTTGTATCGATTGACAAGCTCTACAGACATCTTCAAAACTAAGCAAATCACACAAACTATCTGGATGGATAGATACTCTGGTAAGAGGAAACATTTGGGGTAAACCTCCCCTTTAAGGCATGTCGTTTGTGTGCTACCAGGGTAGCGAGTTTGTGGTTCTTTTTTTTGTATCGACTTTTTCTCCTTATTTTCTATTTTTTCTCCCATCCCAATTTTGCTGTTTTTTTCCAATTCTCCCCTCCCCCGTCTTGAATGTTGCTCACATATGCCCCCCACTGGTCGGTTGTAGGGAGGATAGAAGCCTTGCATCACGTGTCCCCTCCGGTACACAAGGAGGCAGCCTGTCACATCTTTTCACCTGCCAGCACGGACTCTCATTGGCGAGGTGTAACGTGTGGGAGGCTCACACTACCCTTGCCATTTCCTGTCTCTGCTGTGCAGGCGTCCCCCAACCGACCTGTAGGAGTCGCTGTCCACAACGTCCAGATTACCACCCATCGACTTCCACCCGCTGACTCTGCCAATTGAGCCAGTATGACGGCCGGCCCAAGCCGGAGGCAACGCCGACAGCCGGATTCAAACCCGGTGTCTCTTGCGTTGGTGACAAGTGCAATGTCCGCTGCGCCACCCAGCCGCGCCACGAGTTTGTGGTTCTTGATATTATTTTTATTCAATGTTTTAACAGATAAACAAAGCAGACAGGACAGACAAAATCATAAATTATATTAATAATATAACAAAAATAATAAATATACCCTCCCCCCTCCCAAAAGAATAACAACCAGTCACTCCTTTGTGTCTCTTACCGGTGTTAGACAGACATATCAAATCAGAGATTGAGAATATATATCTATGACAGTCTTTTTACATGGCTTTGTGTAAAGGACAGCTTCACAGTTGCCATTCAGTCCCGTTATAGTCTTTGTACGAGTTTGTAGTTGATCAGAAGGACTTATCCAAAAGAGCATCGGCTGTAATTGTGAAGAACACTGGATGTTGCACCAAGTTCTAGTGAATTAATTATCAAACATAGTATTTTACTGGACACATCAGGAACTCCCCCTCAAGGACGCCAGACCCCACTGGTCTAGTCCCGCTTTATGAGGCTCAAGTGTCCTGCCTAAAGTGCTGCACCAGAGCCCAGGAACAAATCTAGATGGTCAGCATTTCTACTAAATGATCCAAATACATAAATGAGGTACCACACCAATGACGAGTACCATTTTAAATATTTTATTTTCAAATAGTCCATACAAGATTGTAGAGTGGAGACGTCTTCAAAGTTGGACGTTTCTGAAAGAGTAAAACTGAGTTTTAAATACTGCTATCTTAGAGCCAGACTGGTTAGTGATGCAGGTAAAACTACAGACAGATCAGAAGTGATGTTTAAGGGAACAAATACATTTACATTAAATTTTTCTATTAATCCATCCTGGATTAATAGAGCCAGCCTGGTTCCAACGCTCCTCATTCAGACCTGTGGAGTCAGAAGGAATAGTCAGACCCAGTTTCTCCTTTATAAAAACAGTACGTGTTGTGAAGGATCAGATTAAACCGAATATATATATTTATTTATATATATATATTTAAATAGTGTTTGTATATCGTTTGATATCCCCTGTATATTCCTTGTACAATATGCACTGAATATCCCTTTAGTCTACTAAACAGCCCATAATAGTTTCATTCTACCATTGGACGAGAACCTGGCGCCAGGTTGCCATACCCCTAGGTCCAAGTTCAATCGTGCCGCCCAACATGTCGTGGCAAGCCCCGGTTCCGCGTAGGAATACGTCTGGCGAAATACGAATGGTACTATTTGTTCATAGCGCATATATATATGGCGCAAGTAAAGTAGAACTTTCTTTTAGTCCAGTTCTTTACCCTCCAACAGAGTGACAGACGCGAAGCCTCACCCACGACGCACGTGTGGTGTAGTAAGGCCTACTTGGCCTCAGAATAGGCATTGAGATATCGTGTAGATTAATAGTTGAATAGCCATAGTTTGGCACTATACCGTCGAGTTGGACGTATTCTATTAAGCTAATAATAGTCTATTTATGTATGGTGCATCGTTCGGTTAGAGTTCTAAAGTTATCAGTACCCCCATCGTTCCTGACGTTATCTGGACGCTTAACCAGGCTGGGCAGACCCCTAGTGGTGCTTGCATCCGAGGAGCTCCGGGCCAGGGCGACTGGACCTGTATATTGGATTACTCTACCCGGACGACGGCGAGCCTTCCACGGCTTGGATTATGCTTTGGGTGCTTTGATTATTCCATGGATAACGGCCAACACTGCGGAGTGTTGGAACTACCCCCCGGAGAGGACTCCAGGTGAGACGGCGCTCTACACCAGTGAGGTCGCCTCACGTCTCTCCGTTGTGGACCGGCAGCTACCGTCCACCAGAGGGTCCAGCTGTATTCGTCTGCGGACCGAGGTTCTGTGGGCACCGTGTTCAAGACTTTGAATTCTCCCAAGAAACTGTCGGCCAGATGGGATACCGCCAGCGGCTTCTCTAACCCCCCCCTCCTACTGTCTTACAACCAGTGGGACCCCCCCCCCCCTTAGTGTATCCAGCTATAATCATTTAAGTACCATCGCTATAGTTTCCTAAATATCCAGGTTGTATACTTACTCCCTGCGTAACCAGAGATTGGACATTCAATGTTGATTTACCTACGAATACTCATTTGCCATACAAGTGCATATTTCAAATCATAAGTGTAAACAAGTGAACGTTGTATATACCTTTTGCTATATTAAATATTCGATTTGTACATTTGTGTGGATTCGTTTCATCAGGTGGGAAAGTGTTCATCATACTTATATCATGTACTGGATGGCCAGAAGTTAAAGTACAAGAGGTAGTGGTATTAAATATCATATCTAACAATACAGTCAGGGAATTGTACCCCTCAGTTACAATTGGTCCTTCGAGCCGGAGGGTAACTAGTGTAATATTAATATAGTGTTATTAATATTGAAATGGCCTATGATGAACACTCCACGAAACGGTCCTCCTAACCTAGAACGCCCGCGGCGCAGACGACAGCCACCTCAGTACTTAGAGGATTACACTGTCAGTCAACTACCTAGCCTTCGACAAACGGTAAACGCGGTAAAAGTAGAAAGTAAAATTATGTCTGACCTTAACGACCAGGTTTCCCCGACCACAGAGGCCCTAGTAGGTCGAAGCGCGAAGTCGAGCGCGACAAGTTACAAGCGCAGCTAATGGAGCAGCTGATCCGCAAGGCAACACCCTCTCCCTCCGCCAGGGGTTCAAGGAACTCGTCGAGACAACAGTCAAGGGCAGCGTCTCCTCAACGAGCAAGCGACCCTGAACTTGACCAACAGACCGAGCCTAGACCCCCCGCAGACCCCCTTCCCAGACCGGTCCAAGCGAGACCCAGCTACAAGGAAGGAGCGGCATACACTGCGGAGAAGCTAAATAAACGATTACAGGATCTGGAAGATCTGATAGAGGAAGAAGAGGGAGAGGAGGAGAACCAAGCCTGACGACAGCACAGTACTCCACCGGACCAGGAGGTCCAGTACAGTCCAGGCTATACCCCCGCGGCGCTGCGCTACAGACCCCCGACTCTATTCACGGGTGAGCACGACGCACGACCAGCCCCGAGGAATAGCACCTGGACCAGCGGGCCATGGTACCCTGTCAGTACCAGCCCACAGCGAGGCGCAAGAGGGGACTCGCCCAGGAGGTCTCTCCCCCAACGCTCGCCGATGTATCAGCCATCCACGGCGTCATACATTGCCACGCCGTCATTTCCAGACTTCGCCTATGAGAGTCGAGCACAGTACACGGAGCTCCGGATGTGCTTAGAGACAATGATGGTGGATGTCGCTGATGAACGCCACAAGTATGCAATATTACTGAAGCACCTAAAAGTACCGCGAGCGCACAATATAGCGCTAGCCTATGCCACCTCTTCGACACCATACACAGCGGCCCTAGCGGCGCTGGACCAGAGATATGGACGTATATGGGATTACGTAATCCAAGAGATAAGGCATATTGATCGCCTACCCCCAGCCACAGACAATCGCTCACTAGACGACCTGTCAATCAAAGTGCAGTCCCTGGTGGGGATGCTGGGAGCGCAACGGGAAAAGGGCATGCATGAGCTATACGCCAACTCTAACGTCGAGAGGATTTTGGAGAAGCTGCCACCCGCAAGACAGGAGCGCTTTAGGCGGCAGAGAGACTACCGGGATCCCAACGGCCCCGAGCCATCCCTCCTTGATCTAGCCGACTTCCTGGCGAGAGAAGTCAGCAGCTTACGACTGGATACATTCGGGCGGAGCACGCCAAGCTCCAGAGAGGGACCCAGGAGAATAAATGATGGAAGAAGATCGGTGACTGTCATGCACCAATCAGAGTCAGTACCGAGCAGTAAGAGTCACAGCACCCCCTCGAGAAAAGAGAAGTGGAAGATAGCGTGTCCCTACTGTGAGAAAGAACACTGGCTGTCACAATGTGACCTATTCACAAAGATGAATGCAGAAGAAGTGAGTCAATGGATAAAGTCCAACAGGCGCTGTTACCGATGTGCGCGGCCACACATGGCAGCCGAATGCCGCCTAAAGAAAAGGTGCAGTCGGTGCAATGGAGCCCATCTAGATATACTACACGACAGTAACAGAAGACAGCCTCCACCTGCACCATCGCGCGGCACCAAGGCAAGTGTCATGTACATTGACCCCGCCAGCAGCAGCGGCGCCCAAGTGCTCTTAAAGGTAGTCCGTGTGACATTGAGCTACCAAGATAAAGTCATGGACACTTACGCCGTCCTTGATGACGGGTCAGAGAAGACCCTTCTGCTCGCGTCCGCTGCGGCCCAGCTGGGACTGTGGGGGAGCAAGAACGAAATGACGATTCGGACAATAAGAAGAGATTTAAAGACGATAAAGGGCGAAAATGTCTCCTTCACTATCGCAGCAAACGGGCAGCCAGAGCGACGGTACAAGATTACAAATGCTTTCACCAGCCAAGAAATAGGACTATCGCAGTACACCTACCCTGTCGCCAAGTTGATGGATAAATATGTGCACCTGCGCCAATTACCTATCCCGCTCATAGACGGCGCTACCCCGACCCTGCTGATAGGCTCCGACCATGCAGAACTCATAGTCCCGATTGACCGGGTCCATACAGGACCCAGAGGCTGTCCTGCAGCAGTCGAGACCCGCCTAGGGTGGACCCTACAAGGCCCCCTCGCTAAATCTCTCAACCGAACAGCAGCCACTAGCTGCCTCCACTCCAGAACGACAGAAGAAGACACCACTCTCCTGCAGCATGTCGAGAGGCTATGGACATTAGAGACAATGCCCTTTAAGAACGAAAAGAAAGATATTCGTTCTAAAGAAGACATTTACGCCATCAACCTACTCGAGCAGGGGACAAAGAGAGTCACAGTCGGCGGAGTGATGAGATACGCAACTCCACTCCTGAGGCGAGAGGGAATGCCCACCTTTCACGCAAAGAAAGACGCCACGGAGCGCTATCTATTGAACACGGAGCGGCGCCTAGCCAAAGACCCCGCTCAAGAGAGTGTGTACCGCGCTGAGATTGAGAAGCTAATCACAGCGGGACACGTAACAAAGATTGACATTAAAGAGGCCGATCAGACGACCGAATCATGGTACATGCCGCATCACAAGGTCCATCACAACGGCAAGGATCGCATTGTGTTTAACTGCAGCTACCAGATCGGATCCCAAAATCTGAATAAAGAGCTCTTGCCCGGCCCCACACTCGGCCCCTCCCTACTAGGCGTGCTACTGCGCTTCCGCCAGGACAAGGTGGCTATCAGCGGGGATATCAAAGGGATGTTCTTGCAGGTGAGACTAGTAGAGGAGGACAAGCCCCTGCTGCGGTTCCTATGGAGAGAGAGGATCGGAGATGAGAACCCAGCCATCTACCAGTGGGAAGTACTCCCCTTCGGAACCACATGCAGCCCGTGCTGTGCTACATTTGCACTACAGAAACACGTCGCAGAGGACCCAACAGCAGATGAAGAGGTCCAACACAGTGTGAAAAACAGTTTCTACGTGGACAACTGTTTACAAAGCGTTTCGACTCAAGAAGAAGCCGAGGCTCTCCTAATCAAGTTACGCGCCTCCCTGAGCAAAGGCGGCTTTGATCTCAGGCAGTGGGCCAGCAGTGACCCGCACGTATTGCGCAGCCTCTCCCCCGCGGACAAGGCTGCCAGCAGCGAGACCTGGATGGCGACCATCCCAGGAGAAGCCCAAGAAATGACACTAGGACTAGTCTGGCGCTTCAAAACAGACTCGCTCCACTATAGACACAAACCCTTGGCTCCAGAGCAGGGAAGGTCGACGGCGATACCGACCACCAGACGGAGTGTGTACAGAACACTCGCCAGACAATATGACCCGTTGGGATGTATTCTACCTTACACCACCAGGGCAAAGATGATTGTACGAGCACTATGGGACAAGGACCAGGGCTGGGACGACCCAATACCCGCACACCTTGCCTCAACATGGAGAGAGTGGGAGACGGAACTCCGCTCACTCCCAGGCGTCAATATACGCCGCAGCTACTTCCCATCCACAGTGAGGCCAGAGACATGCGAGATTGATCTACACGTCTTCAGCGACGCCTCCGAAGTAGCCTATGGATCGGTGGCCTACTTGCGTGCCCAAGAGAAGGGAGGAAAGATACACACTGCTTTCATCCTGGCCCGCTCAAGAATAGCCCCACGAAAGCAACAATCTATCCCACGTCTAGAGCTCTGCGCAGCCCTAGCAGGAGCGCATCTAGCAACGTTAATCCAACGTGAACTCACCATTCCGGTGCACAGAACAATCTTGTGGTCAGATTCCACAACAGTACTCACATGGATCAAGTCTGATTCATGCAGATACAAAGTCTTCGTGGGAGTCAGAGTCACCGAGATTCAAGAGCTAACAGAAGCAGCGAGCTGGCGGTATGTGGACACCAAACACAACCCAGCTGACGTCATCACCCGGGGAATGTCTCTGGATGACCTAACCCGTCGCAACATCTACAGTGACGGACCAGAATTCCTCAAGCTCCCGGAAGGAGAGTTGCCTACGCCCACCCCACGGGAAGCAAGTAACGAGGAGGCTGAGAACAAGAAACCTATGTTCTGTGGACTGAGCACAGTCGCCTCCACAGACCCCAACATAGATGACTGCATTACCCTAGCGAGTGCGCAGCAAAGAACATTCCTGCGGCACCACCCAGAGATTCAGTCCACCACTGACATGTCAGCAGCTGACTACGAAGAAGCAGAACTTCTTCTACTACAACGAGCCCAGAGAGACTCGTTCCCCGATGAGCTAGACTGTCTACAGGGAGGAAACCCCGTCCCATCAGACAGCAGACTGATTCACCTGGCACCAGAGAGTGACGCCCATAATCTCATCAGAGTGGGTGGTCGCCTGCGGAGAGCCCCCGATCTACCAGATGACATTAAGTACCCGATCGTCTTGAACAGCCGACACAAGGTCACAGAGCTGATCATAAAGAAATACGACGAGGATGTACACCACGCAGGAGCAGAGAGAGTCTTCGCGGAGATCAGACGTCGTTATTGGATACTGCAAGGCAGAGAAGCAGTACGGCGCTTCCAGCGAACCTGTCTAGACTGCCGTAAGTGGCGCGCGCAGCCCAGCATACCACGGATGGCTGACTTACCCCCCTGTCGCCTCCGAATCGGCGACAAGCCATTCCACTCCACAGGCATGGACTGCTTTGGCCCGTTGTATATAAAGAGAGGAAGAGGCACCGAGAAGCGGTGGGGTATTGTATTCAAATGCATGACCACCAGAGCGATACATATCGAGCTCCTTCCGACCATGAGCACAGACTCATTCCTTATGGCCTTCCGAAGATTCACATCACGGAAAGGAAAACCGTCTACATTGTTGTCTGATCACGGGACCAACTTCAAAGGCGGAGAAAGAGAGCTGAGAGAGAGCTTCCAAGCTATGGGCCCAGAACTTAAGACCCACCTCGCTCCATCCCAGATTGACTTCCAGTTTAATCCCCCGAACGCACCCCACTTCGGTGGAACCTGGGAACGAGAAGTACGTTCTATAAAGACAGCCCTGTACGCCGTGCTTGGGGCCCAGACTGTGGCGGAGGAAGTCCTAATGACAGTCCTCACGGAGATCGAGGGAGTATTGAACTCAAAGCCCCTCGGTTACGTCTCCAGTGATGTAGCAGATGTCGACCCAGTCACCTTCAACACACTCCTAATGGGGCGGCTGGACCCCGCGCTACCCCAGACAATGTACAGGCCTGAAGAAGCGAACGGCCGAAGAATGTGGAGGTACAGTCAAGTACTAGCTGACAAGTTTTGGAGCAGCTTCCTACTCCACTACCTACCGTCTCTACAGACCCGCCAGAAGTGGGTAAAAGAGAGAGACAATTTGACAGAAGGAACAGTCGTCATGATTATTGACCAGTCACTACCCAGAGCTATGTGGCCGGCTGGCCGCGTAAGCAAAGTGATCACCGGTGCCGATGGCAAGGTCCGAGCAGCTGAAGTACTCGTCCAAGGGCGCACTTATACACGACCCGTGGCGAGGCTCATAGAACTGCCCCGACTCCCAGATACTATCGATGATGACCATGACCCCATGACTTTGTGAGTTGACTGACCCTTACAGCGGACCTTGAGTGGTAGACAGTGCGGTTAATCTGTCTCTGCTTAGCTAATTAGGTGGGACTAATTAGGGGGCGGCTGTTGTGAAGGATCAGATTAAACCGAATATATATATTTATTTATATATATATATTTAAATAGTGTTTGTATATCGTTTGATATCCCCTGTATATTCCTTGTACAGTATGCACTGAATATCCCTTTAGTCTACTAAACAGCCCATAATAGTTTCATTCTACCATTGGACGAGAACCTGGCGCCAGGTTGCCATACCCCTAGGTCCAAGTTCAATCGTGCCGCCCAACATGTCGTGGCAAGCCCCGGTTCCGCGTAGGAATACGTCTGGCGAAATACGAATGGTACTATTTGTTCATAGCGCATATATATATGGCGCAAGTAAAGTAGAACTTTCTTTTAGTCCAGTTCTTTACCCTCCAACAGAGTGACAGACGCGAGAGGTTCAATAAAAAGGGCAAAAAGAGAGGGGGAGAGTGGACATCCCTGTCTGGTTCCCCTGTGAAGTGTGAAGCTTTGTGATGTTAGTCCGTTAGTAGTTAGTTAGACGTGTATAGTGTTTTAATCCAATGAATAAACGACTGTCCGAAACCACATTTTTTTAATGTCCGGAATAAAAATGACCAGTTTACTCTATTAAAAGCTTTTCTGCATCTAGTGAGGTGATTATTACATTGAGGTTTTGTTGTTTGGTTATATTCATTAGATGGAATAATCTGCGCATGTTATTTGACCCAAGGCGTCCTTTAATAAATCCTGTTTGGTCGGGGTGAATTAGGGTGGATATGACTGTTTCCAGTCTGGTGGTTAGCGCTTTAGTTATTATTTTAATATCTGTGTTGATCAGTGAGAGGGGGCGGTAGCTAGAGGGTAGGGTTGGGTCTTTGTCCGGCTTGAGCAGTAGTGAGATGAGTGCTGTGTTCATGTGTGGGGGGATTCTGGAGGTATGTTTTATTTCATTAGCCATCCTTATGAATAGTGGAGATATTGTTGACCAGAAATGTTTGAAGAATTCAGCAGGGAAGCCGTTGGGTCCTGGGGATTTATTGTTGGGCATCTGAAGTAATGCTTTGTGGAATTCAGTTAAGGTTAATGGATTGTCCAGTGATTGTGCATGCTCTTTGGATATTTGGGGAAGATTTATAGCATCGAGGAAGGCGTCCATATCAGCAGTGCTTGGATTAATGTCAGGTGTGTATAATTTACTATAAATTTTTTTAAATGTGTCATTGATCTCTTGAGGTGCTCTCAGCGTCTTCCCTGCTGAGTCCCTTACTGCAAGAATAATTCATTTTTATTTGTTTTTTTTAGTTGGTTGGCTAGATATTTTCCAGATGTATTGTTGTGTTTAAAGTGGTCCTGTCTTAATCTCTGTATACAAAATTTCGTTTTTTTATTTTGTATTTCATTAAGCTGAAATTGTAATTTGCGTAAATCCCTCAAAATCTATTCATTAGGGTCATTAACATATGCATTATTTAATTCCTCTATTTTTTGTTTCAGATTATTTTCAAATTGGAGATATTTGTTTTTCTTATGTGATGAATATGATATGATGTATCCTCTCAATACTGCTTTGGCCGTTTCCCATAGTAATGTGGATGAAATTTCTGGAGAGTCGTTCGTTTCCATCAAGGATGTCCACTCTTTCTTGAAATATGTGTCAAATTCAGGGTCTTCCAGCAGTGATGTGTTGAAGCGCCATCTCTGGGAAGGTGGTTTGGGGTGATTAGTATTTAGATTGAGGGAAACAGGTGCATGGTCACTGATTGTAATGGGATGGATTTTAGAATCACAGATGTCTGGTTGGATTGAATTGCTGGTAAGAAAGAAATCAATTCGAGAGAGAGACTTATGGACATGTGAGAAATGTGTATACTCTTTAGAGGAGGGATGGCTTGTGCGCCAGCTGTCGCCAAGACCAAAATCCGTCATATATTGTTTCAGTGTGTCAGTGGAATGCCAATTTCTTGATTTGCTTGTTCTGTCAATAGTGGGATTAATAACTGTGTTGAAGTCACCTCCAATTATGATAGTTGAGTTGGGGTGATTACTTAGTGCTGAGAAGAAAGAGTGAAAAAAAGTGGGGTCATCAGCATTAGGACCGTAAATACTGGCAATGGTCATGTTGTGATTAAAAACAGAGCAGTTGACAATGATGAAACGACCCTCTGGGTCTGAAAATGTGAAATTGTGAGTGAGTGGCAGTCGTTTATTAATTAAAATGGAAACTCCTTTGCTTTGAATTATATGTTGCTGAGAAGGTTTGAGGGAAATGTACAGATTAAAATTTTTGATGGTCGGATTCTGCTTGGTGGGTTTCCTGTAATAGACAGATGTCTGCTTCTAGTTCATGATTTTAATTAATTTAGCCTGTGAGCCAGCCCCTCGAATATTCCATGTTATAAATTTAATAGGAAGCATTTAGTGTTTGTGTGTATATACAGTATGTGTGTATGGTCACGCACGAGAGTGTGCATATATATGCGCATACAAGCGCCTGTATTTGCATGTGTGTGCATGCATATGGTTGTGTCTGCGCGTTTGGTGTAGATATATTGGGGGGGAGAAGGGAAAGAGGGAGGAACATTTAAAGTTGTTGTTGAACAGGGAGGAGGAGACACTAAGGGAAGGGTACAGACAAACAAGACAACAAGCAACATTAAGAGCACATAACCAGAGCCCATTGCTCCGTTCTATCATTCTGACAACTTGTCAGCTAGCCATGTGTCCCGTGAAGATAATAATCAATAATGATAACATTATAAAAAGGAGAAAAGAAAGAGAAAAAATATATACAATAATAATAATAAGCGTTAGTTCTTATTTGCGGTCTGTGTGAGAAACATCCATCTGCAGAACGTCAGCCCAGCACTCTGTCCCCACGCTGTCAGGCCGTCACAGGTCCGCTCAGCAGCGCCACCCACCCAATGTCTGAATTGCCAATGGCTGAATTGGAGTATCGCACTGTGCGGGATTGATTGATTGATTGATTGAAAACTTTATTAACAGATTGCAGAATGGGTACAGTACAGTACAGCTCAATACACACAATTGTTAAGGGGATGCAGACCAGAGAAAGACTTTCATCTTGTTTACATCAGGGTCCCCCAATTTCAATTCATAATGACATTTATGACATACTCAATGCAGTACTGTTACATTTGTGACATACAGTAAATATATACAAGGGGGAGGGAACTGTACATTTATGATGAATTGAAAATGGGGGACCCTGATGTAAACAAGACGGAAGTCTCTCTGGTCTGCATCCCCTTAACAATTGTGTGTATTGAGCTGTACTGTACCCATTCTGCAATCTGTTAAATAAAGTTTAAATAAACGCATCGCGGATCTGCCCGCAGGAACGCCCTACCCAAAGCTGTAAAGGAATGTGAATCACTACCCACTTTCAAAAACACTCAAAGAACACCTACGGGAGACTGCAATTCGAAACTGGCCCCCACAAATGTCCTAACCCAGTTGTACAATAAATGACCAAGTATGGCTTTGTCAGTATTCCAATGTACAGTGTACAGTGTCCCCCACCCACCCCCTACTCAACCCCCCCCCCACCACCACCCACCTCCAATGTACAGTCCCCCCTGTGCATCTTACTGTTCTAAAAATGTTGGACTATTCCTTTAAATGAGCTACTAAATAAATGTCACATCCTCCACTCAATTAAACTACTAAATAAAAGTCTACATCCTACACTTAAATAAACGACTAAATAAACGTTTAAATACTCCACTTAAATAAACTACACTGTAAACCCGCATGTTCAAAATAATCAATTAGTTTGAGTAGGGTATACTCAATATTCTATGAAAGTTCTACTAACTTGAATGTCTTGAGTTCGTGTGACGTGTTCTTATGTTTTGAGTAAATAAAACTCATAGTTTTTGATTGACTTGGAACTATTCACTTATTAAGTAAGTATAATGTAAAAGCATAACTTAAGTACAACTTAAGATAATTAAGTAGATACAGACTCTAAACCACATTATGTTTTGAGTAAATAAAACTCATAGTTTTTGATTGACTTGGAATTATTCACGTATTAAGTAAGTATAATGTAAAAGCATAACTTAAGTACAACTTAAGATAATTAAGTAGATACAGACTGTAAACCGCATTATGTTTTGAGTAAATAAAACTCATAGTTTTTGATTGACTTGGAACTATTCACTTATTAAGTAAGTATAATGTAAAAGCATAACTTAAGTACAACTTAAGATAATTAAGTAGATACAGACTCTAAACCACATTATGTTTTGAGTAAATAAAACTCATAGTTTTTGATTGACTTGGAATTATTCACGTATTAAGTAAGTATAATGTAAAAGCATAACTTAAGTACAACTTAAGATAATTAAGTAGATACAGACTGTAAACCGCATTATGTTTTGAGTAAATAAAACTCATAGTTTTTGATTGACTTGGAACTATTCACTTATTAAGTAAGTATAATGTAAAAGCATAACTTAAGTACAACTTAAGATAATTAAGTAGATACAGACTGTAAACCGCATTATGTTTTGAGTAAATAAAACTCATAGTTTTTGATTGACTTGGAACTATTCACTTATTAAGTAAGTATAATGTAAAAGCATAACTTAAGTACAACTTAAGATAATTAAGTAGATACAGACTGAAAACCGCATTATGTTTTGAGTAAATAAAACTCATAGTTTTTGATTGACTTGGAATTATTCACTTATTAAGTAAGTATAATGTAAAAGCATAACTTAAGTACAACTTAAGATAATTAAGTAGATACAGACTGTAAACCGCATTATGTTTTGAGTAAATAAAACTCATAGTTTTTGATTGACTTGGAACTATTCACTTATTAAGTAAGTATAATGTAAAAGCATAACTTAAGTACAACTTAAGATAATTAAGTAGATACAGAGTGTAAACCGCATTATGTTTTGAGTAAATAAAACTCATAGTTTTTGATTGACTTGGAATTATTCACTTATTAAGTAAGTATAATGTAAAAGCATAACTTAAGTACAACTTAAGATAATTAAGTAGATACAAACTGTAAACCGCATTATGTTTTGAGTAAATAAAACTCATAGTTTTTGATTGACTTGGAACTATTCACTTATTAAGTAAGTATAATGTAAAAGCATAACTTAAGTACAACTTAAGATAATTAAGTAGATACAGAGTGTAAACCGCATTATGTTTTGAGTAAATAAAACTCATAGTTTTTGATTGACTTGGAATTATTCACTTATTAAGTAAGTATAATGTAAAAGCATAACTTAAGTACAACTTAAGATAATTAAGTAGATACAAACTGTAAACCGCATTATGTTTTGAGTAAATAAAACTCATAGTTTTTGATTGACTTGGAACTATTCACTTATTAAGTAAGTATAATGTAAAAGCATAACTTAAGTACAACTTAAGATAATTAAGTAGATACAGACTGAAAACCGCATTATGTTTTGAGTAAATAAAACTCATAGTTTTTGATTGACTTGGAACTATTCACTTATTAAGTAAGTATAATGTAAAAGCATAACTTAAGTACAACTTAAGATAATTAAGTAGATACAAACTGTAAACCGCATTATGTTTTGAGTAAATAAAACTCATAGTTTTTGATTGACTTGGAACTATTCACTTATTAAGTAAGTATAATGTAAAAGCATAACTTAAGTACAACTTAAGATAATTAAGTAGATACAGACTGAAAACCGCATTATGTTTTGAGTAAATAAAACTCATAGTTTTTGATTGACTTGGAACTATTCACTTATTAAGTAAGTATAATGTAAAAGCATAACTTAAGTACAACTTAAGATAATTAAGTAGATACAGACTGAAAACCGCATTATGTTTTGAGTAAATAAAACTCATAGTTTTTGATTGACTTGGAACTATTCACTTATTAAGTAAGTATAATGTAAAAGCATAAATTAAGTACAACTTAAGATAATTAAGTAGATACAGACTGTAAACCGCATTATGTTTTGAGTAAATAAAACTCATCGTTTTTGATTGACTTGGAACTATTCACTTATTAAGTAAGTATAATGTAAAAGCATAACTTAAGTACAACTTTATTAACAGATTGCAGAATGGGTATAGAGGTGTGATAGGTGTGATAGGTGTGATAGGTGTGAGAGGTGTGATAGGTGTGATAGGTGTGATAGGTGTGAGAGGTGTGATAGGTGTGATAGGTGTGAGAGGTGTGAGAGGTGTGAGAGGTGTGATAGGTGTGAGAGGTGTGATAGGTGTGAGAGGTGTGAGAGGTGTGATAGGTGTGAGAGGTGTGATAGGTGTGAGAGGTGTGATAGGTGTGAGAGGTGTGATATGTGTGATAGGTGGGATCGGTGTGAGAGGTGTGATAGGTGTGGTGTGATAGGTGTGAGAGGTGTGATAGGTGTGAGAGGTGTGATAGGTGTGAGAGGTGTGATAGGTGTGATAGGTGTGAGAGGTGTGATAGGTGTGATAGGTGGGATCGGTGTGAGAGGTGTGAGAGGTGTGATAGGTGTGAGAGGTGTGATAGGTGTGAGAGGTGTGATAGGTATGATAGGTGTGAGAGGTGTGAAAGGTGTGAGAGGTGTGATAGGTGTGAGAGGTGTGAGAGGTGTGAGAGGTGTGATAGGTGTGAGAGGTGTGAGAGGTGTGATAGGTGTGAGAGGTGTGATAGGTGTGAGAGGTGTGATAGGTGTGATAGGTGTGAGAGGTGTGAAAGGTGTGAGAGGTGTGATAGGTGTGAGAGGTGTGATAGGTGTGATAGGTGTGAGAGGTGTGATAGGTGTGAGACGTGTGAGAGGTGTGATAGGTGTGATAGGTGTGAGAGGTGTGAAAGGTGTGAGAGG